>NC_051083.1:132292038-132663974 GCF_004664715.2 Peromyscus leucopus | reverse complement strand
GAGATGACCCAGATGTTAGAATTAGCAGATGAGAATTTAAAAATAGTTACTATTGCTAAAATGAAGGGCATAAAAGGAAATATGCCTATAACGAATGAAAAGCCAGAAAATACTAGAAAATAAATAAAAATTGTAATAAAGATCCAGATGGAAATTCTAGAGCCATAACATTCAATAGCTAAAAGAAAAGTTCACTGGACAGGCTTAAGGGCAAAATAGAAGTGATAGAAGTGTCATAACATATAAATACAATTCAATATAAATGATTGATTGTATAGGACATAAAATTCCAGGAACCCAGAAGTCAATGGTATAGTGTAAACATACCCCAAGTACACTTAGGGCCAAGAAGGAAAGAAAATAAAAAATACACAGGTTCAAATTCAGTGAATCCCAAACATGACAAATCCACAGAAAACTCCATCTAGGCACATCACCAGTAACCTCCCCCCACCAAAAACAAACAAACAAAAAAAAAACTAAGGGAAATCTTAATCAGTATGGAGTCAGTGTGGTAGTTTGAGTGTAACTGGCCCCCATAATCTCATAGGGAGTGGCACTATTAGGAGGTGTGGTACTGTTGGAGTGTGTATGGTCTTGTTGGAAGAAGTGTGTCACTGTGGGAGTGGGCTTTGAGGTTTCATATACCCAGGGTACTGCCCAGTGTGTCAGTCAACTTCCTGCTACCTTCTGGTCAAGATGTAGCCAGAATCACATCTGCCTGCATGTTGCCCTGCTCCCTGTCATGAACCTCTGAAACTGTAATCCATCACCTCAATTAAATGTTTTCTTTATAAGAGTTGCTGTGGCCATGGTATCTCTTTAAGTAATAAAAAACACCCTAAGACAATAGGCTAGAAAAAATGATGTCCAAAGGAACCACAATTAATATTAATATACCTGGTGTATAGTGGAGACCACAAAACAGTGAACTCTGTCATTAAAGTGCTAAAAGAGAACAACCAACAATCTATACCCAGAAATAACCAAGAATAAAGGTGAAGCTGGACCAGGTGGCTGCTCATAGATACTCAGGAGGCCAAGTCAGAATTCTCTAGAATAACAGAACTTATAAAATGAATCTCTCTTTATATAGAGAAAGGGGATTTATTAGAATGATTTATAAGATGCAGTCTAGCTAATCCAACAATGGCTGGGTATGAAGAGAAAGTCCAAGAATCTAGTAATTAGTTGCTCAGTCCACAAGGCTGGATTTCTCAGCTTGTCTTGAATATATGATGGAATCCCAAAGAAGTAGGCTCTAATACCAGTAAAGGAATACATTTGTTAGCAAGATGGGGCAAAGCTTCCTTATTGCATATCTTTATATAGACTTCCAGAAGGTGTGGCTCAGATTAAAAGGCATGTCTTCCCACCTCAAGGTCCAGATAAAAGCGCATCTTTTCCCAGATCAAAAGATCTGTATTGTAGGTATATCTAGATTATAAGTGGATTTTTTCTACTTCAAATTAAGCAAAAATCCCTCACAGGTCTGCCTTTCAATTTTGGATTTTAGTTATCCAGATGTAGTCAAGTTGACAGCCAAGAATAGCCATCACATCAAGACAAGATTATGTCCTATTTAGGCTACAGAATGAGTTCAAGGGCAGCATGAGCAACTCAGTGAAACCCTGTCCTAGTTGTATAAGTCTAGTTGGGATTCAGACAGTTGTCTATAAGGATACAGAAGCAGAGATGGACTAGGAAGGAAGATGAGGGAACTGGATTTCAGGGCAATGGAAGTGTCCAATTCTCCTTTTAAAGTTAAATTAGTTCTTTGACATTTTTATGCATGCTTATAATGCATCCTTCACACTCTCTCCTCTCTATTTTTAATCTATCTCCCTCTCACCCCTGTCAGCCCCTCCCCCACTCCCAATCTGTCCCATTCCCAATACATATCTTTTGGTTTTACTATGTGATTCATTTAAATTTAACCAGGGCCATCTGTTTGACCTTTTGATTTGGACTGTCCACTGGAGCCTGGTGGGGTTATCAGTGAGCATACAACCAAAGGCAACAAACTCCTCTTTTTCTGAGTCTATTCATAGGAAATAGCACAGCAATGAAAGGTAGGGACCCCTGAATCCCTTATATAACTTTGTCTAGCTGTTGATGTGCCCGTTCTTGTATAGGCTTAATACAGTAGTCATCTACAGTTGTTGAGAATTCATGGCTGCATTATCTGTGTCATGCCTAGAAGTCAGCATTTCATAGCCCTTCTCCCTGTCTTCTAGTTCTTCCATTCTTTCTGCCCCCTCTTCATAATGCTCCCTGAGATATGAAGAGGATGGTAAAATGTCTTGTTTGGGACCAAGCATTCAATCATCATTTATTCTCAGTACCTTGTGCTGCCATAAGACTCTGCCTTCATTGCAGTTCTCTGATTAAGGCTGACAGTGATAATTGTCTATGGGTGTACATGTATCTATTAAGAAGGTGATTTAATGAGCCAGGCATGGTGGCATATGCCTTTAATCTCAGCAATAGGAAGGCAGAGGCAGTGGATCTCTGGGAGTTTTAGGTCAGCATGGTCTACAGAGTGAGATCTATACCTGCTGAGGTAAAAAATGAGATCCTGTCTCACAAAAAAGAAAGTGGTTTGATGTCAGTTTAATTAAATAGCAAAATTAAGTCCACCTGCCCTTGATCCTATGTCCTATCATACTATGGGCTTTTGAGAGTATTTACAGTATCAGATATGGAACCAACCCTCAACTCCCTGTAGAGTAAGACTCAAATCCAACCAAAGAATTTTGTTAAGTCAAAAACATTCATGCCACTATTGTAGAAATAGGCATATCTTGCCTCAAAGTTTGGTCATAGTTCATAAGGTTCACAGATGAATAAGATTCTTGATGTCTTATCTCTCCTAGAAGCTTGCATAGCACCTTCTGACACTATGAAAGCTAGTCAGCAATTAGGAGGCTTGCAGCTCAGTTCCAGCTTGGTTTCTCCATACCATGGAACCAAGATGTGTAGTATTTTCAACAGTAGGATATCATCCATCATCAAGTTCTTATGGCCAAAAGAAGAATGTTAAAAACTTTTATTGTTTTGTGGACCTCTAAGGCCTCCTTGAGCAACAACTGATAGAGAGTTATCCAACACGTGACACTAGGGTCTTGTTTAATATCTCATAGCTTCAAGGAGGAACTTTTTCCAGTTTTTTATTCTTGATAGAAGCTTGGATTCATAGGCGCATGAGTTATTCCAAACTTGGCAAACTGAATCTTTATGATTTGTGCATTTCAACTAGTGAAAATTCATTTACATAATAAAAAGTATGAACAAATATTAGTTATATACTGAATTTACAGTTTTGGAGAAGACATTTGCAACACATGAAAAGGAACAAAGTGTTGTGCCTGGTGGTACAGACTCATGATCCCTGCTGTTTAGGAGGCTGTGGAAAGAGGGCCACAAGTTCAAAGGCTGCCTGGAATAAAGTGAGTAGGGTATTTAGTGACTGTCTCAAATTTTTCAAAGAGGACTGGAGCTATAGATTAGTGGTAGAATGTTTGCTTAGTGCACAACAGGCTCAGGATTTGATACTCAGTAACACACACACACACAGAGAGAGAGAGAGAGAGAGAGAGAGAGAGAGAGAGAGAGAGAGAGAGAGAGATCATAAAGCATAAGTATTTCAGGAAATGTTAGGATTCTTACAGGTCAACAAAAAAAGATAAATGATAGAAGCAGATCAGTTGAAGAGAGGGAAGTATAGACAAAATTCTAAATGATCTTATTAAATAAGAAACACAGAGCCAAATACAGAGTTAAAATCCCAAGAGATCAGAGCACTAGTGAATAGCCTTTAGCTTACCACTTGCTGCCATCGCTTTGAGAGAGAGAGAGAGAGAGAGAGCTTCTTCCTGTGTGACTGTCTTTTTATTGCCTTTCTGTTCTGCCTTCTCACTGGCTCTAAACCCAATGACATGATTTCCTTATCACTGCCTGTCTATATAGACCTACAGGTCTCTATGGTTGGTACTGGGATTAAAGGTGTGTGTCACTATGCTTGGCTGTGTCCTTGACCACACAGAGACTCTGCCTGCCATGTGATCAGATTAAGGGCATGTGCCACCTCCACTTGACTTATGCTAAATGGCTCACTTTTAGCTCTGATCCCCAGGCAACTTTATTTATTAACATACAAATGAAATCACATTTCAGCACAAATAAAATATCACCACAGGGAGGAAGGATTATATAAGCAAAGGGGATCAAGATTATGACAGGGAGACCCACAAAGAGAACTGAGCTGAGCTTGTGGGAGCTCATGGACTCTAGATGAACAGCTAGGAAGCCTACATGGGACTGTCCTAGACCCTCTGCATGTGGCTGACAGTTGTGTAGCTTGGTCTCTTTGTGAGTCCCCTAATAGTGGGACCAGGATCTGTCCCTGGCACATGAGCTGGCTTTTTGGAACCTGTTCCCTATGGTGGAATAGGGGGAGGAGCTTAGTCCTGCCTTAACTTGATATGCCATGCTTTGTTGACTCCCATGGGAGGCCTTACCCTTTCTGAGGAGTGGATGGGGTAGGGGGATATAGAAAGGTGAGGGGAGGTAACAGGAGGAGAGGAGGGATGGAAAACTCTGGTTGGCATATAAAATATGTTTTTAAAAATTTAATCACAAACAAAAAAGGTAAACAACCTAATAGAAAAAGTAACAAAATAGTTTAAGAAGCACATTAGAAAGCAGGACATGCAAATGGACAATAACTGCAGAGAGGGCTGCTGTGGAGGAGGATGCTGTCCAGACTCCTTAGGAGTTATTTCTGCAGCTGCCTGGCTGACAGCAGACAGCCCTCATGTTTACATCCAGAATGAGATGTACAACAAAATTAAAATGCTTCTCCAGAGCAATACTTCAAATACCACCCCCTCACCTCACCACCAACCAGTATAAGGAACTGGAAGAAATCACTCAAACTTCTTTACACAGCTACTCTTCTGTAAAATAATGCAGAATAGAATCATCTTTGTTCTGCATGCCTTATGCAGACCAGTCTCAGTCCAATGAAAACCATTTTGAGGCCAGGAAGGCCATACCTATCTGGAATGATGGCCTGAGAACTGGTTATAAAACATGCTGAGATCAAGAAAACAGCATTAGCAGCAAGTCAGTGGGCTCTTCTCTTCATTAAGAACCCTTTTGTGCACCCCACAAGGATGCTTAAGATTCAATCAGAGTCTTGGAGGATAGCTAATATTGACTACAGAAGAAAAATACCAATAGCAATGTCCCAGTTTGGTAAAAGTTGGGGTAAGTAGGCAGCAGTACAATTCCTTTACTTTTGTAATTGCTACCCCTGCCTAATGCTCTTGAAAGCCAGTGGAACCATTTTCTGAAGGACTAGGCAACAATCAGGACTAGGGGTTAGCTCAGACAGAAGCCAAGTCTAGGTTTGTTTGGTTCGGAGTAGCTTCCAGATTACCATTTTATACAATACAACAGTGGTTCTCAGGTTCTCAGAACTCCTTTGGCAAACACTTATCTCTAAAAATATTTATATTATGATTCATAACAGTAACAAAATTACAGTTATGAAATAGAAGCAAAAATAATTTTATGATTGGAACTGTATTAAAGGGCCACAGCATTAGGAAGGTTAAGGACCCCTGCAATATACCCACACCCCTAAAACACAATGAGGCAAATATGACCCATGCAGTTATTGAATCAACAAATATTTCTCCTACCTCCACTGTGAACCAGCCACTGTGCTAGACACTAGGGACAAACTGATGGGTAAAACCAACAGATTTCCTTTCCTTTGGGAAGAGGCATTCTAGGTAGAGAAGACAGAATATTAAGGAGTCAACTACATAATGACTTCATAATAAATATTATTAGAATAAACATTATAAATAATATCATAACAAATTTCTATATGAAGATAAAATACAAGATAATGTGATAGCAACCATGGGAGCATAGAGTTGACACTCCTAGTCAGGAAGTTCAAGGAAGGCGATGTTAACACACGTGTAATATACAACATACCAAAATAAATCAGTGTATTTTTCTTAAACACCTACGAACACACATTCATGAAGTACCAGGAATGGAAAAACATTCCAAGACTGTTCTAATCTACTTTCTATTTCTGAGATAAGCCCAGTGACCAGAAGTAACTTAGAGAGGAAAGAGTTTATTTCAGCATACATTCCATCATCAAGGGAATTCAGGACAGGAACTGAAGACAGAAACCCAGGAGCAGAAACTAAGGCAGAGTTCACAAAGAATCTTTGCTAACTCACCTAGTTCTCCTGGCTTGCTTATCTACTTCTGTTTTACAATTGAGGCTCACAAACACAGGGATGGTAACACCCACAGAAATCTGAACACTCATATATTTATTAGAAACCAAGAAAATGTCCCAGAGACATTCCCCACAGGTAATTCTGTGGAGATAATTCCTCAAATGAGGCCCTCTTTTCCCATATGTGTCAAGTTGACAATTGACACTGACAGACGCTATTGGATCCAGTGCCTTTCTACTCTCTAATGGACAATATTTTTTAGATAAAGCAAATTCTTAGTCTTACCTTCATTCCCAAGTTTACCAGAACAGAGTGTACAAGAACATGGTTGTGATGGCACTGCAGCAATCCATGACTAGTTAAGTCCACAGTCTAGGATAGAGGAAGGCTCTGTCTCAAGTCAAGTCCATGACAGCTGGGGCTGGGCACTATGATCCTAGTCTTTCCCTATCATGCCTTCTAGAAACTTTTTCCAACTCTCACTCATAACAAATGCATCAGTGGACTTGGGATAGTTAATGACCTCTAAGAAATTAGAGACCTCAGATACACTGAGGATAGAAAATAATTTAGGTGAGGATTTCTACATTCATTCCAAGTCATCTACCTCTACTGTGATCAGAGTACAACTGATGAACATGTGTCTTTGCCAAGAATAAATGGTAGGAAGCACAGTGGGGTATAGATAAGTGTGCATGTCTGTGCTCACACATGTACATGTGTGCACGTATGTGTGTGTACACATGCACCCATATTCATAAAATAAAAGCTGATAGTACACAGTACAATATTCAAGTTGTACATAGATTAATGATCCTGGTATATCTTTAACTTGAATAAGAAATTTCTTGATTTTAGAACAAGCTAAAGTAACAAAGAGACAAATGATGTGAGCAAAAGGCAGGAGGAGTGGTTGGAAGTTAGTCTCATCTGAGTCCGCATTGGTTCATTTGCACAGTATCTGTCATAGCTAGCCTGAAGGCATATATAACAACTTTTTTTTCTGAAACTCAACAGTCTTTCCAGATGCATTGTTTCAATGCTTTTTCTCACCCCAGAATCTTGGCCTGAAGTAGCCAGTAGTAACAACGTCCACATGACCCCCTACTCACTCTTTGCCCTTACTGTGCTCATCTATACCCACTCTCCATGGAGATGTGCCCAGCACCAAGTTCATATCAAGAATGTGTCACTCCTAGGCCCTCTGGAAATTATTGGATATCAAATCAGTCAAGTGCTTGACACAGCTTTAGGAAAAGTGTTGAATTGGCGATGAAAGTCTTGCTCTATCACAGATAAAATCCTTGATGTTTCAAATCCTTGTTGTTTTGAGACCATCCCAAGGACCATTCCAAGCCACTAACAGAGGTAGGGATGAAGACCATAGGACTGGAGATATCACAGCTAGGGATAAACCTTCAGAGGTGGTCTAGTTAGCAGAAAAGTTGTACAGCCACATGAGAGGAGGTATCTCACAGAGTCACCAATAAATGATCCTCATCCTTTGACTTCCAGTGATCCTGTACTTTATGCAGGATTCTAGCTACCTTCAATCCAGGCAAGCCACTCCAGGAACTCTAAAGGCAAAGAAGACCCTGGAAGATAGCACAAAAGCCCCCACTTGGTGCTTATTCATTGGGAATAAGGTGGAAGGACATGCATAGATACTGCATCGTGAAGCCTCATGTTCTTCCCTGACTTCAGGATCTCCTCTCTGACCTTGAAAGCACCTCAGAAAATCCTGTTCTTGCCATTGTCTACTTCAATCAGCATCCAGACCCCTGTGCTCAGACATGTTTGCTGTCAGCCCATCCCCTAGCTACTCTAATCTAGGAACCTAGGAGGTTAAGGTTCAGGGTCCACAATGTCCTGACCTATAAGTGAAGTCACTTCTCTGATTCTTATTTATTGTTCTGTGTAGAAACTGAATTGTTGCTGCCATCCTATGTTAGCCACTCCCTCATCTTCAGATCTCATACCTATAGATTTGCTGCAGAAACAAGGGCTGAAGTAAGCAAGAAGAAAGAGACTTGAAAGCTGGAGTGTTAGTGTATACCATGCTCTCTACTGGCTTTGTGATTAGAGGAATGTTTGTTTCCTTTCATGTTGCTGTGACAAAACACCCTGGCAAAAGCAACTGAAGGTTTAAGGGTAATTTTAGTTCAGTTCCAGGTTACTGTCCATCACTGGGGAGAAGTCATAAAGCAGGAACTTGAAGCAGCCAATCACATTACATCCATAGTTAAGATCAGAGAAAGAATGAATTCATGTACACTTCTTCAATTCAGAAAAATTTCTATTATATAGTTTAGGATCCTTTGGCTAGATAATGGTGTCACCCACACTAGGCTGGCTCTTTCCACTCAATTTATGTAATCCATATAATCCCTCACAGGCATTCCCATGGGCCAATAAGATCTAGACACTCCCTCATTGAGAATCTTTTCCCAAGTTGTGCCAACTTGACAATTTAAAGTTAACCATCAAAGATAGCAAGTGTGATGTCTGCTTCCCATGGAGCTGAAAGAAATGAATGAGATCAAGATCCTTGATGTCCACTGTAAATTATAGCTTTCCTTCCCTGAGGTAAGCTTTAGGACTAAACAGTAGAAGAATGTGTCTAAGCTCTCATAGGCAAAAGTCCCATTATTACCAATATATAAAGTTTCCATGATCCACCAAATTAACGACTTCTGATCTAGAGAATTCCTTTTATATCTATACTCTCTCCTGCAGAGCCTTTCTGAGCTGTCCCAATGAGATATAGGGCTCTGAAATGTAAGGACACTTAAGGTTTATGGGACCTCTTGCTGGTCTCCAGAGGCCAGATGTGTGAGAAGCCATCTACTGCAATGCATAAGGAAGGAGAAACTAGCTTACTGAATGGCAGTGCTACAAGATAAAGGAACAGAGAATACAGAAGAGCAGTAGAGAACATTTTGAAGGGAGGCCTATACTACAATGGGATGCCCAAGTTAAAATCCTGGCGGCTCTACTCACTGCTTACTAGCCATATACCTGGTGAAATGCTCCACTATGCCAAGGTCACTTCCTTACATCAAAAAACACATAATTATGTACCCACCTGTGGGGTTGTGGAAAGGACTAAGTTTGTGTTCTCTGTCAATGTTTTTTGCAATTATCCTACTCAGGCCAGCCATGCTAGAAGGCAGGGGTGTGTGCATGGAAGGTAAGAGGTAAAGCTAAGCCAGACTGTAGGGCTCAAATGGCAGGGATAGCTTTGTCAGACTGAACTGTTTGGACTGGTAAAGTTGTGGATCTTGGAGGAGAACCTACAACTTCTGTTTAACTAAACCAGTATAATTTCTAACTGCATTATAAATATCTGTCCTTATACCCAAAGATAAGTGTAGGCCTTAACCTTTGCAAAAGATAGAGACCATTCCTGAAAACCACAACCAATCAAAATGCAGTGTTGTTGGACCCAGCCCCATTGGATACACCTACAAAACACTTCTGTATCTGCTCAGGGATCATTTCATAGAGGGCAGAAAGACTGTGAGAGTCATAGTAACAAAGTTTGCTTTGGGACTGTGTTTCCTAGAAATATCAGAAGCTATACCTATTGAAGTCTCACCAACATGGCTGTGTAAATATGACTCAAAGAAGGATGACAGCAATAGACATGCTAAAGTGAAAGAGGGAAGCTTGTAGCAGGAGTTTTCTCCAGTCCCGCTAGGGCCTGTAGCTGCTCAGACCCAAGTAAACACACAGAGGCTTATATTATAAATGTGTGGCCGTGACAGGTTTATTACTATCTAGTTCTTTTTTTTTCAACTTTCAAAATTTGAATACTTTGGATGACGCATATATATATATATATATATATATATATATATATATATATATATATTATTTTACAATACCATTCAGTTCTACATATCAGCCATGGGTTCCCCTATTCTCCCCCCTCCCACCCCCTCCCCTTACCCCCAGGCTACCCCCCATTCCCACCTCCTCCAGGACAAGTCCTTCCCTGAGGACTGCGATCAACCTGGTAGACTCAGTCTAGGCAGGTCCAGTCCCCTCCTCCCAGACTGAGCCAAGCGTCCCTGCATAAGCTCCAGGTTTCAAACAGCCAACTCATGCAATGAGCACAGGACTTGGTCCCACTGCCTAGTTGCCTCCCAAACTGATCAAGCCAATCAACTGTCTCACCTATTCAGAGGGCCTGATCCAGCTGGGGGCCCCTCAACCTTTGGATCATAGTTCATGTGTTTCCATTCATTTGGCTATTTTTTTTCAATAATTGAGTAAAACTGAAATTTATTATAAGCCGCAGTCGTCCTAGGGACCTCCATGCTATATATATAGCCTCTATGGTTCTATGGGTTGTGGTCTGATTGTTCGTTATTTTATATCTAGAATCCACCTATGAGTGAGTACATACCATAACTGTCTTTCTGGGTTTGGGTTACGTCACTCAGGATGATTTTTTTCTAGGTCCATCCATTTGCCTGTAAATTTCATGCTTTCATTGTTTTTCTCTGCTGAGTAGTACTCCATTGTGTATATGTACCACATTTTTTTCATCCATTCTTCCGTTGATGGGCATCTAGGTTGTTTCCAGGTTCTGGCTATTACAAATAGTGCTGCTATGAACATAGCTGAGCATGTATCTTTATGGTATGAATCAGCATTCCTTGGGTATATGCCCAAGAGTGGGATGGCTGGGTCTTGAGGTAGTTCGATTCCTAATTTTCTGAGAAACCGCCATACTGATTTCCACAGTGGTGGTACAAGTTTACATTCCCACCAACAGTGGAGGAGTGTTCCCTTTGCTCCACATCCTCTCCAACATTGGTTGTCATTGGTGTTTTTGATTGTAGCCATTGTAACAGGTGTAAGGTGGTATCTCAGAGTCCTTTTGATTTGCATTTCTCTGATGATTAAGGATGTTGAGCATTTCTTTAAATGTCTTTCAGCCATTTGTTGTTCTTGTTTTGTGAATTCTCTGTTTAGCTCTTGAGCCCATTTTTAATTGGACTGTTCAGTACTTTGATGTCTAGTTTCTTGAGTTCTTTATATATTGTGGAGATCAATCCTCTGTCAGATGTGGGGTTGGTGAAGATCTTTTCCCATTCTGTTGGCTGACTTTTTGTCTTATTGACCATGTCTTTTGCCCTGCAAAAGCTTCTCAGTTTCGAGAGGTCCCATTTATTAATTGTTGTGCTCAGGGTCTGTGCTGTTGGTGTTTTATTTAAGAAATGGTCTCCGGTGCCAATGCATTCAAGAGTGCTTCCTATTTTCTTTTCTATCAAGTTCAGTGTAACTGGATTTATGTTTAGGTCTTTGATCCACTTGGACTTGAGTTTTGTGCATGGTGAGAGATATGGATCTATTTGTAATCTTTTACATATTGAGATCCAGTTATGCCAGCACCATTTGTTGAAGATATTTTCTTTTTTCCATTGTATATTTTTGGCTCCTTTGTCAAAAACCAGGTGTTCATATGTGCATGGATTAATGTCAGGGACTTCAATTCTATTCCATTGGTCCGTATGTCAGTTTTTATACCAGTACCAAGCTGTTTTTATTACTATAGCTCTATAGTATTGTTTGAGGTCAGGGATGGTGATGCCTCCAAGGGTTGCTTTATCATATAGAATTCTCTTAACTACCCTGGGTCTTTTGTTTTTCCATATAAAGTTGAGTATTTTTCTTTCCAAGTCTGTGAAGAATTGTGTTGGGATTTTGATGGGGATTGCATTGAATCTGTAGATTGCTTTTGGTAAGATTGCCATTTTTACTATGTTAATCCTACCTATCCATGACCATGGGAGATCCTTCCATTTTCTGATATCTTCTTCAATTTCTTTCTTTGGAGATTTTAAAGTTCTTATCAAAAAGGTCTTTCACTTGTTTAGTTAGTGTTATCCCAAGGTATTTTATATTGTTTGTGGCTATTGTAAAGGGTGATTTTTTTTTACTTCTTTCTCAGCCCTTTTATCATTTGTTTATAGGAGGGCTACTGATTTTTTTGAGTTGATCTTGTATCCTGCCACTTTACTGAAGGAGTTTATCAGCTGTAGGAGTTGCCTGGTAGATTTTTGGGGGTCAATTATGTATATTATCATATCATCTGCAAATAGTGAAAGTTTGACTTCTTCCTTGCCAATTTGTATCCTTTGATCTCTTTTTCTTGTCTCATTGCTCTAGCTAGAACTTCTAGTACTATATTGAATAAATATGGGGAGAGTGGACAGCCTTGTCTTGTTCCTGAATTTAGTGGTATCGCTTTGAGTTTCTCTCCATTTAATTTGATGTTTGCTGTTGGCTTGCTATGAATTGCTTTTATTATGTTTAGAAATGTTCCTTGTATTGCTGATCTTTCTAAGACCTTTATCATGAAGGGGTGTTGGATTTTGTCAAAGGCTTTTTCAGCATCTAAGGAGATGATCATGTGGTTTTTTTCTTTCAGTTTGTTTATATTGTGTATTACTTTGACTGATTTTCATATGTTGAACCATCCTTGCATCCCTGGGATGAATCCTACTTGGTCGTGATGGATGATTGTTTTGATATATTCTTGGATTCGGTGTGCCAATATTTTGTTGAATATTTTTATGTCAATGTTCATGAGGGAAATTGGTCTGTAGTTCTCCTTCTTTGTTGCATCTTTGTGTGGTTTGGGTATCAGGATAATTGTAGCCTCATAAAAAGAGTTTGGTAGTGTTCCTTCTGTTTTTATTGTGTGGAACACTTTGAAGAGTATTGGTATTAGTTCTTCTTTGAAAGTCTGGTAGAATTCTGCACTGAAACCATCTGGTCCTGGGCTTTTTTTGATTGGGAGACTTTGATGTCTGTTTCTATTTCTTTAGGGGTTATTGGTCTATTTAAATGGTTTATCGGGTCTTGATTTAATTTTGGTGTGTGGTATTTATCCAGAAAATTGTCCATTTCTTCCTGGTTTTCCATTTTTGTGGAGTACAGGTTTTTGAAGTATGATCTGATGATTCTCTGGATTTCCTCATTGTCTGTTGTTATGTCTCCCTTTTCATTTCTGATTTTGTGAATTTGGGTGCTCTCTCTTTGCCTTTTGGTTAATTTGGCTAGGGGTTTGTCTATCTTGTTGATTTTTTCAAAGAACCAACTCTTTGTTTCATTGATTTTTTTGTGTTGCTCTCTTGTTTTCTATTTCGTTGATTTCAGCCCTCAATTTGATTATTTCCTGGCGTCTATTTCTCCTGGGTGAGTTTGTTTCTTTTTGTTCTAGAGCTTTCAGTTGTGCTGTTAATTCATTGGTATGGGATTGCTCCATCTTCTTCATGTGTGCATTTAGAGCTATGAATTTTCCTCTTAGCACTGCTTTCATAGTGTCCCATAAGTTTGGGTATGTTATACTTTCATTTTCATTGAATTCTAGGAAATCTTTAATTTCTTTCTTTATTTCTTCCTTGACCCATTGATGTTTCAGGTGGGCATTATTCAGTTTCCATGAGTTTTTGGGTTTCCTATAATTTTTGTTGTTGTTGAGGTTTAACTTTAAGGCATGATGGTATGATAAGATATAGGATGTTATTCCAATTTTTTGTATCTGTTGAGATTTATTTTGTGTCCAAGCATGTGGTCAATTTTTGAGAAGGTTTCATGGGGTACTGAGAAGAAGGTATATTCTTTTGTGTTAAGATGGAATATTCTGTAGATATCTATTAGGTCCATTTGAGTCATAACATCTGTTAGGTCCTTTATTTCTTTGTTAAGATTCAGTCTGGTAGATCTATCTTTTGGTGAGAGTGGTGTGTTAAAATCTCCCAATACTAATGTGTGGGGTTTGATGTGCATTTTAAACTTTATTAGTGTTTCTTTTGTGAATGTGGGTGCTTTTGTATTTGGAGCATAAATGTTTAGAATCGATACTTTATCTTGGTGGATTTTTCCTGTGATAAATATGTAATGTCCATCCTGATCTCTTTCGATTGATTTTAGTTTGAAGTCTATTTTATTAGATATTAGGATAGCTACACCAGCTTGTGTCTTAGGTCCATTTGCTTGGAAAGCCTTTTCCCAGCCCATCTCTCGCAGGTAGTGTCTGTCTTTGAAGTTAAGGTGTGTTTCCTGTATGCAGCAGATGGATGGGTTCTGTTTTCTTATCCATTCTGTTAGCCTGTGTCTTTTTATAGGTGAGTTGAGACCATTGATATTGATGGATATTAATGACAAGTGATTGTGAATTCCTGTTATTTTTTGTGGTTGTGTTGTGTTGTCCTTCTGTGGTGTGTATTGGTGTAGGATTATCTATTGCTTGATTTTTCATGGATGTGTTTAGCTTCTTTGGGTTGAATTTTCCCTTCTAGTGCTTTCTGTAGGGCTGGGTTTGTGGACAGGTATTGATTAAATCTGGTTTTATCCTGGAATATTTTGTTTACTCCGCCTATGGTGATTGAGAGTTTTGCTGGGTATAATAGTCTGGGTTGGCATCCGTGGTCTCTTAGTGTCTGCATGAGATTTGTCCATGATCTTCTAGCTTTCATAGTCTCTATTGAGTAGTCTGGTGTTATTCTGATGGATTTGCCTTTATATGTTACTTGGTCTTTTTCCTTTGTAGCTCTTAACATTTTTTCTTTTTTCTGTGTGTTTAGTGTTTTGATTGTTATGTGGTGAGGGGACTTTTTTTTTATATCTAGCCTATTTGGTGTTCTGTAAGCTTCTTGTATCTTCATAGGTATTTCTTTCTTTAGGTTAGGAAAGTTTTCTTCTATGATTTTGTTGAATATATTTTCTGCGCCTTTGAGTTGGTATTCTTTTCCTTCTTCTATCCCTATTATTCTTAGGTTTGGTCTTTTCATGGTGTCCCAAATTTCCTGGACATTTTGTGTTACGACTTTTTTGTCTTTAATGTTTTCTTTGACTGACGCATCTATTTTCTCTATCGTGTCTTCAGTGTCAGAGATTCTCTGTTCCATCTCTTGCAATCGGTTGGTTATACTTGTTTCTGTAGTTCCTGTTCATCTAGTCAGGATTTCTATTTCCAGCATTCCCTCAGCATGTGTTTTCTTTATTGTCTCAAATTCATTTTTTCAGATCTTGGAATGTTTCTTTCATCTGTTTAATTGCTTTTTCTTTGCTTTCTTTGATTTCTTCCCATTTTTTGTTCCTTTTTTCTTCCATTTCTTTAAGGGAGTTTTTTATTTCCTCTTTAATGGAGTTTTTCATTTCCTCTTTAAGGAAAGTTTTTATTTCCTCTTTGAGGGAATGTTTTATTTCTTCTTTAAGTGCCTCTATCATCTTCTTAAAGTCATTTTTAGGGTTGATTTCCTCTGTTTCTTCTATCTTGGTATGTTCAGGTCTTGCAGGTGTAGAATCACTAAGTTCTGATGTCGCCATATAGGTCTTTATGTTGTTGCCTGTATTTTTGCACTGGCGTCTACTCATCTCTTCTTCTGTGTGGTGCAAGTGGTGTCTGTGTCTGAGAGTGCCTCTCTTGTTCTAATTTTTAGTCTTGGTTTAGTAGGGGTTCTTGGTTAAATTGGTGCTATTGGGCTATTTCATCAGGGGCAGCTGATTTCAGTCGGTGAATTATATACTTATGATTCTGGTGATCTGGTTTGGTGGCTGGGTAGTGCCTTCTGTGTTCCCATGTCAGGTTTTGTTCATTTGTCAACTCCTCAACTGATCTTGTTTCTTCAGACTTCAAACTGTAGGCATCTGAAACCTCTCCCAGATGGGTTTCAGCTGAGCGGGGTAGTCTCACCAACACCTCCAAGTTGTTGGGTTTCACAGGATCAGCAGCTGGGTTGTCCTCAGATGGAGTGTTCAGATTCGTTTTGGTTCCATCCCACGGAGATAGCTTCTTCCCCAGGTGTTGGGGTTAGAGGCGTCCCTGTTCCAAGCTGCGTCTGCTTGTCTCCTTCCCTGGGCCTGTCTACCTCTATGGTCCACCGCAGGGGCTGTATGTCTCTGCCAGCTGCCGCTGGGCCTGTATGTTTCTGCCGGCTGCTGCTGCGGGCCTACCTACCTCTGCTTGTCACTGCTGCCAGGCCCGTCTACCTCTGTAGGCTGCCACCGGGCCTGTATGTCTCTGCCGGCTACTGCCGGGCCTGTATGTCCCTGTTGGCCGCCGCTGCTGGGCCCATCTACCTCCACGGGCTGCTGCCACAGGCCTACCTGTGTCTGCTTGTCTCCGCCGCCGGGCCTGTCTACCTCTGTGGACCGCTGCCAGGCCTGTATGTCTCTGCTGGCTGCTGCCGGGCCTGAATGTCCCTGTCAGCCGCCGATGCCAGGCCCGTCTACCTCTGTGGGCTGCCGCTGGGCCCGTCTACCTTTGCAGGCCACCTCTGCGGGCCTACTTGCATCTGCTTGTCTCCGCAGCTGGGCCCATCTACCTCTGCGGGCCGCTGCTAGGCCCATCTATCCCTATCTAGTTCTTCTATCTTAAATTAACCCATTTCTATCAATCTATAAATTTCCACGTGGCTTGTGGCTTACCAGTACTTTCACATCATGCTTCTTCTATCTCTGGCTGGTGACTCCTTTCTCAGTCTTCCTCTTCTGAGAATTCCCCTCTCTGCTTATCCCACCTGTACTATACTTCCTGCCTGGCTACTGGACAATCAGCATTTTATTTATCAATCAACCAGAGCAACACATTCAGAGCACACAGAAAGACATCCCTAGCACTTCACCCTTTCTTTTTTTAAAAAATGACATTTTTAACTTCAACACAGCAAAACCATACACAACAAAACAATTATTAAGCAAGAATTATAGTTACAATATCTAGTCTATTTATATTTGGCAAAATCAAAGAAAATATCCTATCTATCCTATATTTGTTAATCTAAAGTTTCATATCTAACTTATCTTTTGTCATGACTAAGGAAATTATAACTATCTAGTCTTCAACTACATCAAAGACCTCAGAAGAATATAACATTACCTACAAAATGGGAGAAGGATGCAAGCAACTTTTGGGAGTCCTGCGAGAGTAGACAGAGACAGCTGGCAGCCTGGACAGTCATGCAAAGTTCGACTGTAAAGTCGGAGCATCTGTCTTCAGCCCACAGACCTAGAGTCTCTCAGTCACTTCTCTCTGTGTCCTGTAAAATGTCCGGCAGTTTCCACTGTGAAGCAGGAACCTGAAGGACCATTTTGCCAATCAAAGTTCAGTGGTCACCTTCCTATGGGTCCTGCATGTCCAGTCGATCAAGCAGTCCAGGCAAGAACAGTTTCTTGCACAAATGGCTATTTTTGCCAAGAAGAAGATAAACTCCATAGAGAGTGTCTTTGATGCCCATCCTCCTCTCTGAAGTAAATCAGTGCTGCCAGCAGCAGACATGTCCCACTGTCCAGAAAGTCTAAATTTTGAAAACATTGTAAATGCCATATTCTGTAGGTCTTTGAAGTAATTGAAGATTACCTACCTAAGTGAATTTTATCCATGTATACCTAGAAAACAATATGACTACAAGTTTGACTGTCATAGAAGACTAATTATTAATCTGTCCATTACAATCTACATGAATTACATAAACATAATACCTCAAAAAAGAGTAGAAATATATATATATATACAGTATAACAAAATTAAGTTTAAACTTGTATCAATAAACTAAAATCCATAGCAAAGTAAAACACTTTTAATCAAGTTGTTACTATTTATCCTATTATATCTATATCCCCTTTTCTTTTTTACAAAGAAGTTGCATTTATAATCAATCTGTTATAAATAAAAATAAACATTTATAAATAATATTTTGGGAATTTAGGCATAATTTTTCATACTACTTCCTGCTGGAAAGGGCACTGTATTTTTACGAGGACACAAAGAAAATTTTAGGGTTATGCAGTAGTCCACGAGGCTGTATTGTCTGAGGCAGTTGTCTTGAAATCATTCTGGATGTTGGATCATCTGGGCCATGGTGTCACTGGAGACCTTTCAGAGGGTCTTGGCTGGTCAAACCTGATATATCTTAATCTGGAACAAATCCATAGCCCTCTGGATTTCTGTGGAAACAAAACCAGAGCCTCCTTCCCAAAGCAACATATTCTTACATCCAAATTTTGAAGTCAAAGTACCTTTGAAATACACATATTAGTTTAACTCAGCAGCCTTTACAATCCAATGTCTCTGGAGTTAAAAATCCCAAAGACAACACAATTCAGATTCTCTGTGTAATATCCATCTTTATGTGGCTTATTTTTTATATTACTTTTACTTTCTCTTTAAAGACTTTATTTTTTAAACTATTTTTTATATAAACTGTATATATTTCTGTCTCTCTTGCAAGCCTACATACACTTTTATACACATTGTAAACTTTTAAAAATCTTATTCCATCTGAATCTGTCTTATTGTGAACCTTTTGATTTGAACTGCAATATTTTCTTCCCACCTCAGCTTCCCAACATGGCAGAACTATGTTTACAGCCAGCTCTGGGAACCATGCTCCCACCAACTCTGGGAAGTAGTGGGTCTATGCTTCCATCAAAGCAGTGTGTAGCCTAGAAACCTTTTTTAAAAATTTTATTGTATTTTTTTTACTAGAAAAAGCTATATGTACCATGCAGCATACTATGCAGCTTAGAATCTGCCATGTTGTATGCAGGTCAAGCCTGCAAGCCATGAACCCACCATAGAGTAGCTCAAGCCCACAGGCTGCTGTTAACTTGAGAGAGACAACTAGGAAGATGGTTTTAGCTCTGTTTTAGAATTGCTTTTTAAGTATTCTCAGGTTTTAGGTGGAAACTTGAGCCATTGGGCACCATTTGTAGCTGAAGTTTTCTCCAGTCCTGCTAGCGCCTACAGATGCTCAGACCCAAGTAAATTCACAGAGAATTATGTTACTTATAAACTGTATGGCTGTGACAGGCTTCTTGCTATCTAGTTCTTATATCTTAACCCATTTCTATCAATCTATAAGTTGCCCCATGGCTTGTGGCTTACCAGTACTTTCACATCATGCTTCCTCTATCTCTGGCTGGTGACTCCTGATTCAGCCTTCCTCTTCCCAGAATTCTCCTTTCTGCTTATCCCACCTATACTATACTTCCTGCCTGGCTACTGGACAATCAGCATTTTATTTATCAATCAACCAGAGCAACACATTCAGAGCACACAGAAAGGCATCCCCATCAGAAGCTCATGAGGCCTCAACACAAGTCAAGAACTATAGGCAGCTAATGAATGCTGAGGGAGAAATAGTCTTATCTAGCGAAGAATACACCAATTGAGTATCCAATTCCAAATGGCCATTCCCTAAAAACATATATAATACAAGTAACATGTGTGTGTTTGTGTGTGTGTGTGTGTGTGTGTGTGTGTGTGTGTGTGTGGTGTGTGTGTGTGTGTGTGTGTGTGTAATAGCCCTTAGTGAAAAAAAAGAGAATACAGCAAGGAAGGGTTTATTATGGAAGGGTGAGGAGGAAGGAAAGAGAAGGAAGGGATAAATGATGTAATTATATTATAATCCCACCCACATTTTTAGAAGCTGAGAACCAACACTATGTGGGGGATTAGCCTCCATCTTTACCTGGGTACTCTTGAGGGGTGAGGGATAAGAGACTTAGATAGAAGGCTAGAGGGGAGAGAAATAGATAGAAACACAGGATATCCTTGGGAGGGCCTGGTTCCTTATCCACTGGCCCAGAACTTTAATCAAATGAGCCTTTTATAACAATGCCACAGTGCAAGGCAAAAGACCTCCTCCTTGCAAGATATAGCCACGTGTAGACCCTTCCCAACACCTGGTACCCAGGCCTGATGTCCAATCATTCTTTTATGCAGCCCTACTAGTAAAGTGAGCTCAGATCTCCTTCAGAAACCTCTGTGGGCTCCCACAGGTCCCTCTTCTTAATATTATATAAAACTCCCACTTAAGAGCTTGCAACCATATCAAATAAATCAATAAACTCCAGATGAAACTGCATCAAACTTAAAAACTCCCTTAGCTTTACCAAGCATTAACAGGTTAACATAATTCTAACATAAACATGGCTATACATAATTACAATTCTCTCAAACTTATATCTAAAAGCAAACTCTTAATAGAACCATTAACACTTTAAAAACTTTAGCAAAAATCCAAAAGCAATTTCTTAATAAAACTCTTTACACTTTAAAGCAATCTATTAATAGAAACACTTGCATTTCTTGCTAACAAAACATAGGATAAACTACTGATGAATCTGCATCAAACTCAAATAGTCCTTTAACTTCACCAAACAATGGTGCTCCAATATCAATAGATTAACATAATAACTCTAACATGAATATTACTATATACAATTAAAATTCCTACCAACCTACATCCAAAAGCAATACTCTCAACATAACCATTAACAACTTTTTTTTGATGTCAGACATCAAAAAGCAATTTCTTAATAGAACTATACAAAACATAGGGTACACTAACACAACATTAATACACTCAAGTAACAAGAAAATATTTTTAAAAAATTAAAGAGACTGAGGAATATTAACTCCCCCTTTTCTTTATAATTTTTTAAACTGCATCTTGAACCTGAGTAGAAAAAAAATTTTTTCCATTTAAATAGTTCTATTTTTTAACACAAAACAAGTTCCATAAACAATTCCATTTTAACACAAAACAGTTTGCAAATAGAGTCTATATGCATAAGTAAAGTCAAAATTGTCCCATTGCAATGAAATCACTCCTGTCCATCCTATTTCTTAAGTCCCAAAAGTTCAAAAGCACAGTTCTATCAAGAATCTTAAAGTTCCAGAAAGCTTTCTGATATCAGTCTTAAAGTTCTTCTGAGCACTCAAAATCCAGGCATGGCTCATTAGCTGCCTTTAAGTCTTTGTATAGCTGTCAGAGTCATAATGACTCTGAAGCAAACAGCTCCAAATATGAGGAGTTTCATAGCCAAAACTTTTTTTCAGTTCAAGCAAGCTTCTCTGAAACTTTTGCTCTCTGCTACAGCTGTGTTTTGCAGTTTGTAGCCTTACCCTAAAGCCATTTTTGCTCCAGGGCAAAATATATTCGCTGGCTGGGGCAGAGTCCTTTCAAAAGAGACTTTCTTATAGCCAGCAAACAGAAACTGCATGGCTTTTGGCTCCTGGCTCTGTTCAGGTTTTTACATCTTTTATAGTCCTGGTCTATCTGTGCCTCCTCTAACTGGCCATTCCCAGGACCCTTGTATCCTTAGGCCCTGAGGGCTTTCAATCACCCTAAGGGCTTTCATGCCACACTAGCTAAAGAGGCCACCCCTGCTGTTATGAGCCAATGCTCTCTGCACCTAGAGTCTGGGAGGGAATCTAGCCAAGGCCAGTCATGGCCGCTGCACCCCACCTGTGTTACCTGCTCTGCCAGTGGTCCTTGCATTCCATGCTCTGCCAAACACTGCCTCAAGATCGCCAGAGTTTCCAGAATGTACTCAGACTCAGAAGGCCTGTTCCCTGACCCTCCTGGTGAGTGCACCAAGGGCATCTTTCTATGGAGGCTTTTTGTCTCTCCCACAGCTGCCACAGCACCCTGTGCTCTCACTCTCCAGCTGCCCACTCTGCTCTCTGATTCTCCAGTGGCATCCCTGCTGGGCTCTGGCCACCAGGAACTATTGCTCCAGGAGACAGACCTGCTCTGGCAGTTGGGGTCTGAAGTCTCTGTTGCTCCTCTCCAAGCTGCTGCCTGCCATTTGCCTCTCTCAAGGCACAGTATGTCTGCTGCTCACCACAGCTTTTTCCATGGCAGAAAGCTTGCAGAACCTCACTGTTTGCACTGTCTCAGGCGTCTGCCACCTGTGCTGTGCTGATGCCCCTCGGGCCTCAGCTGCTAATGCCTGGCTGCTGCCACTTGCACTGGCTGTGGCATTTACCAATGTTGGTAGCTTCTGGAGCTTCTGAAGCCTCTCAGACTACCAAATTCACAGTCTGCCATGGACACTGCTTTCTGTATCCCAGGTTCCGCTTGCACTCAGGGGAAAAAACTACTCTAAATTAAACCCTCTATTAAACCTTTACCATGTCCCTAGACCTAAAGCCTATATTCTATCCTAATATTCCTAAGCCTACATTTCTATGACTTACTTATACTACCATTTTTAAACCTAATTTAGAAGATAGATAGAGATTAAGAGAGAAAGAAAAAAGAAACCTAGATAGAAAGAGATATACACTTCAGCCTCACTTGGGTATCTTTCAGCCACTTTAATTTCACTCTCAAGAATAAAATACTATCACCTTTATTTTTCAATTCCTTATCGGCATGCTTCCTTATGCCTGTGACACCCCCTCTCTCCTTTACCAAGTCCCTGGTCCCTGTTTGTGGTGCTATTTGTGGGGAACCAACTTTTTCCGCAGGGTACTATTGAGGAGTAAGGGATAAGAGATTTAGATGGAAATATAGAAGGGAGAGAGATAGATAGAAACACAGGATAGCCTTGGGAGGGCCTGGATCCTTATCCACTGGCCCAGAACTTTATTCAAAGGGTTGTTTTATAACAATGGCATGGAGTGAGGCAAAAGACCTCCTTCTTGCTAGATACAGCCAAATGTTGACCCTTCCAAACACCTGGTACCCAGGCCGTGGTCCAATCATTTTTTATGCAGCCCTGCTGGAAAAGCAAGCTCAGATCTCATTCAGAATCTTCTGTGGGATCCCACAACTCTGGAAAGTTGTCTTCTTATGTACATGTGTGCATGTATCACAGCAATTTTGGCCTTATGGTCTCTAGAACTATAAAACAATAAAGCTTATTTATAGGGAAAAACTAGAAGGGATAAGAGGATGGTAAAGTAGACAGAATCAATACCTAGAAAGAATGAATGATACTTCTGGAGAACAGATGCTGAGAGTTTCATGGTGGCCATCATGGGAGATTGGAAAAAATCAAGATTGGTAGGCAAATATTTCATGGAAATCCATTTCAACCATACTTTATCTCTTGGAGCCCTCCGTTTTCTGAAGAGAAAATGGAGGGTAAGTGTATCTGGAGGAGATGAGCTTGGGTGGGGACCTGGGAGGGGTATAGGGAGTGGAAACTGTGTTTGGGATTTATTGTATAAAAGAAGAATCTATTTTTCAACTGAAAGAATGGAAGGAAGGAAGAAAAGAAGGAAGGAAGGAAGGAAGAAGGAAGGAAGGAAGGAAAGAAGGAAGGAAGACTTTCCAAGTCATCGGTATAGTCTGGTATTAGCACAGGTTACCTTGGGAAAAAATGGGTGGCATTTCTTTACAGGTATCCAAGTAACCCTGAAGATGAAATTTTCTGCAGAATGCAGAGACCTCTGGAAATGGTGTCTTGCCTCCTCCCAATATTCTAGGTTGTGTCAGATGCATTCCTCCACCTTCTGGAAGACAAATGTCAGTGCTCTCCCTATCTGCACTTGAAGCAAAATCAGAAAGTAGCATTACTTCAAAGACCCATTCCCTTCAGCTTCCTAGCAAATTCAGAGAAGGTGAAAAAAAAATCTTCATCCAGAAGTGTATTACCCATAAACACTTCACAATACTCCTGGGAATTGAAAGGAAAGGTTAACATTTGCCCAAACAGGCTGTGGAACCTTGACAAGTGGCTAGGAAGGAGGAACAGGGATTTTGGAGGCTGGTATGATGTATTTTTCCATCTACCTCTATGTTTCTACAACTATTACTTCCTGCCCCCCAAGTTAACCTCACAGCTCAGTAGCATCATCCTGCAACAATGATCTGTCTTCTCTTGGTGTCCCTACATTTCTAGGCAGCTTCTAGGAAGTTGTCAACAACAGGCTCAGAAAACACAGGCACTTGATTTGTTCTACTTTGAAGAAAAGGACATTGAAGCATGGATATTAAAGAACATACCAGCAGAGAGCAGACAGGAATTGTAGGCATCACTAGGATAGTACATCTTGCTTAGAATGACCTACATTCCCTTCCCACATGCACTCATGGCAGATTAAGAAGAATCGGGCCTAGCAGTAACTTTCCCATCTATGTATATAGAAGGAGGCTAAGTGTCTCTCACTGGGGTGTAATTTGGCCTTCTTGCTAGGCTTTTCTTTCCCTTTCACATTTCCCTGATTTATCTCCTCAAAGAACTCCACCTGAAATACCAGATAAATACTTGGTTGGATCTATAAGATGCATTTATAGCCCAATTGATACTTGGAAGTCACAAATCCCTCATTCCATTCATCCAAGGGTTGTATGCTTCCCCTGGTTTTCCAGTGTCCCCTCCACCTTTCTTGTGGCCTAGAAAATGCTTCCAAGTTCCCTTAGCTGGGAAGACCAGTGAGGAGAAGAACATGGAAAGCCAGCTGCTTGGCTGGTTTCAGTTAATGTGACACAGGTTTGCGAGATGTGACTTCTCTCCCCTTCAAAGAAACATTATTTACAGTTCCAGACATGACCTCTCTGCTGTGGGATGGTCTGTATGTCAAATTGCTCTGATTGGTCAATAAATAAAACACTGATTGGCCAGTGGCCAGGCAGGAAGTAGGTGGGACAAGGAGAGAGGAGAATTCTGGGAAGCAGAAGGCTGAGGCAGAGAGACACTGCAGCCACCGCCAGGACAAGCAGCATGTAAAGACACCAGTAAGCCACCAGCCATGTGGCAAGGTATAGATTTATAAAGATGGGTTAATTTAAGATAAAAGAACAGTTAGCAAGAAGCCTGCCATGGCCATACATTCTGTAAGCAATATAAGTCTCTGTGTTTACTTGGTTGGGTCTGAGTGGCTGTGGGACTGGTGGATGACAAAGATTTGTCCTGACTGTGGGCAAGGCAGGAAAACTCTAGCTACAAATGGCACCCAACGTGTTGGCAAGAGTTTCTACCTAAAACCTGAGAAAAGATTCTAAAATGGAGCTAAAAACAGCTTCCTAATTGTCTCTCTCAAATGAGCGGCAGCCTGCCGGTTTGAGCTACTGGCGGGTTCCTAGCATGCAAGCTCGATCTGCATTATGGTGGTAATGAGGCCTCTGCAAATATCATATTAAGCTGGGCCTCTGCAAGTGGCACATTAAGTTGTGTGGTGGATTTAGCCTTTGCTAGTACAAAAATAAAAAGAGGTTTCTAGGCTACACAGTGCTTTGATAAAAGCATAGACCCAGGATGGCTCCCAGAGCTGGTAGAAAACATACCACCACCATTTGGGGAAGCTGAAGTGGGCGGAGCCAGCAGCCACAGTGCCGTTTCAGGCTCAGAAGGCTGCAGTTTAAAGCAATAGGCTCAAGGTAATATAAAAAATAAGCCACATAAAGATGGCTACTACACAGAGAATCTGGATGATGTTCTCTTTGATATTCATAACTGAAAAAAAACATTTGATTGCAAAAGCTGTTGAGTTATGCCAAAATGTATATTTTAAAGGTACCTTGACTTCAAAATTTGGCTATAAGGATATGTTGCTTTGGAAAAGAGGCTCTGCTTTTGTTTCTACAGAAAGCCAGAGGCTATGGATTTGTTCCAGATTAAGATATATCAGGTCTGACCAGCCAAGACCACCTGAAAGGTCTCCGATGACACCATGGATCAGATGATCCAACATCCAGAATCGTTTCAAGGCAACTGGCTCAGACGATACAGTCTCACAGACTACTCCATGATCCTAAAATTTTCTTTGTATCCCCATAAGATACAGCACCCCCCTCCAGCAGGAAGTAGTAAGAGAAGCTACGCCCAAATTCCCAAATATACCAAGCTGGCTTTGGAGATGTGTAAAAGTTAAAAACTTCCTTTTAAAAAAAAAAAGAAAAGGGGAAGTGCTGTGGGATGGTCTGTATGTCAAATTGCTCTGATTGGTCAATAAATAAAACACTGATTGACCAGTGGCCAGGCAGGAAGTAGGTGGGACAAGGAGAGAGGAGAATTCTGGGAAGCAGAAGGCTGAGGCAGAGAGACACTGCAGCCACTGCCAGGACAAGCAGCATGTAAAGACACCGGTAAGCCTCCAGCCACGTGGCAAGGTATAGATTTATAAAGATGAATTAATTTAAGATAAAAGAACAGTTAGCAAGAAGCCTGCCATGGCCATACAGTCTGTAAGCAGTATAAGTCTCTGTGTTTACTTGGTTGGGTCTGAGTGACTGTGGGACTGGCGGGTGACAAAGATTTGTCCTGACTGTGGGCAAGGCAGGAAAACTCTAGCTACACCTCTCACTGGCCAGTGGTCCACATAGTTCATTGACAGCATGTTATTGGTGAAATTATTAAGGCCAGTCCACATAGTTAAAAGGGAAAGTTTATTTTGTGGGGTAACTCACAAAAGAAGGGATAGGCTACAGGGCCTGAGGAAGAGGTAGCACAGTCCAGTGGTGTTTTCTGGAGAACTCTGTTCAGTCCACCTCTAGCGTTCAGGGTACAGGAACCAAGAGAGGGCAGCACATCTAGATCTCAGGTCTTTAGGGCCCTTTCTTGTCCCCACCTTGTAGACATGATAGTTACCAAAGCCTCAATAGTGATTGGAACTTCCAGACCAAACCTGGAATGGCTACCCACTACAGCATGTGGTGCATCCCTTCTTAGGAAACCTTTTTGCTAGCCTTGAACATATGCCAGATTAGCAAAGTAGCACAGTCTGTCTCAATTCTAGTTTTTTAAAATGTGGGGGTGGGGGGGAGTGTGCATGTGTGTGGAGGTCAGAGGACAACTTTAGGTGCTGGTCCTCACTTTCCATCTTCTTTGAGATAGGGCTTATAATTGTTCATTGCTGTGTATGCCAACCTAGCTGGCTCCATTACAGGAGATTCTCCTGTTTCTCTCTTGGCATAAGAGCACCAGGATTACTGTGTCAAGATCTTAGATGAGTTCTAAGATTCTGCTTGGGTCCTCATGCTTGTGCAGTGAATGCTTTATCCACTGAGTCATCTCCCCAGTCCAGCACTTCTACTGTTTTGACCAGCCTGTAAGAGAGAGAAGGTTAAAAAAAGTATGGAGACATAGTCTCCTAGTCTTCATGGTCACTTCTACCTCACTGGATTCTCTTGATAGTCCTGGAATGTGGCTCTGTGACCCCCAAACAAGTTGTTTCACTTCTCAGCACCTCCTTTTCCTCAAGAGTTAGATAAGGACAATGGTACTGCCTGCTCAACAAAGGCACTCAAGAAGAAACTGATTTTAGCCTGTGATGGTCATATATGCCATTCACCAGTTCCCTCACAATTCATAACAACAGCACAAAGTGCCATTTATTCCCTGTGCCAAATGTTCACAGAGATTAGTCTTCTATCTGTCAAAACACCATTACCTCCCACTTACACAAGAGAGGGCTTAGGCTTAACGATACTGAATAACTTGCCCATGATGTCTTGGCTCTGAAATGTGGCAGTAAAGGGAACCTGACCAATTTGTTCTCTACTACTAATTCTCTAATGGCAGACTATATTGTTAAGCTGCTTTCACAGAGACTGCATGAATATAGGAAATCCAGATGTGAGTGGCCTCCAGGATGTGGCTCTCACTAGCTCAAGCCCAGAGGGACTTCTGGACAGGGAGCATGTCCTGTGTTACTCTAAAAGAAGCCCTTTCACAAGTTATACCCCATCAGCAGAATGTTCTCTGTCTCTTCTCATAGTACCATAAGGAGAGTCCACCTTCCACATCCAACCTTCCACAGAATCCCAGATCAGCACTTGGCCTTACTCAAGCAGCACTAAGCAGAGCTGGACAAGCACTGCCTCCATGGCACTAGCCAGGGATCCCATGTGTGTGACTCAGTGGCATTTTCAAATAGAGTGAAAAAAGGTGCAGGAGCAAAGACTAAGGAAGAGAGAAACAGCTGGGAATTAATTTTAAGTATTCATGTAAGAGGCTCAATATTCTAAAAAGTGTATTTCAAAGCATGAATCATTTCACAGCTCTTCAAGTAGCAGGAAAGAACAAGAGGAAACTAGAATGACAACATTAAACTACTGTTTCTCCCTGAAATCTTTGGGGGTTAGCTGTCATGAAGGAATGAGAATACATGAATCTGCCTGTAATTTTCTTCTCTGCTAAAATATGAAATTCTAATGTACTTCTAATGCAATTTAAGAGAAAATGAGTACATTTTAATTCACTCTCAGTATGTACTTTAATACAAAACTTCACCATTCCCATATTTGTTCTCATTCATTCATTTGTTCATTCACTTCATAAACACATGCTGAGGTCGTTCTCCATGCCAGCTACTTACCTGAGCCTTAGAGGAAGGGGAAGAATTCAGAGGTACATTAAACTCAGGCACTAACATTGACCCTTGAGAGCTAAAAGAGTGGCCAAGGCAGTTATATCCATAACCAAGTAGAATGTGGTCACAGTGTTCCAGGAAAGACAGAAGACCTGGAGCTGAAAACCAGATTCATCAGGCTTGCCTAGGTCTTATAGTGACCCAGAGAGGGATATAAGCCTGACTACCTATGTGAGTTAAAAAACAAAACAAAGACCTGCTTTTCAATCCCAGATTAGCAGTCAGCAGAATGTGCCACCTGAACCTATTTGTCAGGTATTAGGTAAGAAATTTTGACCTGATGAGCCTTGGAAATACTCATAAGGTGAGGAGCCTGAACTGAGGCCCAGATGTCTGGCTTTCATATCTGTAGCCTATTGGTCATCCTTTAGTCATTTCCAACTACACAACAGCTCCCACTACCCAATCCCTTGAGTCAGAAACTGAGAGGGGCTACATGTAGTAGAAGACATTTCTGTAGCCCTAAAGTCTTGACAGCATTAATCTAAGACCCTCATTTCAAATATGTCTTCAGGCAAGAGAAATCTCAGTGTCAGTAATGTGAAAATGCTCTGCAAATGAACAAATATACTTCTCCTACTTCCTCACTCCCTCACCATCCATTTTCTCTCCATTTTATCAGGTACAAAACAAAATATGCCAGAAGGGATGAAATATAGCTCAAGCGAGTTGGGAAGTAAATTAACTGGAATATAGGAACCCTCCTGAGGGCCATTATGACTGGCCACTCTTGGGGTTTCCTAGATACCACTGAGAACTAAGGCCCCTCTCCAGCAGCTCAGCAAGCAGATATCCCTGTCACTTGAGATAGCTGTTTCTGTGTGAAGAGGAAGAAGTCCATGTCATCCCCAACTCTTCTCCCCAATATTTCCAAAAGATAAGTGTTGTTAATATTGATTCCTATTGATTGCCCCTCAGTGACTTCTGAGAAGCTATGGTATGTCGAGACTCCTCCTCAGGCTCATGCCCTGTCTTAGTTTCCCAAAGCTGCCATATAAATGGCTACAAATGGGATGGTTTAAAATGTATTGTGGAAGCTAAAAGACTGAAACACAGCTGTCTGAGGTCATTCCCCTTCAGTAGGCTCTAGAGTAGAGTATGTCCTATGACTCTTTCTCTAACAACTATTTTCCTGAGCCAATTGGAAGGATTTGGAGAGACATTCTAGTGTAGACAAGCTGTGCTCTCACTCCTTTTATTAGACAAGATCATTCTGGAAACTTTGGCTAATTGGGTCCCTTCCTGTAAAACAAGGAATGAATTCTAGAGCCAGGCTTCCTCAATTTGTATTCAGGCTCCTCAGCTTTCTATCTGATGCTTAATGCTGGGAAAATCATTTCATTTCTCTGTGCCCCAGTTTCCCCATCTAGCAAACAAGGATGAAAACACTATATTTCTCAGGGAAGAATAAGGCTCTGTGGGGGTATGCTAGTAGTCTCACACCACAATCCAATTGCTAAGAGACTATCTCACTACTCTTTAATTCATTGGAGCATAATCATGACTGGAGTTGAGCATGGATTCCCCAGTAGCCTCAGTTACCAGAAAAATGGAGGCTCACAGAATGCAGCTCACTACTATTTCACATAAGAAGTGATATGACACTGAAACTACTTATGGAACCAGAACTTACGCCATTAATGCCTCCTTTGAAAGCAGTCCCTTTGAGAGGCTCTCCCCACTTTCCCATAGCTGCTGTAACTGTATCACTGGGGGACTATGATGCTACCTCTGGGGGACAGTTAATGGCTGTTTTCTCTGTTCTGAGCACCTATCTTTTACACGGTCTTTCAGTAAGTTGTTGGGGGTTGAGAATAAAGCCACTCCAGAATGACTATGGCTGGCCATCTCTCAAGGTTAGCCCAGCATGTCCACTTCAAACTCAACATGGAGGGCTTAATGACAATGAACCCACCACTTCCCAGAAAAACCACATTCCTCCCTCAACAAGTCTATTCTTAAATATGTTGTCCCTTTGCCAATGAGGAAACTTGAGGACCAGACTGAGTAACCAGATTTACCATGGTCACATACTAGTCTGTGACAAAGAGCAAGTTGAGCTCATGCATTTTGCCTTCCAATCTGTAGCTTTTTTACTATTTCAGAAGGAAGAAGATGTGTTCAAATTAATTTTGTCTCATTATCCCTCTCAGAAATATGGTTTAGAGAAGCTCAGCCTCAGCTTGGAGAAAACAGGTATTCACTTGACCTGATATCCAAGCTGAGCTCAACACTTTGCTCTATAGTCAACAACCATGCATGTAAATACTAAGCAGTGCCAGTGCAGTCTGGTGCCACGTTTACTGTGTGCTCTCATCTCCATGCCCTTGGTCTTCTCTCTATCCATCTGGAAAACTGACATATAGATAGTAGAGGATAGAGGGTAGGCCTCTGAGGGATTTTGTGAATACTTATCCTGTGTGATTCCTTGAGTTAGCAACTGGAAGTAGTTTCCAGTGGTGGCATGTTTGAGCTGCTCTATAAAGAAAAGCAGTTCCAGTAGGACTGTTGCACTCAGAATTCTCCCAGCCAAACAGAAGAAGAGCCCAGGTAGCAGGCAGCTGCAGGGGAGAGATCACAACTTGGAGAACAACCACAAGCTGTTCCTTCCTGTGGTTTTCTGAAACCGGAGTACAGAAAGGCAGTGAGGGAAAAAAGCATGGAGACACGTGCATTTCCTGCTCTGGGTGTAATAATATAACATTTTAACATGGAAAGAGGCCACAGAGCCCACTGAGACCTGCTTTTCCCTTTCCCTGCCATGAATTCTGGCACACTGAAAATTTCCCCCTACCACTTGCCAAATCTTGTTTGTAAAGCAAGCTATACCATTCCCACTAGTGGTTTCCATTATAGCCTTTGGTGATTTATTCCTGTGCTGTAGCTTTTCTCCCTGGAAAGAGAGAAGAGCAAATGTCTTTACTTTTATGATAGTCAGTCCTTAGCATTGCAATTCTTCAGTGGGTCCTGAGCTACAGGGCACTATTGTCCTCTCCCAGACTAAATTTCCTGGGCACTACATTACTATTTTCCAAGAAAGCTATTCTTGCCATTGTCGGTACATTCTGAAATAAAATCTCCACTTCTCAATCATTGAATGTAATTTTCTTTTTGTACCAGGAGGATGTAGGACCTTTGCATAGCATTCACCAAAGGACAAAATCTTCTTATCCAGAGGGAAGCAGAAAAGTGCCTGGAGCATCCCGGGTGTTTCAATTCCCTCATGAAGCTTTGCTGTTAACTTGAGAATTCCAGATGAAATTGATTGTTTCCCCCTTTTTTTAATGCCCTGTCCTATTTTGCCAGTTTCTGGTCCATGTCAGAACTAGACCTTAAATAAATACTTGTATAATCATATATTACCTATCTCTGTGCTTGATCTTCATGTTTAATTCTGGCTGTGAGAATGAAATCCAACCATTCTTGATTTGCACCCCATGCCTAAGCATGTTCTGTACTAATAACATAAAGAGGAAGAGGAAGAAAGAAGAAAATAGTGCCTTGTCAAAGAGGTAAAGAAAATAGGAATCAACTTCTCACCAGATGCACCCTACTGGAATCTGCTGCACTCTGTCAACATGTTGTCTACTCCACTTTCTAGTTGTCAATCTGCTTGACTGGAACCTATGAAGATGAAGGGAGGGCTATGAGGACACAGCCAACAGTGCTGCTACTCTGCTCAGAAAAGAGCAGTCCTGACCAGAGAAGGTGCCTCACAAAAACTGTTGGTTGATACAACACACACACACACACACACACACACACACACACACACACACACACACACAGTGGCTCACACCTTTAAATACTAGGGTGATAGAACCAATCAGAAGTTTAAAGTCATTCCTTGCTACATATCCAGTTGGAGGCCAGCTTAGGCTACACAAGACCTTGTTACAAAATAAAACAAGACAAAACAAACAATAAAAAACAAAAACACTGGTTAGATAAGTGAGGCCTAAGTAGGTGGCCTTTAATATGGTGTACAAGTGAAAACAGACAAGGTGCCAAGAGGAACTGTCAGCCCTGCACATCCCATGGCTCACTGTCAAACCTGGGTCTCTCCTCCTACCTAGCCTCCATCAGAGGTGACAGATACAGCCATTCTTCCACCCAGCTGCTGATAGATAAGCTTTTGGCATCAATAGTTCAACATCTGACATTCAAGTACTAAACACTGAATGTTTTCAGATTCCTAGTTACATTTGGCCTACAAGATAAGCCTACACTTCAGACACCAATGCCTGTACAAGTCACAAGTACACTGTCTTTACATTTTCTCACTTCTCTGTTCCTCCCTTCTCCCTCCTTCCTTCCTTTCTCTCTCTCTCTCTCTCTCTCTCTCTCTCTCTCTCTCTCTCTCTCTCTCTCCAAGGTCCTATTTTATAACCCAGGCTGGTCTTGGACTCATAAAACTCTTACCTCAGCAGTCTGAGTGCTGAGATTATAGTCATGTACCATCATATCTTGAAGAGCATTTCTTAGTGCTTGATATTGAACTCAGGATGTCATATATGTTAGGAAAATGCTCTACCACAAAGTACCAACTGTAGTACTGTGCTTATCACTTTAAACAATTCCCAAGCCTCCTTGGCAGCTTTGCAGGGACATGATTTCTGAAGTCCCATTTGCTTCTTCCTCCTTACTAGACTATCCTGCTAAGGACACTGCCCAGCCTATGTCAGAATTATCTGGGGTTCCTACAAAGAGATTGGAAGCAGGTCAACCAAACAGGCAGAGGACAAAACACTAAATTTATTTATAAGGAAGGTCTATGCAGTTCTTCCCTACTGTGTGCGTATATATATATGTATATATTGGTTTTTTTTTTTTGAGATAGGGTTTCTCTGTGTAGCCTTGGAGCCTAATCTGGAACTCACTCTGTAGCCCAGGCTGGCCTCAAGCTCACAGAGATTCACCTGCCTCTGCCTCCCAAGTGCTGGAATTAAAGGCGTGTGCCACCACCGCCTGACCCTACTGTACGTTTTTTATTATATTCATTCCCCTCTCCCAATTCCTCCCAGACCCCACACTTGCCATTCTTCTTTGCTCAGTGCTTCCAATCACCACTCAGTGATGCTGAAAAGTGTGATGTATGTTAAATAGAACAGACTACATAAAGGAGAAGAAGATGGAGATGGCATACAGACCAACCTCATAAGATGCAGATAGGAAATAGGATCCAGAGAGGGCAACACACCTCAGAGATCAACTAGTGTGTTAAACTGCTCTCTAGCCTCAAGTCTGTGGCTCATATACTGAGTTCGTTTAAAAAAAATATAGTTATTGTTTTATTAGTAGTATTAGTATTAGTGGTGTGTGTGTGTGTGTGTGTGTGTGTGTGTGTGTGTGTGTGTGTGTGCATTTATCATGCCACAGTGCACATGTGGAAGTCAGAGAATAACAACTTTCTGAGGTCAATTTTCTCATTCCACCATGGGTTTCAGGGATTAAATGCAAGTAACCAGACTTGCACAACAAGAACTTTTACCTGCTGAGCCATCTCACCAGCCCTGACACTAAGTACAAATACACATGTTCTAAATAACTTCTTAATTCAACTCTACTTAAATCTGTTGCCTGTCTTTATGCTCATTTTATGAACTCTTCACTTAATAATGATAATGATGATCAAAACGTTGTGCTCTTCAGTCAATGAAAGAATAACTCCATGAGGTTTACAGAGCAGAGATTTTAATCCTGTTTTATTAAGGAGAGAAGGCAGACTCCAAAGATCTTAGATATTTACTGCAGGCCAAGCAGTAACACTCGTATCTGACTTGAGAAACTCTATTTTAGCACATTTGCTCTTTCCAGTTTTTGTGGGCTTCTCTATGACAGGAACTAGTGAAATGGACTTTGAAAGACTGAACTGTGATGGTTTTTCAAGTGCTCAGTTGAGAGTAAAGTATGAGCATGTGGCCTCTTCCCCTCAGCATCTTCCTAGATAGCACACCATAGCTACTTGGGGCCCAAGCACTACTATTGTTCCTCCTAGTAATGTGCCTCTCTGCTCCAGCATCACTAGGACTTGGGCTGGCTCACTCAGTATTCCCTATTGAAAAAGGACTGACTTTCAAATAAAGTGGGAAATTTGTATTTGCATTTCAGGAAGTGGGGCCAAGTAAAATATGATGACCACACTAACTAAATATTGCAGGCATTTCCTTTTCAGCTTATCTGCCTGTCACCCACTCAATCTGGTGTAGAATGACCATGGAAGAATATGATAAATAGTTTTTTTTCCTAAATGGGGACTTAGCATGTATAGAAAAGAATAAGAGAGAAAGGGTTAACTGTGGAAATATTTGCTTTCCTTGGGCCAAGTATCTGTGGAAAGGAATCATGGTTGTTTGGGATCAAACTATTTTTGTGTGCTATGTTTGGGGGATTTCAGTATGATACATATTTTTTAAAGGCATAGTTAGTCCAAAACACAGAGCTGGGACACATATCATGTTAGTTTTATTTCAGGCTACTCAGAGGTATATGGGACAAGAGGTGAAAAATATTTGCAAAGAAGTAGACTTGTAACTTGTCGCTACTTAAAACTATGATCCCTTTCCCATCTCAAATGTCTCTCTGAGCCTGATGGGTCCTCTCCATCCAAGACAATAGGTCTCTTTTTTAAAAAAAAAAATATTAATTAATGTATTTTTGAACCCCATCCCTACTCTCCTCCTAGTTCCTGCCCAATACCTTTGCTACCCCCCATCCACTTCTCCTCCTTTCTCTTCTTGTTTGTCTGTGAGTCTCTGAATCTGCTCCTATCAGTTGCTGGATATAAAGGCACACCCATCAGAATAACATCCAACTTCTCAATGGAGACTTTGAAAGCCAGAAGGACCTGGACAGATGTAATGCAGACACTAAGAGACCATGGATGCCAGCCTAGACTAATATACCCAGTAAAACTTTCAATCATCACAGACAGAGTGAACAGGACATTCCAAGACAAAGCCAGATTTAATCAATACTTATCCACAAACCCAGCCCTACAGAAAGCACTAGAAGGAAAATTCCAACCTAAGGAAGTCAGATACACACTAGAAAGGACAGGCAATAGATAATCCCACAGCAGTAAACCCCAAAGAAGAGAAGTGCACACACACTACCAACAACAGATAACAGAAACTGACAATGACTGGTCATTAATATCCCTTAATATCAATGGATTTAATTTATGTATAAAAAGACACAGGCTAACAGAATGGATATGAAAGCAAGACCCATTTTTCTCCTGCATACAAGAAACACACCTCAGTTTCAAAGATAGGTATTACTTCAGAATAAAAGGCTGGTAAAAGTCTTTCCAATCAAATGGTCTTAAAAAGCAAGTTGGTGTAGCCATCCTGATATCCAGCAAAATAGACTTCAAACTAAAATCCATCAAAAGAGATCAAGAAGGACATTATATACTCATCACAGGAAAGATCCATAAAGATGAAGTTTCAATTCTGAATATTTAGACCCCAAACACAAGGGTACCCACATATGTAAAAGAAACATTACTAAAGCTTAAATCACACATAAAACCCCACACATTAATAGTCGGAGACTTCAACACCCCACTCTCACCACTGGACAGGTCTGCCAAATTGAAACTTAACAGAGAAACAAGGGACTTAACTGATGTTATAACTCAAATGAACTTAATATCTACAGAACTTTCCATCCAAAGAAAAAAGAATATACCTTTTCGGCACTGCATGAAACCTTCTCTAAAATCGACCAAATATTTGGCCAAAAAGCAAATCTCAACAGATACAAAACAATTGGAATAACCTCCTGTGTTCTATCAGAGCACCATGGTTTAAAGTTATTTTCAACAACAACAAAAACTACAGAAAACCTACAATCTCATGGAAACTGAATAATGTTCAACTGAATCACCAGTGGGTCAAGGAAGAAATAAAGAAATTAAAGACTTCCTAGACTTCAATGAAAATGAAAGTACAACATACCCAAACTTATGAGACACTAAGAAAGCGGTGCTAAGAGGAAAATTCATAGCACTAAATGGCCACATAAAGAAGATGGAGAAATCTCACACTAGTGACTTAACAGCACACCTAAAAGCTCTAGAACACCAAGAAGAAAAGTCACCCAGGAGGAATAGATGCCAGGAAATAATCAAATTTAGAGCTGAAATCAATAAAATAGAAACAAAGAGAACAATACAAAGAATCAATGAAACAGAGTCGGTTCTTTGAGAAAATCAACAAGATAGACAAGCCCTTATCTAAACTAAACAAAAGACAGAGAGAGAGCATCCAAATTAACAAAATCTGAAATGAAAAGGGAGATATAACAATGAACAATGAGGACATCCAGAGAATCATCAGGTCATACTTCAAAAACCTGTACTACACACAACTGGAAAATCTAAAAGAAATGGATAATTTTCTGGATGGATACCACATACCTAAGTTAAATCAAGACCAGATAAACTATTTAAATATACCAATAACCCCTAAGGCAATAGAATCACTAAAAGTCTCCCAACCAAAAAAATAAAAAAAACAGGGCCAGATGGTTTCAATGCAGAATTCCACAAGATCTTCAAAGAAGAGATACTTTAAATTGTTCCATGCAACAGAAACAGAAGGAAAGTTACCAAACTCCTTCTATAATGCTACAATTACCCTGATTCCCAAGCCAAACAATGATGCAACAATGAAAGAAAACTACAGACCAATCTCCCTAATGAACACTGATGCAAAAATACTCAATAAAATATTGGCAAACAGACTCCAAGAACACATCAAAACTATTATCCACCATGGTCAAGTAGGCTTCATCCCAGAGATGCAAGGGTGGTTCAACATACGAAAGTCTGTCAATGTAATATACCATATAAACAAACTGAAAGAAAAAAAACATATGATCATCTCACTAGATGCTGAAAAGGCCTTTGACAAAGTCCAACACCAGCTCATAATAAAGGTCTTGGGGCAATCAGGAATACAGGGAACATACCTAAACATAATAAAGGCAATTTACAGCAAGCCAACAGCCAACATCAAAGTAAATAGAGAGAAACTCAAAGCAATTCCATTAAAATCAGGAACAAGACAAGGCTGTCTGCTCCCCCATACTTATTCTATATAATACTTGAAGTTCTGGCCAGAGCAATAAGACAACAAAAGGAGATGAAGGGGATACAAATTGGAAAGTAAGAAGTCAAACTTTCATTATTTGCCAATGATATGATAGTATACATAAGTGACCACAAAAATTCAACCAAGGAACTCATACAGCTTATAAACACCTTCAGTAATGTAGCATGATACAAGATTAACTCAAAAAAATCAGTAGCCTTCCTATATAAAGATGATAAATGGGCTGAGAAAGAAATCAGAGATATATCATACTTTACAATAGCCACAAATGATATAAAATAACTTGGGGTAACTCTAAGAAAGTGAAGGACCTGTATGAAAAGAACTTAAAGTCCCTGAATAAAGAGATTGAAGAAGATGTCAGAAACTGGAAAGATATTCCATGCTCATGGATAGGTAGGATTAACATAATAAAAATGGCAATCTTACCAAAAGCAATCTACAGATTCAATGAAATTCCCATCAAAATACCAACACAATTCTTCACAGACCTGGAAAGAATAATACTCAGCTTCATATGGAAAAACAAAAAACCCAGAATAGCCAAAAGAATCCTGTACAATAAAACAACATCTGGAGGCATCACAATCCCTGACTTCAAGCTCTACTATAGAGCTACAGTAATAAAAACAGCTTGGTACTGACATAAAAACTGACACGTGGAACAATGGAACCAAACTGAAGACCCTGACATTAATCCACACACCTATGAATATATCATTTTTGACAAAGAAGCCAAAAGTGTACAATGGAAAAAAGAAAGCATCTTCAACAAATGGTGCTGGCAAAACTGAATGTCAACATGTAGAAGACTGAAAATAGATCCATACCTGTCACCGTGCATAAAACTTAAGTCCAAGTGGATCAAAGACCTCAACATAAATTTAGTTACTCTGAACCTAATAGAAGAGAAAGTAGGAAGTAGTCTTGAACACATTGGCACCAGAGATCACTTCCTAAATATAACACCAGTAGCACAGACACTGAGAGAAACAATTAATAAATGGGACCTCTTGAAACTGAGAAGCTTTTGTAGGGCAAAGGATATTGTCAATAAGACAAAACGACAGCCAACAGAATGGAAAGAGATCTTCACCAACTCCACATCTGACAGAGGGCTGATGTCCAGAATATATAAAGAACTCAAGAAATTAGGCATCAAAATATCCAACAGCCCAATAAATAAATGGGCTATAGAGCTAAATAGAGAATTCTCAACAGAAGAAGTTCAAATGGCTGAAAGACATTTAAGGAATTGCTCAACATCCTTAATCATCAGGGAAATGCAAATCAAAATGACTCTGAGATACAATTTTATACCCATCAGAATGGCTAAGATAAAAAACACTGAAGACAGCTTATGTTGGAGCGGATAAGGAACAAGTGGAACACTCCTACACTGTTGGTGGGAATGCAAGCTTGTACAGCCACTTTGGAAATCAATATGGCACTTTCTCAGAAAATTGGGAATCAACCTCACTCAAGACCCAGCTATACCACTCTTGGGCATATAGGCAAGGAATGCTGAATCATACCACAAGGACACATGCTTAATATGTTCATAGCAGCATTATTTGTGATAGCCAGAATCTGGAACCAGCCTAGATACCCTTCAACTGAAGAATGGATAAATAAAATGTGGCACATATACACAATGGAGTACTACTCAGCAGGGAAAAACAATGACATCATGAGGTTTTCAGGCAAATGGATGGATCTAGAAAAAAATCATCCTGAGTGAGGTAACCCAGACTCAGAAAGACAAACATGGTATGTACTCACTCATAAGTGGATAATAGATGTAAAGCAAATGATAATCAGACTGCAACTCACAACTCCAGAGAGGCTACCTAGTAAAGAGGACCCTAAGATATATACAGGGATCACCCAGCAACAGAGAAATGGATGAGATCTACATGAGCAGACTGGGGGTTAGAGGGGTGGTAATGGAGGGCAAGGGTCAGAGGAAAGAGAGCTTAGGGGAGTGGGAGGTCCCAGCTGGATCAGGAACAGAGTGGGAGAACAAGGAAAGAGATACCATGATAAATGAAGACCCCATGGGAATAGGAAGAAGCAGAGTGCTAGAGAGGTCCCCAGAAATCCACAAAGATACCTCCACTGTAGACTACTGGCAATGGTCGAGAGAGTGCCTGAGATGACCTATTCTGGTGATCGGAAGGCTCAACACCCTAACTTTCTTGATTCAACTCTCATCCAGTGACTGGTGGAAGCAGATGCAGAGATCCAAGGCCAAGCCCCAGGTGGAGCTCCAGGAGTCCAATTGGTGCATGAGAGGAGGGATTATATGAGCAAGAGATACTGAGACCATGATTGGAAAAAGTACAGGGACAAATAGCCAAACTAGTGGAAACACATGAACTATGAACCAATAGCTAAGGAGCCCCCATGGAACTGGACAAGGCCCTCTGGCTATGTGAGACATTTGATTAGCTTGAACTGTTTGGGAGGCCCCCAGGCAGTGGAACTTGGACCTGTCCTCGGTGCATGAGCTGGCTTTTTGGAACCTAGGGCCTATGCTGAGATACTTTGCTCAGTCTTAGTGTAGGGAAGAGGGGACTGGACCTGCCTCAACTGAATCTACCAGGTTGGGCTGACTCCCCAGTGGAGATCTTGCCTTGGAGGAGGTGGGAATGGGGGATGGATTTGTGGGTATGGTGGGGGTGGGTAGGAGGAGGGAGGACAGGGGAATCCATGGCTGATATGTAAAATTTAGATAACTATAAAATAAAATTTAAAAAAATTTCCTACAACACTTAACTAGAAACTTTCATGGTTGATCCAATAATGTATACTATGTGGAACCATAGAGACTGCAGTCTTAAATGAATCTATGCTTATTGATGGGCTTATTGGTTAGCTCAATTATTTATAGATAAAAATGTTCAGTCCTTGCTGTCAATATGTGGTGTGGTCAGGAGGTCATGGGTTACCCAGTTCTTGCCCTAGCAGTCAGTCATTTGTATAGAACTTCTCATGATAGTGCATTGACTAAAACATTATTATTTGTTATGGGATGAATTGTACCACTCTACACTTGTTTATATGTTGACTTCTAGTACCTATGAATGTGATCACATTAGGTTGATGATAATTTTATTTTGTTGTTGTTTCTTTGTTTCTTTGTTTTGAGACAGTGGCTCACTATGTGGCCTTGGCTGGCTTGGAACTCATTATATATACCAGGCTCACTTGGAACTCAAAGAAATCTACCTGTGTCTTCTTCCTGCATCCTCGAATTAAAGGTATATAGCACCACTCCCAGCCAACACTAAAATTGGAGGCAGCCTGGTGTATTAGGACTAATAGAGCCACCCTTTCTCAGGAAAGGGCCCATAGTCTATCTCACAGTTAAATCTACATAATTTCTCTCCTCTGTTTCACCTTTTCTGTGAGTTATAAAACTTCCACAGGAAAAGTAGAGAAAAATTAAGTTTTGTTTTGTTTATTTGTTCTGTTTTGTTTTGTTTTAATTTGCCTCTCCCTGGATTTGGCCAAATTATAATAAACTAAGTTTTCATTACTGATTTTTGGTCTTCTAATTTTTCTTTTAGAATATTTTAAGTAATATCATTACTATTATGCTATTTTAAAAACACTAATAAAAATTAAAATTGAAGGTAGCATTTTGAAAACACACACACATAGAAATAGTTGAGTTATGCATGCTGGGACATACCAGTAATCCTAACACTTGGCAACCTGAAGCAGGTGGATATAGAATTAAAAGCCAGCCAAAATAAGAGAGTGAACCTTTGTAGCAAAACCAAAATAAAGTCATGAGCAGTAAATATGCAAGTTAGTTAAATAGTTAACATAGTTGGAAAACAAATGCAATAGGTAATGAACTTGAACGTTCAGTTCAGCTATGAGACTGACTTATCCAGAACCTAGCCTGCCTCCAGCATCTAGACCTGAACATCAAAAATTGGAAAAAGCAGAAGAAAACAGCCTTATGAATAACATCATGAAGAAGGTAGAGGCTTGTATAGAGGAGAAGACAAAAAAATGGGAAGAACACTATAAACAACTAGAGGAAAGGGCAAACAAATTAGAAGAAAACAATAAAGTCCTGGAAGAAAACAATAAAGTACTGAAAGAAAATCATGAAAAAGCAATGAAACAAATAAAGGAAACAGTCCAAGACCTGAAAAGGGAAGTAGAAAAAATGAAGAAGACACAAACAGAGGGAATGCTGGAAATAGAGAATATGAGTAAACGATCGGGAACTTTAGATGCAAGTATAACCAACAGAATGCAAGAGATGGAAGAGAGGATCTCTGGCGTTGAAGATACAGTAGAAGAAATAGATTCATCAGTCAAAGAAAACACTAAAGCCAACAAAGTCATGAACCAAAATGTCCAAGAAATTTGGGACACCGTGAAAAGACCAAACCTATGAATAATAGGGATAGAAGGAGAAGAATACCAACTCAAAGGCACAGAAAATATATTCAACAAAATCATAGGTCTAGATGCTGGAGGCGGGCTAGGTTCTGGTCATGCTGTATTGCTCTTCATTTTGTTGTATGTACTTCTGCCTTGATGTCTGCCCATCTCCTTGTGGTTCGTTCTTGGTCTTATCAGAGCACTTGGTTCAGACAGAGCTGACAGATTCAGGAAGTCTCTCTCTCTTGTCCAGATGGGAGCTCTCTTTTCCAACTGGGAACTCTGGGGCAGGATGGGAGCTCTTGTCCAGACAGGAAGTCCAGAGCAGGATGGGCACTCTTGTCCAGAAGGGAAGTTCAGGGCAGGATGGAAATGCTTTCTGGTCCAAAAGGCAAGTCCAGGGCAGCATGGGAGCTCCCTCTCTGGTCCAGAAGGGAAATTCAGGCCAGGATAGGAGCTCTTGTCCACAAGTGAAGTCCGGGGCAGGATGGGAGCCCTCTCTGGTCCAGAAGGGAAGTCTGGAACAGGATGGGAGCTCTCTCTCTCTCTCTCTCATCCAGAAGGGAAGTCTGGAGCAGGATGGGAGCTGGGGCGCAGTCTCTAAGTCTCAGAAAGTGGCTTGGGTCTTGGGCGGATGGGTGTGGGGGCAGGGTGTGGAGATTGCAGGGTCCGCTGGGGGTCTTGGGGAAAGGGATCCTTCCCAGTGGGGCTAGAAGGGTACCTGCTCAGTGGCCAGAACCTGGGGCCAAGTTGGGCACATCTTCCCTGGAGTGACTGGAGCCCAGGGATGGGGTCCGGGCTGGGCCCGGATACTCACCTCTGGTCCAGAAGGGAAGCCTGGGGCAGGATGGGAGCTCCATGTTTGTCTTTCTGATTGGTGGGAATGCAAACTTATACAGCCACTTTGGAAATCAATATGGCACTTTCTTAGAAAATTGGGAATCAACCTCTCTCAAGACCCAGCTATATCTTTCTTGGGCATATACCCAAGGAATGCTCAATCATACCACAAGGACACATGCTCAACTCTGTTCATAGCAGCATTATTTGTAATAGCCAGAACATGGAAACAACCTGGATGCCCTTCAACTGAAGAATGGATAAAGAAAATGTGGTACATATATACAATTGAGTACTACTCAGCAGAGAAAAACAATGATATCATGAGGTTTGCAGGCAAATGGATGGAACTCGAAAATATCATTTTGTAAGTCTGATGGGCAGGAGGGGTCTGAAGAAATTACCAGAACTTTTGAGCTTTCAGTTTTCTAAGACAGTGAATTAAATCTGACTACAAAACAATTGGTCTTTATGTCAAACTGTATACACAAGTACACACAGAGGAATAAAGTATTATGATCTAACACGACTATAAAAAAATGACAACCTGAGAAGAATAATTCTGGTGAGAGCATGTGATTCATTAGAACCTTGTTTTATGTCAGCAGAAAGCAGGTGTGTGGACGCAGCTTTAAAGTAAGAGAAGGATTCACATTTCCTGTTTGGATACCATCCTTCTCTTAAAAGAAACACATTTAATTAATTCTTATTACCTATTTTAAAGGTTCACTTGTGAAAATAATTTTTTGCAATGAAGTAAAACATCAGCAGTAATGTCTTTTCTTTTACTTTTTTCATTTATCTGTAAAATTTCAGCAGAATAAAGCAAACAGGGAAAACACTATCTGAGCTCACGTTCAGATAATTTCTCTTCCTAATTGTCTCTTGGCTTTAACCTAAAGCTTCCATGACTCTGATTAGTTTGTTGCTTCTTATATTAAATGTTTCATATCCAAGTTTTGCTTCCTATCCTGTTTAACCATAGTTTTGTATGGAGATATAGTTGTTCCATCATCAATTCTATTATAGCTCCATTGATTAGAGCAACATGAAAAGTAGATATAGTCTGTATATGGGTCAACCAGCAGTGCCAAGTGTACTGTACCCTTTTTTATTTCATATCCCTTTCAGCATTCAACTTTCTGTGGAGGCTACCATACTATATGAGTTCAGGAACAGAGTCAGAAAGGACTCAAAGCTACATAAACCAAGTGATGGGTGATGTCGTTCTGTATGTTGTGAATAGGTGTTTTTCTGATTGGTTGATAAATAAAGCTGTTTGGCCAATGGTGAGGCAGAATAAGGTTAGGTGGGACATTCTAACTAGAGAGGGAGGAAGGAAAAAGGCAGAGTGGGGAGACACTGCTAGCCGCCACCAGAAGAAGCAAGATGTAACGGTACCAGTAAGCCATGAGCCATATGACAAAGTATAGATTTATAGAAATGGGTTAATTTAAGATGTAAAAGCTAGATAGTGAGAAGCCTGCCATGGCCATAGTTTGAAAATAATATAAGCCTGTGTGCCTGTGTGTTTATTTGGTTCAGAGCAGCTGTGGGACTACGGGCTGTGGCAGCCAGGCAGGACCAGAAAAAAAACTTCATTTTGTTGTATGTACTTCTGCCTTGATGTCTGCCCATCTCCTTGTGGTTCGTTCTTGGTCTTATCAGCACACTTGGTTCAGACAGAGATGACAGATTCCAGAAAAAAAACTTACAGTTATAACCAAGAATACCAGATTTCTCAGGGCAAGTCCATATATAATAGTTAACATCACTGGTCACACCCTAAATACAACTGTTCTTTTTTATTTATTTGACTTCAAATTTGAGACAGGATCCCAAGGTGTCCTCAAACTCTGATCCTATTTAGTCTTTCAAATGCCATAATATCTGGTTATACATTTGTTTTTGTCAGACAATGAGTCTTTGAGGTGAAATTTTATTTGTGCTCTAACAAATAAAAATTATCTGGGGATCAGAGGACAGAGCCAGCCACTATATTTGACATAGAAGTCCGACAGTGATGGCACACACCCTTAATCCTATCACTCAGGAGGCAGAGATCTATCTGGATCTCTGTGAGTTCAAGGCCACACCGGGAACAGAGCTGGCATGGTGGCACACACCTTAATCCGAGCACATGAGATCTCATATCTTGCTTGGAAAGGACACACGCCTTTAATCCCAGGAAGTAATATGACAGGAAGCAGAAAGGTATATAAGGTGTAAAGACCAGGAACTAGAGGTTTTTAAGCAGTTCAGCTGAGATCCATTCCAGTGAGTAATCAGAGGCTTTCAGTCTGAGGAAATAGGATCAGCTGAGGAGTTGGCGAGGTGTGATTGGCTATGGCTTATTCTGTCTCTCTTATGTTTCAGCTTTAACCCCAATATCTGGCTCTTGGATTTTTCATTAATAAGACCATTTAGCAATTCATATTACAAGTCTTGGATATGAAATATAATTTTAAATGCAAGGCTAGGAGAATTTCAGATACAGGCAGAAGAGATGAAACACATAGCAAAATAGAATAAAACTGCATGACATGTTTTTGAACCTTCACCATCTTTCCCTGTATGCCTTCTCACTAGAAGTTGCTTGTCAGTAAGGCCCTTAAAATGAAAGTTGAAGCAACTGAAAAGTAGAAGCTAAGGTGAGAGCAAGCAGGATAAAGCAAGGAAAGGCAAGAACCTGTGAACTGAGAGTAAATGAGCTGAAGGAGAGGATGCAGAGGCAGGCAGATCTCTGCAAGCTAGAGGCCAGCCTGGTCTACAAACAGGATCTACTGGAGGTTTTCAAACAGCTTTCCCTGGGTGAAAGTCAACACTTCTGTGTTAGTACTGCCTTGTGACCAACATGCTCTTCACTGGCTACTTCAAAGAAAGAAGGTACAAAGCAAAATAATTTTTCAGTGAGCTCTCCAGGTCACACTAGAATAAATGAAGGTCACCAGGAAATATGACTTTGAACAGAAGTGACTTTTCTCATTGCCCCTATACTCTTTTAGGCTAGTGTTTTCCAGTTAGTTGTCAAAGGTTATGTACTTTGTATCAGCTGCTACTCCCCTGAAACTTCCTGGCTGTTTCTGAATCCTGATCCTAGATTTAATACAATAGTATGGAAACAGCTCAGTGTTAGTGCAGAATATTCCCAGTGTGTAGGCCCACAAAGGTTTCCTAGTGAGAACTGAGCTTGCTTGATCCAGCAGGGCTGCATTTAGAGGATTGCTTGACCATGTGCATGGTTACTAGGTGATTGGTAGGGTCTACACTTGGCTGAGCTAAAGAGAAATTTTGTTCCACCCCATGGCATCCTATAAATACCCCTTTAGAAGAGACAGAAGGGGCTGGTGAATAAGGATCCAGGTCCTCCTGAGGCTATCCTGTATTTCTATCAGTTTCTCTCCCTTCTATCCTTCTACCTCTATATTTCTGCCTCAATCTATTATTCCTCTCTCCTCAAGAGTTCCCAATCATAAAAAAAGTGGGAGCTGGTCTCCCACACCCCAGTAATCATTTATCTCTAGTTGGCTTCTGAGGCTTGTTCAGCATATTTTAGATTTTATTATTCTCCCTAGTTGTTGCAACATAGAGGATTGAAAATCCAACTTAACAGTAGTATAAATATAGCTATTTGAAGGAAGGAAGTTTGCTGTACATGTATAAAATAATGTCTTTCAAAATGATACAAGTGATTTTAAAATGACTTACTGCCTCATACTATCCTTATGAATTATTCACTTCTCTTTTTACCTCCTTTAACACAACTAAGGAGAGGGCAGAAAATGTAAGGGGTGTACTTTCTAGCTGTGTGGTTTTTTATTTAATATTCATAAGTGCATACTTTGATCAAATCCATCCTCATTTCTTCTTCTCCAATTCCTTCATTATCTTTTTAGCCACGTATTTCCCTCTCCTAACTTCATGTGCTCTTTTTGAACCCACTAAGTCCACTTATTACTGACGGTATGTGCATGAGTGTAGATGCATTTACTGGAGCACAGGGGGCTGCATCACCAAAGAGAATTGACTTCCTTGCCCCAACAGCTGTCAATTGTCAATAGCTTCTCAGCTGGGGATTGGATGACCTTGACCCCCACCTGATCCATACTAAGATTTTTGCTGGCTTGATCTTGTGAAGATCTTGATCTTGTGTATATGATCCCTGTGACTGTGAGTTCATATGTGCAACAGCACTGTCAGTTCTTGTTTCACAGAAGATGTCTGCTCCCTCAGGCTCTTATAGTCTTTGGAGCCCCCTGATTGTTGAAAAGCATTCTCAAAATAAATTTATAAATTTAAAATTATGAATTTAGTGAATTAATTTTTATTTTATTTTGAAAATAAAGAGAATGTGTTTCTAATAATCAACTGCATTGAATCAGATCTTTGAATAATATATTTGCTGGTGTGTATCTTCACAGTTGGTTTGGAAGTATGAATTGAATGTCTACCATACATAATTGAGAGCATTCTTTGCTATAAACACAGATGCTTAGGTAATTACATCTATGATGTTACCACTAGAGTAAGAATAAGAAGTGGATAAAGTACCTGGATTGCTGAGTACCTGCTAATCTTTAAGCTCTATTCAGGTTTCTATATTGATAGGATGAGAACATATATACATTCTAATTCTCTTAAGAATCATTAGAGTTACATTTTACTGCCTCATTTTCAAAATTAGTAGTCTTGAGTCAGTATGTATTAGGCAATATGCTCATGACCATGTTGGCAGCATTAGGTAAGGCCACAGTTCAGTCCTGTTTATCTGACTCAAAAGTCTGTGTTCTTTTCTCTGTACCATATTGGTATCTAAAACTATGCTTCTTTGGATCTGGAGCATGAAATTCACATGATGATCCTGGAATATCTTATCATGCCTACGAAGGAAGCTTTCAAAGACTATCAAGTTTATGTGAAAAGGACTAAGAAGCCTATTTAAGCAGGCTCCCAGTTGCCAAAGAAGGACTAATGTTAGCCTCAATATCAAGAAAGTGGGGGGATTAGAATGCCAAATGTGCTTAAATCCATGAGTTTATCATTAAAAATGTAAACCATTCATTGAATACACTAGGAGATGCTAGTGAAATAGATTATAATTTTGAATTTGGCATTCATGTTACCTTCATAGACAAAATGTCCCCCTAAATAACAAAGTAGTAGAACTACTGAAATTTTTCATCTAGCAAAGAAGGAAACAAAAAAATAGAAACATCATTTTGTAATACTCAGTGAATGAGTGAATCTAGGATCAATCAATTGTTTAAAAAAGTCACAAAAATAGACATCCAAACAGCTTTCCCTAAGAGAGAACACAAAATGACACATAAAACAGTGTAATCAAAAAACAAACACAATGTAAATAAATAAATAAATAAATAAATAAACTATATGAAATACTGTGGATCATTCTAACTAACTAAACAAACCCAGACTAGGAAATGTCATAAGGAAACCAATCTGTTTTCACAGAAGGAAAATTAGCAAGAAGAAAACAAATGGGGAAAACCTATGTATTAAACATATTTTATTCAAACAAATATTCACTCATTTTAAGTGTTAAAGTAATTGGAAATTTAAACAATTGTCATGATATTTGTCTAGATTTTAATGAAGCTTTATTCATTTTTAGACAATAGTGAACATGGGATACATTATAAGAGTCATAATACTTTATAAATACATGCAAAACTATTTACAGATCAAATGTGATTTCTGCAGTTTGTTTCATGATATTACAGAATGGAAAAGAGCAGATGTAAGTATAGACAAAACAACAGTGGCCACATATGATTATTGTTAGGGCTTAGTGATGTGTATGAAGGTTCATTATATAATTGCATCTAATTTTATATGTGATTGAAAATTTTCATCACTGAAAGTTATATCTATATAATAAACATACATTTGATTTCAAGATGCATGTAAAAACATGTAGACCAAAATTCCACTTCTTACAATTAATATCATGGACACACTAAAGCCATGCTATATGCATATGCATATGGGAGTTACATAAATTCAAATGTATACATTTACCATGTAGAGGGGGATAAAGAAAAGACAGGTACAGAGGTAGACACTGAAAGAAAGAAGAGAGCAGAGAGAGAGCACAGGCACTGAAATGATGTAGCAGGTTGTTTCTACTATGCTATTCAGTAATTCTGCTGTGTCATGGGAAGAGGGTAAAGTAGAAGCTGTGTCTGTGGTACTCCATCAGTAAGTCTCAATTCATGAGTGTGTGTTAGCTATAGTTAATTTTTATTACTGTAGAGTAATCCACAGTATAAATAGACTATAACCTATTCACTGTCAATAGACATCTGAGTTATTACCATTATCTAAACAGCATAAATTGATTAATGTTCTAAAGAAATTATTGTACCCCATATCTTAAGCTGAACATACACAATAGAATTCTGGGTCATATGTAAGATATTTATTTAGCTTTGGTAGATACCATCAACCAACTTTCTAAAGTGGTTATGGGAATTTATGAAGTATACAAGTTGAATTAATTGTTCAAATTTATATTAACAACAGTAGAAGCAAAACTCTACTTTAGTTCACATGAGCAATGTTGATTTGATTGGTATTTCTGTATCATATCAATTGAAATTAAAGGCATATGCCACTATGTACCTAATGTGCTTCTTCAGATTTTCCATTACATATTCCTACTTGAGTTTCAGTTGAATTTAAAAGGAGAATATATCCCCATTTTGTTTCTGATTCCCAAGCAATGTTTACAACTATATTTCTTACAAATGACAGTAAAAAAAAAAATGGAGTTGGTGTCAATAGCCATCATGTTTCATAAATCTGATATATAGCTTATATAAAAAATTTCTTTTTTACATGAAATTATGTCTGTCTTAGTTTACATTTTGTTTAAATGTGTAAGCTGTAGAAGTAAAAGGGATCCCCAACCCGGGCTCACAGAACATCCTGGAAGATGGGTCAGAAAGACTGTGAGATCCAGGAGTCAAGGAAGACTAGAGGGAAACAGTGTCTTCGAGACATGACCAGAATGCTGCACTCATGAATGCTTGTATAGGACCAAACTAGTTAACATTCTAGCATGGAAAAGGCAAGACCTCAGAACTCTCCACCTTATACTAAAGAGTTATAGATAACTGATGGCTTTTGAAAGAGGGAAAGTCAGTTTTCTTCAATAGTATAATCCCTGGTAGGCTGACCACTTTCCTGTGGATGACCCCACCCTAGGGTATATAGGCAGCATAGATTAGACTAATTGAGGTGTTTTTAAAAGGGGGATATGAAGTTGTGGGGGTAGGGATATAAAGTGGATCTAGGAAGAGTTAGAGGGTGGAAAGGGAGGCAAATATGATCTAAATACATTTTAAGAAATTCTCTAATAATTAATAAAAACATTTTCAGAAGAAGAGAGGAGGAAAATTATAAATAAGTAAACCAAACAAAAGTTGTATATAGCTTCAGATGTAAATTTAAGAAATTAAGGTTGATGAAATCAAGCAATAGAAGCACAGAAAAGAAGCAGTATAACATTCATTGTTCTGTAACAGGTGTAACTGGCTGCTTGCCAAGACAGCATGAGGTTTGCATGATTCCCTGTCTTCCCCAACACTAACATCATGTGTGTTCATTTCAGTTGGGGAAAGGTGGAAAAAACAGAGCTGTCCTAGAATTTGGGGCCTTTGGACTCCTCCTACCCTATTGATAAGTCATCTTCAGACAATCAGATTTATGCTTTGTGATAATAAATAAAAACTACACATACACACTTGTAGATGTAACCAACCATCTTATTAAATAAGAAACACAGAACCAATGCAAAGAACAAAGCCAAGAGATCAGAGCTAAGAGCCTTACCCTGCAGCTAGCCTCTTCAGCCAAGAGACCTCTCCGAAAGAGACCTACTTTCTGTGTGTTTGTCTTTATATAGTCTTTCTGTTCTGCCTTCGCGTTGGTTGTAAACCCAACCACAGGACTGCCTCGTCACTGCCTGTCTGTACAGACCTCCAGGTCTTCTATGGTTAGTATTGAGATTAAAGGCGTGTGTCTCCAATGCTGGCTGTATCCTTGACCACACAGAGATCTGCCTAGCTCTGCCTTCCAAGTGCTGGGAAAACGGCATGTGCCACGAACATCCAACTCTGCTATAGCTTGCTATTAGCTCTGACCCCCAGGCAACTTTATATATTAACATAAAAATAAAATCACATTTCAGTACTAATAAAATACCACCGTACACACTTAAATTTGGCTTTGAAATATCAGTATAAGATTACTGTTTTCTAAATCATTCCCTATAAAGAAAAGACAAGATGACCCAGTACCAACAACAACAACAACAAACCCACCCCAAGGGTAGCACTGTCTGATCCCATTCTAATCAAGGAGAGCTATAGTTCTTTGGAGAATAGTTGACTCCGTGTCTGAATTTGGAACTGTGCAAAATGAGCATGAAACTTCTTTTTAAACCATAATGAAGGGCTCTTTCAAGACAAAAGGAAGGAAGAGCTCACAGGGGATGATTCCTACTAGTCTATGGTGATATAATATTATGAAAAAAATGAGTAACAACTGCAGTGGATCAAAATACACAAAATATATAAAAACCCATGAGTTCATAGCAGCAGTTAAATGGCTTGATTAGCCATTAGTGAAGGTTGCTAGGATACCAACTCATTCTGAAAATTGGTACTTTTAAAGGGAAGGTATCAAATAATTATCCTGCCTTTTTGGTTTACACTGTCATACAAGGTAACTAAATGGTTGGTGAATAAAGTTCTTCTTTATAGAAAAAAAATTGAACTAATAGACGTAGGAGAAATACCAGAGTTAGTAAGAGTGTCCCTTTGTAACCCTTAATGAAATAATAGGCCTAATCTATAATCACAATGTCTACAAAAAGCATTAGGTAAAGGGACAAAGGGGCCCTCTATAATGGAACACTGGATCTTTGTGAGTTCAAAGCCACCCTGGACTACATGAGATTGACTCCATCTAGGAGAGAAACAGAGCCAGGCTGTGGTGGCACACACCTTTAATCCCAGTATTTGGGAATCACACACCTTTAAACTCAGCACTTGAGATTTCACACCTTTGCTTGGGAAGCACACACTACTTTAACCATAAGAAGTGATGGCTGGGCAGAGTAAGGTATATAAGGTGTGAGGAGACAGGAACAAAAAGGCTTTTTCAGGCTGAGGAGTCCTAGAGGTAAGACATGGCAGTGGCTTGTTCCTTTGTCTTTCTGATCTTTCAACATTCACCCCCAATATCTGGATCTGGGTTTTTTATATTATAAGACCTTCAGAAAATTCGAGCAACACATCTATCCCCAGTTTAACTTGAATCATCTAATTAGAGTCTCTACATATAGCTAAGAGATTACTAGAAATAGAAGGAGTAGAGAAAAAACTCAACAGCACAATAAAACAATCAGATAAATTAAGAATATGAGACATTCTTTGGGATAAAAGTTCTGAGTTTTCTGACAACTTAAAAGCAGTGAATTACAAGATACAACCAAATACATATTTGGATCTTGTTTGGATTCTATTTCAAGTAAGCCAACAAAAATATACATCTTGAAGAAAATCAGGAAAATTTGACTATGAGTTGGATATTAAATAATACTTATAAATATTCATTTTTAAATATTTGGTAATAGATACATAGATAAGATAGTCAGACAGACACAGAGGTATATATTCTTTCATTCAGCTTTCCATTGTTCTGACAAACATATCCAAGAAAATCAACTTAAAACACAAAAGATTACTTTTGGATCATGGTTAAAGAGGTTTTCAGGCCATGGTCACTTGGCTCTATCCTTCACTATGGATGTTCAGTGAAGAAGAACTTCATGATAGGGAGGGCAGGGAGGGACAAAGCTTCTGTCAGGATAGCCAGGAAGAAAAAAAAGAGACTGGGTTAGAGTCCAGGGATGAGATACACCATTCCAGGTCATGTCCCCAGTGACTCACTTACATCTGTTAGGCCCACCCTACTAAAGTTTCCACCACCTCCCAGTAATTCTATCAAATCTTGAACCTATTGATAATGTAAGCTCGACAGGCTGATCTGAACGGAAGAAGGAGAAAGTGTTGAGAATAAAAGAACAGACAAGTGTAGCTAGAGTTTTCCTGCCTAGCCCACAGTCAGGACAAATCTGTCACCCACCAGTCCCACAGCCGCTCAGACCCAACCAAGTAAACACAGAGACTTATATTGCTTACAAACTGTATGGCTGTGGTGGCAGGCTTCTTGCTAACTGTTCTTATATCTTAAATTAATCCATTTCCATAAATCTATACCTTGCCACGTGGCTTACTGGCATCTTTACATGCTGCTTGTCCTGGCGGTGGCTGGCAGTGACTCCTTCTGCCTTCCTGTTCTTTCTTTTCTCCTCTCTGTTAGTCCAACCTATACTTCCTGCCTAGCCACTGGCCAATCAGTGTTTTATTTATTGACCAATCAGAGCAACAGATTTGACATACAGACCATCCCACAGCAGACAAGTAAAGCAGAACAGGAAGAAGGCAGAAAACCATGAGGAAATCTGAAACAGTTAGATCTAAAGAAGGCTAAAGAAGGGAAGAATATCAAGAGAAAGGTAGCCAGCCGTGTTACATCCCAGAACAGCATTGCAAAGGAAAAGCCCTCAGCAAATGAAGCAATCCCGAGCCACCCATTTCTACAATATACCCTAATTAATTTCCAGCTGATGACCTCACTAATAGTGAACATATAAGAAAATTCTTTAATCATTAACCCTCACCATTTCTTCATTCATTTCTTCCTTCATTCCCTCACTCTATCAGCTATTCATTTAACTAACTTCAGAGAGTCTCTACTCCAAGCCAAAGCACTGCTACATGTTGCAGATACTGAGACAAATATCTGCCCTCCAGAAGCTTACAGCGTAATGAGGAATACAGAACTAAAAAAAAATAATTATAATATAGTACAAACATTTCAACAAGAACTTATTTTTTTTGTTTTGTTTTTTGTTTTTCGAGACAGGGTTTCTCTGTGTAGCTTTGCGCCTTTCCTGGAACTCGCTTTGGAGACCAGGCTGGCCTCGAACTCACAGAGATCCACCTGCCTCTGCCTCCCGAGTGCTGGGATTAAAGGTGTGCGCCACCACCGCCCGGCTCAACAAGAATTTATTAAATGTAAATTCTGGGTCAGACACGTAAGAGGCACCACAGATACAAACATAAACAAGTAGTCCTGTCTACAGGGAGTTTGGAACATACCCTGTAAAGGAGATGGAGTTACAGTTAATTGTGATATGAACTATAAGTAAAATAACTATACAAATTATAGGAGAGAGCTACATAGGAAATGAGGCTTATGAGGCAGCATTTGAAGGAAGTCTATTCATATCCCATTTTACACATGAATTTTCAGAGAAAGGTAATCTGCTCAAGACCACACAGAATGAGAGTTTAAGCATGAGTCTCGGAAAAAGGAGAAAAAAAGAGAAAAAGGAGAAAGGAGAGACAAGGAAGAATGAAAGGAAGAAGAAAGGAGATCAGCAATTAGCCACAGCCAACTTTCCCCAAATGCTACTCGTGGATCAGATGCTAAGTAAAATACATGCAGCCAGGCAACCTTCACCATATCCTGTGAGGGATGAACCATTCTAATTTCACTATTTTCTTTATGTTCCATAGAGACATTAGGCAACACCTTCAGTGACATTAAACAACATGTGAACGAAAGCAATCCAATTCCGTAGGCAGGACTTCAATCCACTCGACTTAGCTGAGTCTCAGTGCTAAAATTGCTACCTCGGCTGCCAAAAACAAAGTATTTGGCCCTCTTTTTGCCACACCCATGGGAGACATCCCCATCTCCCACAGTGTCCCACAATATAGATGGAAATAAATAAATGATTATTTTTCAAAGATGCAGTTTATTATTTCTTGGGTGATATCATTTTGTAAACAGTCAAAGGATTGGTTTTGCTACAGCTGAAGATCTATTAAGCAAGCTACACATTTGTAAGCCATTGAAAGAAGTTTAAGGATTGGGAAAGACAATTGAGAGACATCTTTTATTTTCATTTTTGAATATGCATGTGTGTCTATGTGTATGCCATGTGTATGAGTACCTGTGGAGACCAGAGAATCCAAACTGTTTGGAAATAGAGTTAAAGGCAATTGTGTCCTACCTGATGTTCATGGTGGGAGCTGAACTCAGGTCCTCTGGAAGAACAGCAAGCAATCTTAACCACAGAGCCATCATGAGAGAGGATTGATATGTAATTAAATTGAATATAATCTTAAAATTCTTTAATAAGGCTTCTTATAATTAAATTTTATTATATAGTCATAAACAAGAATCTAATTTTTTAGATTTATCTTTTGTTGAAAAAAATTTCCATATCAGAATCTAATTCTTTATGTTTAATACAACTACATTTTCTTAAAATAATGAGCTGCTTTCAATAAAATATACAAAATAACTAGTTTTAAAGAAGAAAGGTTTTATATATGAAAAAGATTTCCTGTATTTTCTGCTGCTTTTACTCCTTAGGATAATTAAACCTTTAAAAAATTAAAAGTTTATATAAGTTATTTTAAATGAGGTTCAATTTATAGCTCTGGTTAAATGAGACATTGTTATTTTACTGATACAAGTTTTGTGAAATTTTAAAAGCCTGATCATCCTAATACAATGCTGTTTAACACGATTCTTTGAACATGCTATAAATCAACTATCATCAGATTCCTGAGTTTTTTTCGAGACAGGGTTTCTCTGTGTAGCTTTGCGCCTTTCCTGGAACTCACTCTGTAGTCCACGCTGGCCTCAAACTCACAGATATCTGCCTGCCTCTGCCTCCTGAGTGCTGGGATTAAAGGTGTGTGCCACCACCGCCTAGCAGATTCCTGAGTTTCTAAACATTGTATACATACATTGTCATAGTCATTTTAAACAGCATGACCTACATCTTTGTCAATTTCTAGGAGAAATATCTTTGGTTTATTCAACTACATTCCCCAAATTTTAAATTAAGATGTTAATAAAGGGTAAAGAGATGAGTCATAGTTTAAGAGTGATAGAGGGGAATTGGAGTCCTCTCTTTGGGCCCTTAGTCTCATTAATAAAAAAATTTAAGAATAGACTCAAACAGAAGCTCAAGGACAATTTTATTAGAGCTTAAAAAAAAACACCACAGACAAGCTGTAAATTTCAGTAGCTGCCCAGAGGAGAATGGAGGAAAGAAAAAAAAGCCATGCCATTCAAGTTAGTATGGAGGTCAGACAGGTCACGGATAAATAGCCATGAGATTGAGAAGGATACTATAGAGAAAGAGTAAGGAAACTCAAATTGTTGGGGAAACCCAAAGCATCAAGGAAAGGATGCTTAGAAAAGAGACAGAAGAAAAGAAGTTACATGGTTTGTAGGCAGACTTATGAAGCTGCATGACTGTACCCCCTGTAAACTACTGTGCCAGCTGGGAGAACTATAGGGAGGAAAAGTACAGTATCTCATTGAGGAACTAATTATTCAGCCTATCATCTTTTTAGCATGACTTAACGTAAGACCACCTTGCTAGAGGTTGCCTCTAAGCCAAGTGATTGACAGAGCCCAACTGGAATGGTCTCCATTCAAGCCAGCACTTCTATTCTCTTGGCTAGGAGATTTTCTTCTACTCTAACAAGAACATCTGCTCCTTTTGCACAGGACCTGGATATGATTCCCAGCACCCAGGTTGGGCATCTCACAACCACCTGTAATTACATATCCAGGGAATCCACACCCTCTTCTGGCCTCCATCAGTACCTGCATGCTTGTGGTGCACATACACACACACACACACACACACACACACACACACACACACACACACACACACATAAAATAAAAATAGGCCTATAAAAAACAAATGGATAAAATTAAAAATAAAAACAGATTTTTGTAGATGTAACCAACCATCTTATTAAATAAGAAACACAGAAACAATGTAAAAGAGAAAGCCAAGAGGTCAGAGCTCAGAGCTAAAATCTCACCCTTCCTCCTGCGGGGTCCCAGCTTCCCAAAAGAGAGCTATTTCCCTGTGTGTAAGTCGTTTCATAGTCATTCTGCCTTCTCATTGGTTGTAAACCCAAACACATAACTGCCTCATCACTGTCTGTATGTACAGCCCTCCAGGTCTTAAAGGCATATGTCTCCAATGCTGGCTGTGTCCCTGAACACACAGAGATCTATGGGGTTAAAGGTGTGCGCCACCACCGCCACACTCTGTCTATGGCTCTAATAGCTCTGACCCCCGGGCAACTTTATTTATTAACATACAATCAAAATCACATTTCAGTACAATTAGAATACTACCACATTTCCCCTTTTCTATTTTAATAAAAAGCAAAAGGTTATAACTAACAAAAGAAAAACTATATACAAAAGTACAATAAATATATATAATATATACAAGTAATAAATACCTAAATAGGTATTTGACAAATCAGAGAAAATAATTCCATTATCTATCCTATTTTGGTAAATCCAAGATGTATCTAATGCACTTTCTATCCTAATTAATTTTCAACTATAACTAACTAATCTTCAACTCCCTCAGAGACCCAAGAAGGAAATAATATTAGCTAACAAAAATAAAAACAGGAAGTGCATGCAAGCAACTTCCAAAAAATTTGTGAGTTGACAGAAACAGCCAGCTGCCTGGACAGTCACCTGAGGTTTCCGCAGTGCTGGGGCATCATCTTCAGCCTATAGGCTTAGTGTATCTGACAGACTCATTTGTGAAGTAGGATGTACACAAGGTCAACAGTTCAACCTCACATTGGGTGAGAGCAGTCCATGTACCAGAAACACCTGAATTCCACTAGTGTCCTGTCATGATTCAGGATTTTAAATTCTGGAAATTGTTGACAGTTTTTAAATTCAGCTGTCCATTCTTCTTGGCTGTGTATATGTGGCTTCATCTCAGCATCCCCTTCTTCTCCACATTCCTCTATTAAATGCCAGTCTACTATCGAGAGGCATGAGCTTTCAGCTGCTGTTCCATTGCACAACCAAAGCCATTGGCCCTCTGCCTGTTAAGCTGCCTTCGAAGAAAAGGGCACTGTACCTTTTCCGGATTGAGAAGGCCACTTCAGGGATGGTGCCATATTGTCCTGGCCTCAGAAGCTGCCTTTTGATAAAGTCATAACCACACTTGTTTTGGCAAGAATCAGTAGTCCTTTGTTTCATGTTCTGTCTGTCCATTTTGTCCTGTTGATTCGAGGATATTTTGTTGTCCAGTGGCTAACTTTTGCCACAATGAAAGTTGACTCCATATGCAGTTCCTTCAATGCCCATAATTTCTCTGAAGTAGATTGGTACTGCCAGGAGCCAACATGTCTCAAAAAAGAAAAATTTTCTAAGTTATTAAAACATTTTAAATGCCATATTCTATAGATCTCTGAAGGGTTTGAAGATGACATGTCTAAAACATCTCTGCTCAATTTTTAAAACATATCTAATATAACTACAAGTTCTATTGTAATGTCTAACTACTAACTTTCATTTCTTTATATCCCAATAGTTGGTAATAATAACATTCAAGGATCAGAAAATTGCATTACATTGTTAAATGAATGGTATAAATACAATTAGAAATATACATATAGCATTTTCTAACAATATCAGTCTCAAATTTGTATACAATATAAAACAATCCAATCCAATGTAAAGTATTTAAAACTAGTTATTGTCTTTTTCTTTTCTTTCTTTCTTTCTTTCTTTCTTTCTTTCTTTCTTTCTTTCTTTCTTTCTTTCTTTTAAACAAGAACCTTAAATCTAATCTCCTTTGCTTAGCCTTTTTCCTAACCCTTGACAACAACTTGTAACCAACCGCCCTAAACATTGGAAATTATCCCAGACCCAAAACGCATTAAAAAGACCAAAAAAAAAAAAAAAAAACCCGCCCCACACCACCTCTTTGGGAATGTGGGTGTCATATTCTTAAAAATTGCTTCCTTTTGGGTATGGGCGAAGTTTTCCTTATCCTGAAAGAAAAATTTTAGGTTAATTGTCAAATTCTAGGAAAGGTAACTATATCCTTCATTATCCAGTCTGTGTATAATACCAAAGTTCATGGTTTATCTCAAGTCCTTATTCAAGTAGTCTTTGAGACTGGATCATCTCAGCTAGTCATCTCAAAATTGCTCTGAGCACCTTGTAGTTCAAAGCTGATCTGTGGATGATGTTTGTCAGCTTAATGATGTTATTATTGTCCACGTGGAATTGTTGTTGTGGGGCCCCATCTTCTTTCTGAAGACTTCAGTTGATGTTAGGCCTGGCAGTGATTTCCTGCAGAAAACTGATAAGTGACTCGAACACAAAGACATATATATGCAGCTAATTGAAGGCTTTTTTCTAGAATTAGTTAGTACTCTATATGACCATTCATATCTTAACAAAGTTTAAAATGTATAAATAGAGACTTCCCTTCTGGACCAGAGGTGAGTATCCAGCTCCAACCCGGCCCCCATCCCATCCGTGGGCACCAGCCACTCCGGGAAGACCTGCCCAACTTGGCCACAGGCTCTAGCCACCGGGCGGGTCCCCTTCTAGCCCCACCTGGAGGGATCCCCTTCTCCAAGCCCCCCCCCCCGCAGCCCCTGCAATCTCCGCGCCCTGCCCCCACGCCCATCTGCCCGAGACCCCAGCCACTTCCTGAGACTTAGAGACCAGCCCCCAGCTCCCATCCTGCCCCCGACTTCACTTCTGGACCAGAGAGAGTTGGACAAGAGAACTCCCTTTTGGACAAGAGAGAGAGACTTCCTGAATCTGTCAGCTCTTTCTGAAACAAGTACACTGATAAGACCAAGAAGGAACCACGAGGAGATGGGCAGACGTCAAGGCAGAAGTACATACAACAAAATGAAGAGCAATACAGCATCACCAGAACCTAGCCCCCCTCCAACATCTAGACCTGAACACCAAAAATTGGAAGAAGCAGAAGAAAGTAGCCTTATGAGTAACTTCATGAAGAAGGTAGAGGCTTGTGTAGAGGAAAAGACAAGAAAATTGGAAGAACACTGTAAACAACTAGAGGAAAGGGCAAACAAATTAGAAGAAAAAAATAATAGACGCCAGGAAATTATCAAAGTGAGAGGTGAAATTAATAAATTAGAAACTAAGAGAATAATAAAAAACTAAGAGAATAATACAAAAATTTAATGAAACAAAGAGTTGGTTCTTTGAGAAAATCAACAAGATAGACAAGCCCTTATCCAAACTAACCAAAAGACAGAGAGAGAGAATCCAAATCAACAAAATCAGAAATGAAAAGGGGGACATAACAACAGACATTGAGGAAATCCAGAGAATTATAAGGTCATTTTTCCAAAACCTCTACTCCACAAAACTGGAAAACCTAAAAGAAATGGACATTTTTCTGGATAGATACCACATACCTAAGTTAAATCAAGACCAGATAAACTATTTAAATAGTCCAATAACCCCTAAGGAAATAGAAACAGTCATTAAAGGTCTCGCAACCAAAAAAAGCCCAGGACCAGATGGTTTCAGCGCAGAATTCTACCAGATCTTCAAAGAAGAGTTAATACCAATACTCTCTAAATTGTTCCACATAATAGAAACAGAAGGAACATTACCAAACTCCTTCTATGAGGCTACAATTACCCTGATTCCTAAACCAAACGAGGATGCAACAAAGAAAGAGAACTACAGACCAATCTCCCTCATGAACATTGATGCAAAAATACTCAATAAAATACTAGCAAACAGACTCCAAGAACACATCAGAACAATTATCCACCATGATCAAGTAGGCTTCATCCCAGGGATGCAAGGGTGGTTCAACATACGAAAGTCCATCAACGTAATACACCATATAAACAAACTCAAAGAAAAAAACCACATGATCATCTCACTAGATGCAGAAAAGGCATTTGACAAAATCCAACACCCCTTCATGATAAAAGTCTTGGAGCTATCAGGAATACAGGGAACATACCTAAACATAATAAAGGCAATTTACAGCAAGACAACAGCCAACATCAAATTAAATGGAGAGAAACTCAAAGCAATTCCACTAAAATCAGGAACGAGACAAGGCTGTCCACTCTCCCCATACTTATTCAATATAGTACTTGAAGTTCTAGCCAGAGCAATAAGACAACATAAGGAGATTAAGGGGATTCAAATTGGAAAGGAAGAAGTCAAGCTTTCCCTATTTGCAGATGACATGATAGTATACTTGAGTGACCCCAAAGATTCCACCCAGGAATTGATAAAGCTTATAAACACCTTCAGCAACGTAGCAGGATACAAGATCAACTCAAAAAAATCAGTAGCCCTCCTATATACAATGGACAAAGAAGCTGAGAAGGCAATTAGAGATACATCACCCTTTACAATAGCCAAAAATGACATAAAATACCTTGGGGTAACACTAACCAAGCAAGTGAAGAACCTATATGACAAGAACTTTAAGTCCCTGAAAAAAGAAATTGAAGAAGATGTCAGAAAATGGAAAGATCTCCCATGCTCATGGATAGGCAGGGTTAACATAGTAAAAATGGCAATCTTACCAAAAGCAATTTACAGATTCAATGCAATCCCCATCAAAATACCAACACAATTCTTCACAGACCTGGAAAGAATAATACTCAACTTCATATGGAAAAACAAAAAACCCAGGATAGCTAAAAGAAACCTGTACAATAAAACAACTTCTGGAGGCATCACAATCCCTGACTTCAAGCTCTATTATAGAGCTACAGTAATAAAAACAGCTTGGTATTGGCATAAAAACCGACATGTGGACCAATGGAATCGAATTGAAGACCCTGACAATAACCCACACACCTATGAACATATAATTTTTGACAAAGAAGCCAAAAGTGTACAATGGAAAAAAGAAAGCATCTTCAATAAATGGTGCTGGCATAACTGGATATTAACGTGTAGAAGGCTGCAAATAGTTCCATATCTGTCACCATGCACAAAACTTAAGTCCAAGTGGATCAAAGACCTCAACATAAATCCAGCTACTCTGAACCTGCTAGAAGAGAAAGTAGGAAATAGTCTTGAACGCATTGGCATAGGAGATCACTTCCTAAATATAACACCAGTAGCGCAGACACTGAGACAAACAATCAATCAATGGGACCTCTTGAAACTGAGAAGCTTTTGTAGAGCAAAGGATATGGTCAACAAGGCAAAACAACAGCCTACAGAATGGGAAAAGATCTTCACCAACCCCACATGTGACAGAGGACTGATATCCAGAATATATAAGGAACTCAAGAAATTAGACATCAAAACGACCAACAGTCCAATTGAGAAATGGGCTTTAGATAAAGAATTCTCAACAGAGGAAACCCAAATGGCTGAAAGACATTTAAGGAATTGCTCAACATCCCTAATCATCAGGGAAATGCAAATCAAAACAACTCTGAGATACCACCTTACGCCTGTCAGAGTGGCTAAGATCAAAAACACTGAAGACACTTTATGCTGGAGAGGATGTGGAACTAGGGGAACTCTCCTCCACTGCTGGTGGGAGTGCAAGCTTGTACAACCACTTTGGAAATCAATATGGCGCTTTCTTAGAAAATTGGGAATCAATCTCCCCCAAGATCCAGCTATACCACTCCTGGGCATATACCCAAGAAATGCTCAATCATACCACAAGAGCACTTGCTCAGCTATGTTCATATCAGCATTGTCTGTAATAGCCAAAACCTGGAAACAACCTAGATGCCCTTCAACTGAAGAATGGATAAATAAATTGTGGCACATATACACAATGGAATACTACTCAGCAGAGAAAAACAATGACATCAAGAGGTTTGCAGGCAAATGGATGGATCTAGAAAAAATCATCCTGAGTGAGGTAACCCAGACTCAGAAAGACAAATATGGTATGTACTCACTCATAGGAAGATGCTAGATGTGGAACAAGGATGACTGGACTGCTACTCACATCACCAGTGAGGCTACCTGGAAAACGGGACCCCAAAAAAAGACACGGAGAAATGGACGAGATCTACATGAACAGCCTGGTCATGAGTTGGAACAATGAAGGGCGACAGTCGAGGGAAAGAGTGTGGGAGATCCTAGCTGGATCAAGAAAAGAGAGGGAGAACAAGGAATAGGAAACCATGGTAAATGAAGACCACATGAGAAGGTGAGAAGGGGAGGAAGCAGAGAGCTAGGGAGGCCCACGGAGATCCACAAAGATACCCCTGCAAAAGACTGCTGGCAATGGTCGCGAGACGGCAGGAACTGACCTACTCTGGTGATGGGATGGCCAGACACCCTGATAGTTGTGCCATATACCCCATCTAAGGACTGAGGAATCTGAATGCAGACATCCACGGCTGGGCCCCTGGTGGAGCACTGGGAGTCTAATTAGTGAAAAAGAAGAGGGTTTATATGAGTGAGAATTGTTGAAGCCAAGGTTGGATAAAGCACCAGGACAAATAACCAAATGAATGGAAACACATGACTATGAACCAAAGGCTGAGGGCCCCCAACTGGATCAGGCCCCTGAATGGTGAGACAGTCATTTGGCTTGATCTGTTTGGGAGGCAGCTGTGCATTGGTGCCGGGTCCTGGGCTCGTTGCATGAGTTGGCTGTTTGAATCCTGGGACTTATGCAGGGACACTTGGCTCGGCCTGGGAGCGGGGGAATGGACCTGCCTGGACTGAGTCTACCAGGTCGACCCCGGTCCTCGGGGAGACCTTGATCTGGAGGAGGTGGGAATGGGGGGTGGCTGGGGGGAGGGGGGGCGAGAGGGGGAGAACAGGGGAATCTGTGGCTATTATGTTGAACTGAATGGTGTTGTAAAATAAAAAAAAATGAGAGATTAGAAAAAAAAAAAAAAAAAAAAGAAAATTTCTTAATAAAGAAAAATGAAATAAAGATTTAAATATTATCTGTAATACTAAAAAAATAAAATTAAATGTATAAATATATATGTAATCTTGTAAATTTGATATAAAATTCATACTTTAAGAAAAGTTTAAAGAATCAGAATAGGATCAAAGAGTTGAGATTAGTAATAGAATAGTCCCTTAATTAAATTGGATTTTGTCCTTTACCATAGCAGAAGATGGCTCTTTTATTCTGGCATGATACAGGGAGTTTGCATTTTCCTTTTAACAACATGCTTGAGTTTAAAGAAGGAGAGAGCCATTCTCCAACTCCAAAGTCAGCTTTAAATTTTAATTGAACTGGGACTATTAGAAGACCAATTGTGTTAAATCTTTAGAGAAAAGCAGAAACAAACATTTAGGAAGACATAAAATTTTTTAGATAATATATACCCATACGCCATTTCACTCTGTTTCTTGGGATAGATGATTTGTCCTGTTTCTTCATTTGTCTCATTTGTCCAGTGTTCTTCAGATTCCTTAACCTTCATTCTCCTAAAAGACAAAAACAAAAACCTTTCCCCAGGACTACTAATTTTGGGGATGTTTCCTTTTGGCAAGTTATTATCTGATTAAATGAAAAGGCATGTGTTACTGGTACAAGGTAGTTTAAATTGGATGTTCATGCTGGTTGATGAACTATCACCTCCTCTAATTAAAAGGTCTCTCTTGTTCAAATCGAACCTTTATCAATTTTGATGGTACCCACAGTTTATCTTCTCCTGTAGAAACAAAAGCAAAACCTCGTCCCCAATGTAATACATTCCCTGGTTTCCATTCTGTGGTCAGCACAACCTTAAATATATAGGCTGATTTAATTCTGTAGTTTTTCTATTATCCAATGTCTCTCTGCAGCTGTTGTTCCTTTCTCATTGGCATTCAGAAAATTCAAAGTTAGAAGAGCATTATGCCGTCTATTTCTGGGGGTTTTGTTACCCCCTTTCTGTTTATTTAGCATATCCTTTAGAGTTCTGTTTGATCTCTCTATAACTGCTTGTCCTGTAGGATTATGTGGTATTCCTGTAATATGCTTTATATTGTAATAAGCAAAAAACTGTTTCATTTTAACAGAGACATATGATGGAGCATTGTCAGTTTTGATTTGTGCAGGTATACCCATGATGGCCATAACTTCTAGCAAATGAGTGATTACAGAATCAGCTTTTTCCGAACTCAAAGCAGTTTCCCATTGAAATCCTGAATAAGTATCAATAGTATGGTGTACATATTTCAGATTTCCGAATTCTGCAAAGTGAAACACGTCCATCTGCCAAATTTCATTCCTCTGAGTACCCTTTGGGTTACATCCTGATGGTAATGTCGTCTGATTGTAGAAGGAACAAATAGGACATTTCGTTACTATTTCTTTGGCTTGTTGCCAGGTTATGGAAAAATCTTTTTTTAAGCTTTTACTATTGACATGATGTTTTTTATGTAATTCTGAGGCCTCCAGCACATTTCCTATCAATAATTTATCAATCTCATCATTGCCTTTTGCTAGAGGGCCTGGCAGACCAGTATGGGATCGAATGTGAGTTATATATAAAGGATGATTCCTTTTCCTGATTGTATCTTGTAATTGAATAAATAGTGAAGTTAATTCTGAAGCATCAGGGATAAATTCTGCAGTCTCAATATGTAACACCACTCTTTCAGCATACCGAGAGTCAGTTACTATGTTGAGAGGTTCTGAAAAATCCACTAATACCAACAGAATAGCATACAATTCTGATTTTTGAACGGAATTATAAGGACTTTGAACCACTTTACTTAAATTTTCTGATTTGTAACCTGCCTTTCCTTCTTTGTTGGCATCTGTATAAAATGTACGAACTCCAGATATGGGATTTTGCCGTACAATTTGAGGCAAGATCGAATCCGCTCTCTTTATAAGATCATTTCTACCGTTTTGGGATATTTGCTGTTAATTTCTTCCAAAAAATTACTGCAAGCTCTTTGCCAAGGTTCACTTTCTGTCCATAATTTTTCAATGTCCTCCTTAGTTAATGGTACAACAATTTCTGCTGGGTCTATTCCTGCTAATTGACAAAGTCTCAATTTACCTTTGCAAATTAAATCAGAGATTTTTTCCACATAAATTTTTAATTTTTTATTTGGTTTATTTGGTAAAAATATCCATTCCAATATAATATCTTCCCTCTGCATTAATATTCCAGTAGGAGAATGCCTAGAAGGTAAAATAAAAAAAATGCAATCCAGCTTTGGATCCATATGATCCACGTGTCCTTCATGCACTTTCTTTTCTACCAAGGCCAATTCTTTCTCAGCTTCAGCTGATAATTCTCTTGGACTATTTAAGTCCTTGTCACCTTCTAAGGTTTTGAACAAATTAGTCAGTTCATCATTTTTTACCCCAACAATACTTCGTAGATGAGAAATATCTCCAAATAATCTTTGAAAGTCATTAAGAGTCTGTAGTCAATCTCTCCTAATTTTCACCTTTTGGGGTCTAATTTTTTGTAGCTCTATTTTATATCCTAAATAATTAATAGAATCTCCTCTTTGTATCTTTTCAGGAGCAATTTGTAATCCCCAGCAAGGCAAAATTTTCTTTACTTATTCAAACATTCTTTCTAAAGTATCTGCATTTGAGTCACCTAGTAAAATATCATCCATATAATGATAAATTATAGATTTAGGAAATTTTTTACATATCACTTCCAATGGCTGTTGTACAAAATATTGGCACAGAATTGGGCTATTCAACATTCCCTGTGGGAGGACACTCCACTGAAATCTTTTAAACGGTTGAGAATTATTATAAGTAGGCACTGTAAAAGCAAATCTTTCTCTGTCTTTTTCTTGTAAGGGTATTGAAAAGAAACAGTCTTTTAAATCAATAACTATGAGAGGCCATCATTTTGGTAAGAGAGTAGGCAAAGGCATCCCAGATTGTAGAGAGCCCATTGGCTGAATTACTTTGTTAATTGCTCTAAGGTCTGTTACCATTCTCCATTTACCAGATTTCTTTTTAATAACAAATACAGGAGAATTCCAAGGCCTGGTTGATTTTCAATATGCTGAGCATTTAACTGTTCTTCTACCAACTCTTCTAAGGCCTGGAGTTTCTCTGTTGTTAAAGGCCATTGCTGGACCCATATAGGCTTGTCTGTTAACCATTTTAAAGGTAGAGTTGTAGGTGTCTTTGGGAGATCATCAGTTGTTGTGCCCTGTTCTTGTATAATATGGATGGCTGGTGACCACTCATTAGAACAATATCTTCTAATATTTCTCTCAGTAACATGTGCTAGTTTATGATTTGTTTCTGAGATTGGAGGGATGTTAATCTGAGTATTCCATTGTTGCAACAAGTCTCGACCCCACAGGTTCATAGTTATGTTAGCTACATATGGTTTTAATTTTCCTCTCTGTCCTTCTGGACCTCTACATTCAAGCCATCTTGTATTCTGTTTCACCTAAGATAATGTACCAATTCCTAACAGTTGAACATTTACCTCCTGAAGAGGCCAAGTTGGATGCCAAAATTCTGGTGCAATTATGGTAACGTCCGCACCTGTGTCTACCAGACCAGACAACAAAACACCATTTATTTTTTATCGTTAATGTTGGTCTCTGTTCATTAATAGAATTTTGCCAAAAAATTTTCTTTATGTTTTCTCCTGAATTTTCTATTATCTCTGTTTCATCATCCTGACCAGCGTGATTTATTCCAATAGGCATTTGGTTATTTAATCGCTCAGAGCAGGGATTTCCTCTATGTCTGCAGGAAGGGTTTGAACTGGATTTGCTATGGGGCCCTGCATGTAGCCGGTCTGGGAGTTTCCCAAAGACTGAGGCAAAGGATTACCCTGTGTGTCCTTTGTTGATCTACATTCGTTGGTCCAGTGTTTTCCCTTACCACACCTTCTGTATACTCCAGAAGGAAGGGGCTTTGTGTTGCCATTGTTCCTTGAAGAAACATTGTTTCTAGGAATGACCTGTTTACAGTCCCTTTTCAAATGTCCTTGCTTTCCACATCCAAAACATCTAACATTCCTCAAAGCCTTTGAAATTTCTTCTCCTACCCACATATCATCATGGTCATGAGCGTCAACATTAACAGTGTCTCTAATCCAATCTTCCAAAGGTTCAGATCTTGCCCTTAACGGCCTGATTATTCTTTTGCATGCTGCATTCACATTCTCAAAGGCCAAAGATTCAATTATTACCTTACTAGCTTCTGAATCTGAGACCATTCTCTTTACTGCTGAAGCCAGTCTTTGTAAAAAAAAAATCTGTAAAAGATTCTTTTGGGCCTTGCATAACCTTTGTAAATGACTCAGATTTTTTCCTGTTTCCTCAACTCTGTCCCATGCATTCAAGGCTGCTGTTCGACATAAAATTAGGGTTTGGACATCATATAAACATTGTGTTTGTACTGAAGCATATTGGCCTTCTCCAATAAGCTGATCCTGGCAAACTTGTATTCCTTTATCCCTCCATTGTTTTTCTATGTTTTTAGCCTCATCCTTAAACCACATTAGAAATTGAAGTCTCTGGCTGGGTTCCAGAACACCTTGTGCAAGGTTCTGCCAGTCCTGTGGTACAATCCTATTATATGTTGACCAAGAGTTTAACATTTGCTTTACATATGGGGAAGGCATGCCATAAGATACTATTGCCTCCTTAAACCTTTTTAAATCCAACATTTCAATTGGAGCCCAAATATTTTGTGTAGCCATTTGATCAGGTATCTGTTGTATGGTTACAGGATAAATTAAGGGTGACTGTGTGAAAACAGGCTTTCTTTCTGTAACCTTATGATCCAAATTTGAAACAACTTTGCTGTCAGTTCCTTCTGTCTGAATTTTTACAGGTTTAACAAGTTTTTCTAAAGCTGTCATCCTGGCTCTTAAATTGACTATCTTTTTAAATAGTAAAATGAGGATAAGCATGGTAATAAACTGCATAATTCGATCAACATTAATCTTCTCATATAGTTGTTCCATTGTCAGACTGCCTAAAATTTCAAACAAAACCCAATTTTCTTCCAATGTACACATAAAACCCATTTTCTTTTTAATGTGGAAAAAATTCTCTTTTAAATAGTTTTCTTTAAAATATCTGATATGTTATGACTTACCAAATCTGGGTAGAACAGTAGAAATCCGAGGGGATTTTCAAAACAGCCACCTAGTGTCTGTGGTGTAAATCCAGAGAGAGAGAGAGAGAGAGAGAGAGAGAGAGAGAGAGAGAGAGAGAGAGAGAGAACACACAAGAAAGTGTAGCCGGCTAAAGCTTAAATCCATCCACATGTTCCCTCTTGAGCCGAGTCAAGGCTTGGCTCTTGCTTCCTTAAGCTCTGACCACGTGCGTTGGCATTATAGGCGGGGCCCTGTTCGGTAGGGCAGGTCTGAGTTGTTTGTAGCACCGGCTTTAAGCAAGCAGGCTTTAAGCAAGCAGCTCACAGTTAGTCCGGCCTGAGGCCAAGCAGACCTAGGCCCAGGCTAGGAAGCCAACCGCCCGGCCTGCCACCCTTGTGGGAAAGCGGACCTGCTGCCAAGCGAAGTGGTTTTTAATGGATTCTTGTCACGTTGGGCACCAGATGTAGATGTAACCAACCGTCTTATTAAATAAGAAACACAGAAATAATGTAAAAAAGAATCCAAGAGGTCAGAGCTCAGAGCTAAAATCTCATCCTCCTGCCGTGGTCCCAGCTTCCCGAAAGAGAGCTATTTCCCTGTGTGTAAGTCATTTCATAGTCATTCTGCCTTCTCATTGGTTGTAAACCCAAACACATGACTACCTCATCACTGTCTGTATGTATAGCCCTCCAGGTCTTAAAGGCATATGTCTCCAATGCTGGCTGTATCCCTGAACACACAGAGATCTATGGGGTTAAAGGTATGCGCCACCAACCGCCACACTCTGTCTATGGCTTTAATAGCTCTGACCCCCGGGCAACTTTATTTATTAACATACAATAAAAATCACATTTCAGTACAATTAGAATACCACCACAGATTTTAATGAGGGATATGTATAATAAAGATGGTATCTCAATTGTCCTATCTCAAAACATGAAAATACTAAGTCATATTACAAAACAGACTTCATATGTGATCATTTCAAATATTGCAATCTCACTCAAGTGTGAAATCTAAATTTAAATATGTATATATGATATGAAAACAGAAAGGGAATTATTTGGAGGGTGGAAGTCAGCCAGTAGGAGAGGAGAAGAGAGAAGAGATGTAGTAAATATGACAATGTACAATCATTTGGATGTACAAAATGGCATGATGAAAATTGAGGATATAGCTCAATGGGTAAAGTGCTTGCCATAGAGGGACAAGAACCTGAGTTTGATTCCCAGCACCTGTTAAAATGGTAGGTGTGATAGATTATGCTTTCAATTCCTGATATGGACAGGCAACGACAGGAGGATTCCTGTGGCCCAATAGTTGGCTAGCCTATTCTTCTGTTCTAGGATTCTAGCTAACTGCTACTTTTACCATGGACTCCAGGTAAACTCAGGCTCTACTGGGTGGTTTTGTGCATCTACTTGATACAAGCTAGAGTCATCAGAGAGGAAGGATCGTAGCTGAGGAAATGCCTCCTTGAGATCCAGGTTTAAAGCATTTTCTCATTTAGTGATTAATTGGTGGAAGGTCCAGCCCATGGCAGATAGTGCAATCCTGGGCTGTTGGTCTTGGGTTTTATAAGAAGGTAGGCTGAACATGCCATGGGAAGCAAGACAATAAGCAGCTCCCCTCCATGGCCTCTGCATCAGCTCCTGCTTCTGGGATCCTGCCCAGTTTTTAGTTCCTGTCCTGAATTCCTTCAGTGATGAAAAGCAATGCTGAAGTGTAAGCTGTTGTTTGATATTTTGGTTTCATTCTGTAAATAAAGCTTGCTTTGAGTCAGAGGGCAGAGTTAGCCACTAGCTGACCAAAATTAACCATAGAAATTTGGAGGACTGTGGAAAGATATGAGACAGGAAGTAGTAAGTAAGTGATGAGAACCTCTCAGCCCTTTTGGAGAAAGGAACAGAAGAGGTAGGAGGTGACTGGTGGCTTCTCCACAGCTTCTCTGATCATTCAGGTTACTATTCTTAGTTTAATATCTAACACCCAATTTTTATTGGCAAAGAATAATTAGTTAAACACTAATTAGTAAGACTAATAAACCCTTTCCTTCCCAACTTGCTCTTTGGTCACAGTATTTTGCTGAAGCAATAAAAACCCTAACTAAGACACAGGTCAAGAGCCACTCTTTCTAAACACCCTATGTTGCTTATATTGGCCCAAGAACAGCCTTTTCCTTATACTACTTTGTCCTGCTACTTGGGAACAGACTGACATGCATTCCTCCACATCCCTCACCATGAAAGGCAAAGGCACAGAATCATTTGGAGATGGCTTCAGAAAAAAATGTTCCTTCATTGACAAAAAAAATTGTCAAGCTTGCGATAAAGGGGAAATGTATATCATATGCATGGTGCCTCTCTTTCCACTAGGTGGAGACATCAGATATTATCTAACCTTGTCTCCTACTTCGATTTTGCTCTTGGTCTTTCAGGCATGTGGCTCCTTTTCTCACTGTACACTTCAGGAATCCTTGACAGAATCCACACAGCAATAGATGATCACAGCATAGATGATCAGTCAGACACAGTTCATAATCCCTCAAAAGGCAAGCATGTAGAAAACAAAAGAGGAATTATAATGGGAGTTTTTTTTTTTTTCAAACTCTTCATTGCTACTTTCCTTATGCTTCTGACCTTCCCTGGTGCTTTGTTCTGAATCGAAGCCTTTCCTCAAATTCTGGCTAACTATATGCAAATTCCATTGTGAGGTTCCTGTCAGAGAAGAGGAAAGAAGACACACCTCTGGGTGAGGAAGGCCCTGCCCGGTTCATGGACTTCCTACCCATTGTCTCTCTGTATTCCCCGCCTTTCCCCTCATAAAATTTCTCTGTACCCTAAAGTCCCATGAGATAATTTTGATACTAGAGTCTCCTCTGTCTTCTTCAAAATTGGGTTTTAATAAGTCTGTCTCCTCCCACCAGTTAATCTCTTCCAGGTCTGTAGGAGAAAGGCAAGCAGTATGAAGCTTCTGAATAATCAAATCAGGATCCTAGCATCTCAGAAATTCAATTCCTAAGAGAGAACAATGTCCTAGAGAGGGAATTTGCTTGCTCCTCAGAACCTCATGGGAGAAGTGCTTTTCAGACCTCCTGGTGCTGGGGATGTCTTACCTAGGTGTGGCTTCAGAGCTCATTTAACTCAATGTTGTTCTTCTGCAGATGAGGGGACGGTAGTGTGTTATCATCCACCAAACTCTTTTGAGATGTTAACCAATTTAACATGCATGAGTACCACTATCAAACCAGCATCAAAGAATACCTAGCCTAGGGATAAAGTGCTTACTGCCCAACCACAAGGACCTGGGTTTAATTCCAAGCACCCTCATAAAAAGTAGAGCATGGTGAGTAGTACTTGTAATCTTAATGCTAAGGAGGTGGAGGCAGATAGATTTCTGTAGCTCCTTCAACAGCCAGCCTAATCTATAAGCTCTGAGTCCCAGTAAGAAGACTCTCAGTCTTTCAAAAAACAAGGTGGAAGCTGGAGAGATTTCTCAGTTGATAAAGTGTATTCTGCATAAGCATGAAGACCTGAGTTCAAATATCCAGCACACGTGAAAACAAAACAAAACAAAACAAACAAACAAACCAAAACTCAGATGCATTGGGACATGCCTATAATCCCAGCCTGGGAAGAGGGAAACAGGAAGATCATTGGGGCTTGCTGGTCAGCTAGTCTCCCCAATCACCAAGCTCCAGGTATAGTGAGGAATAGTACTTCAAAAAATAAGGTGGAAATGAATATGCCAAACTGGACAGAGAAAAGCCCAAGACGCCTCAGTCCAACACAAAGAACTACAGGCAACTGAGGAAAGCTGAGAGCAGGAGAAATAGTCTTTCCCAGGGAAGAACATACCAACTGGATATCAAATACCAAACAGCTTTGAAAACACACGTACAAGTAACATTATACAGGCTGGACAGGTAACAGTTAGTGAAAAAGGAGGCCAAGAGTTTGAAGGAGAGTGGGAGGGATGTGTGGGAGAATTTAGAGGGGGAGAAAGGAAGGGAGAAGTGTATTTATATTACAATTTTGAAAATAAATTCTTTCCTTTAAAAAACAATAAGGTGGAGAAATGGTTGAAGAAGACACTCTAAATTTGATGCCTGGCTTCCACAAATGCATGCATACATACATACACACACACACACACACACACACACACACACACACACACAAAAGCAAGCACACACATGCACACATGCATGTGTACAGATATCTATACATGTGCCATGTGTCTCCTTTGTCCTCTCTCTCTTGAGAGAAAGACATATATACATGTACATATACAGGACATGAACATACACACACACATGCACATGCACACGCACAAGAATGAACATTCACAGGGAAAGAAAGACAGAGGAAGTTGGGGGAGCTAACTTAGGCAACTAAAGCATGTGTTCTCCCTGAAACCCACAGGACATGCTATTCTCCATATTTCCCCTGCTTGTAACCTTGATGTTATCTGTCTGGTCCCTTAGCTTGAACTATCCAGCCAAGCCAGTGTTCTCCCTATGTATATAATTTCTAGTCCACAGGATTCAGACAGTGTGCCCCCACCAAAGATAATAGTAACACATTTCCTTGTCAGAAATGAGATTTAAAAAGAAAGAACAATACACATATGGTGCTTTATGACTATAATCCTAGCACTCAGGAGTCTGAAGTAGGAAGATCATCATGAATTTGAGGCCATCCAGCACTCAAAAGGCAGAAGCAGGAGGATTGCCATGAATTCCAGGCCATACTGAGCTATAGACTGAGCCCATATGACAAAAATAAAGTATCAAGAGAGAAAAAGAAACAAAAATAAAGTAAGAAGGGTCCTGTTCACTGCCCCTCAGTGGAGGCCAGCAGGCACTGTAACAATTAGCTAGTATGTGGTGGAGCGATGGGAGAGAAAGAGAAGTAGAGTGGTTGGTGCACTAGGAAGAGAGGTGGGACTGGAGATGTGAGGGTGGTGAGGAACAGCCTCTTGTGAGAGGCCTGCACTGCTACCAAGGGCCATATCTGAGTCCATGGTATTGCCACAGTAGGGTTCTGTGCTTTGTCCCTGGCCCATGTTACCACCAAAGGCCCTGGGGACATTCATAGTGTGGGCTGCTGCCTGGAACCATGTTAATGTCTGAGGACTACACTGAGCTGGCTGTGTTCCTTATTGGCCACTGTGCACAGTGGCACCATAAGTGACATAGACCTGGGAGACCTGGCCCCACCTCTCACCTGGGCAAAGCAGGAGAGCTGGCTTAGGTGACTTGGATGTAGGAAAGCTGGTGGGCTGACCAATTCAGCTACCACACAGGCCCAGAAACAGGGCTTTGAGTTGGCCCACCCCAACATCTTCCCCATCTATGAACTGCTGGAGCACATGAAGAGACTAGTCCTACAGAGCCATAGCTGCAGGATCTCCATGACACAGGGCAACAACAGGATATATCCAAGAGAAGTCCCAGTGAGCACCCAGCATTGATGGTATAACAGAAGCCAAAGGTCTCAAACCAGACCAGTGACTAGTTGCAACAGATATTTACAAGTAAAGCTGCTTGGGTAAAAGGGTACACAGCGTGACACATGACAGCTTCCACAGTGAGAGTTTTATTTTTTATTCATTTTTTATTTTCTTTTTGGGGGAAGATTGTAAGGGTGGAGGGCAGATATGGAGGAACTGGGAAATGAGTGGGGTTGTGGTGCATGATGTGAAATTCACAAAGAATCAATAATTTTTTAAATTTACAATTCAAAATAAAACAAAGAACAGAACACTAGCCAAAACCATGGCTTCTGCACTGTGAAGCTACAAGATCTTGATCAAGTTATTAAACTCTCTCAACCTAGTTTTCTCTTCCATAAAGTAAAAACAGAATGGGATACTGTATATAAGTACATGGTATAGGAATCTGGCTCAAATTGTAGCTAGTATTTGTAGTAGTAATAGATATTATGGTAAGATTCACATATCTTACATCTGGAAAGTTTTTACCACATAATAACTGCTCAGGTGCTGAGTGAAGCAGCTGTTTCCCTACACTCTAGGCACAATCTCCAGTAAAATACCTAGACAAGACAGAGACCTGAGGCTGGGAGGTATGGTAATATATTATTGACCCTAATAAAATCTGTTTGAAGATCAGAGGACAGAACAAGCCACTAGATTAAACATACATGTAGCAAGAATCTTAACAGTTCTTATTACTAAAATCAAACCTGAGGCGAGTTATTTGGGTCAATGCTGGTAGATCAGAGAGACAGAACAAGCCACAGCTATCTCACCTTGCCAATTCCTCAGCTGGTCCTGTTTCCTCAGACTGGAAGCTTCTGTGTCCTCATCCCAATGGCTCTCAGCTGAACTGCTGCTTAAAAGCCTGAATGCTTAACCAGCTGAATGCTTACCAGCCACATGCTTAACCAGCCAAATGCTTCTAGTTTCTGGTCCTCACACCTTATATACCTTTCTGCTTTCTACCATCACTCCCTAGGATTAAAGGCTCGCTTTCTGGGTGTGAGTCACCATGCCTGGCTGTTTCCAATGTGGCCTTGATCTCACAGAGATCCCAGATGGATTTCTGCCTCTGGAATGCTATGATTAAATAGGCGTGTGCTATCACTGCCTAACTAGTGGCTTTTCTGTTCTCTGACCCCAGATAAGTTTATTAAGGTACACAATATGTTGGGGAACACATTACCACCACACATACAGGCCAGGCTATGGTTGCACACACCTTTAATTCTAGCACTCGGGAGGCAGAGATCTGTCTGATCTCTGTGAGTTCAAAACCATGCTGGACTGCATGAGATTGACTCAGTCTAGGAGAGAAAACAAAGCCAAGCAGTGGTGTCACACACCTCTAATCCCAGTACTGGGAAGCACACACTACTTTAATCACAGGAAGTGATAGCTGGGTGGAGAAAGGAATATAAGGCATGAAGAGACAGGAACTAAAGGCTTTTTGGCTGAGGAACCCCTTTCAGTGGGAACCTTTTTTCAGGCCGAGGAGTTGGTGAGGTAAGAGGTGGTGGTTGTGGCTTGCTCTGTTTCTTTGATCTTCAGGCAAATTTTATTAGGGTACACAATATATCACCACAGGAGGGAAGTGTGCCTAAGTCAGAGCCCCAGAGCCTGAACTGGCACTTTATGTTTTATAACTTCCTGTTTGATGTTTGATGTTTTAAGTTGCCTGGATGAATATAGGAATTTGCAGATTATCTAGTATAATTCAGTTATTTCAAGATTTCAAAACAGGCCAGAGACAACAAGAATGTTTTCCAAGACCAAGGAGCAAGCTGGGGAGTACAGTCCAGATCACCTAATTCCCAGTTCAGTGCTAAAGAAATGTTCGTTCTTTCTTCTTTCTTTCTTTCTTTCTTTCTTTCTTTCTTTCTTTCTTTCTTTCTTTCTTTCTTTCTTTCTTTCTCTCTCTCTTTCTTTCTTCTTCCTTCCTCCCTCCCTCCCTCTCCCTCCCTCCCTCTCTCCCTCTCTCTCTCTTCTGTTCTTTTGTTCTTTTATTTATTTACTTTTTTAAAAAAATGAGGTCTCCAGACTGGATTTGACTCGCTGTGTAACCTTAAGGGAGTCTTGAAGACTTGATACTTCCAAGTATGGAGATTATAGTAGCTTTCTTTCAAAAAAAGTTACTCTATTCCTAGTTCATTAAGCATGTTCCACTTTCCCAGATCCATGATTAGGCAAGTATTGTGAGGCCCTCCCCAATCCACAACTGATGGTTGATGGGCCCAGTCTTACATAGGTGCATTGCAGGCAGTCATAGCTGTTATGAGGTTATGACTGGATTAGCTGTGCCATGCCCAAAAGTTAGCATTTCACAGCCCTTCTCCCTATTGTTTGGCTCTTACATTCTTACCAACCCCTTTTTTAGCAATCATCCCTGAGACTTAGAAGGGATAGTATAAATATCTTGTTTAGAGCCCTCAACTTTTACTTATTCTTTGCACCTTGAGTAGCCATGCCTCTTTGCATTCAGTCCCTTTCATTGAAAAGGGAGGCTTCTCTGATTAAGGCGAGAGTAGCATTTTTCTGAGTATATTTATGAGATACCTTGGCATTGTGACAGTTTAGCTAAACAACAGTAAAAAGTTCACCCCTAGGACCTAAGACCTCAGAAGCTATGAGTTTTTGACTGCTATCACTTTTTCTAAGAAAACCCCCAAGTGGTGACTAACAGCAAAGACATCTGGCAATGGCAGGCAAGGCTCCAAAGTACCAGATGTTTTCTTCAAGGACAACACACCTTCCATGCTATTTGAAAGACTGTTCCAGCACTAAACCCAATGGCAAACAAAGTGTTCTGTCAGCCCCAAACTTGATGGTGTGGGGTACAAATTTTAAAGTCAACCCATTTCTGCAATATCAGGCATGACCTCTGAGAAAGAAACAAGGCCATTCATTCTAAAGCAATAAGAACAGTTAAATGAGCCCAAAGTAGCCCAAGATATTATTGTTTACATACAATTCTTATCCAATGGCTGTGGGAAACTGAGACAAATTCTACAAGTTCCTTGTTTACAAGAGGTGTTTTGCAAAACAGAAGGCCACAATTGCTGCTTGCTCTAGTCTTTCTTAAAGTGAGCTTTATTTGAAAGTGAAAAGAAATGTTATTTCCAGAATTCAAGTAACAAAATTGGTGGTGGGGACACATCAAGTTGTTTTACTGACAGCTAATCTAAAGATGTAAAAGTTAATAGGAGGGGGCAAAGGTGAATCGCTAATTCATCAATATAACTGAAATGAATTTCTAATACATTTAGTTGAAAAGACAGTCTTATAGAACAAGGCAAGATACTTTCTATGGATGAAAATCAACACTTAAAATTCCAATGGCACTTTTTCTCCTAAAAAATCACCAAAACACATTTGTTATCTCCCATTGTGCTGCTGGGTCATGGCTACTGCAGGCACATATGATGGATGAAAGAGGCCATCTCGATATCCATGTCATTCATTTCCATGTCATAAATGTCATACCCTACACCCCCAAGCACAAGTCAGTGAAAATAGGTTTTCACAGGTTCAGGAAATATAAGTATGCAGTATCAAAAGCACAAATGGACATTTTTGGGTCTTTCCACAATGTCAGAAATTATTGCATAGCAATACTTTCATAGGTTATCTTGATTTCTTTTGCTCTGGTTTGCCACATAGGCCTAATTTTCCCCCAATAGCTGACTAAGACAAATTCAGGTTCTTTTAATCTAATTTTAACTACCAATATTAATTCTTAGATCACATCACATATTATATACTCATCTATGTATCTAGCAGTCAATGTGTATGTAACAGAATGGCTCCAAAGGTGTTAAAGAGAGTGAGACAAAGTTCCAGAGAGGCCTATTGGAAACAAGTAGAAATCTGACAAGAATACAAAGAAAGGCAATGTAAGTGGTTACATAAAATATTAAGGAAACCAGTTGGAAGTGATGTTTGAGGTAGTGCTGCAGAGTCCAGCCATGGACTTAGAATTGAGCCATATCCAAGTCTTGGGGTTAATTTGAGCATCCAAAGAGATGTTCCAAATGGTGGAGGCCACAGAGATTAAGAACACAATGGACAAATGGATGGGTGGACAGATGACAATTTGAATAGGCTTCATCAGTAGTGGGGACTGAGCTGAGCTGAAGCTATGGGACAGTTGGGTATACTCTGCCTGTCAGTCTCTTTATGTACACACCGTGTTTTGGGGGCCTCACCATCACAATATTAGGTGTGCTCTTCTTTATGGTAATCTAGATGAGGGTATTGCATTCTCTCCTTGGTCTTGTATGTTCAACAAGTTCCCAGGTCTGATATTTCCTGATAAGATTTTAGTACATCTAGACTAAAATTACTTGTCTAATTGCTGTGACAAAATACTTGACTCCCCCTCAAAAAAAAAACTTGAAGAAAAGGATTATTTTGGTCTATAATTCCAGGGATATAGTCCTTCATGTGAGGGAATGTGTGGCATCAGAAGCAGATGGCTGGTGAAGAAGCAGAAAATGACAAATGCTTGTGCTTAGTTCCCTTTCTCCTTTGTACTTAGTACAATATTCCAGCCCATGGAATAGTGTCATCCACAGTCAAGGTGGGACTTCCCATCTCAGTGAACTAAATTTAGATAACCCCCTCAGATATGCCCAGTGATTTGTTCCCATGGTGATTCTAAATCCAATTAAGTTCACAGTGAAGATCAATCATTACAGCCTATGTGCACGTATGTTGCTAGAGGGCTTCTCTCCAGGCTCCACCAAGCCCCGTAGTCCCACAATCCACAAATAAAATAATCACTCAGACACTTATATTACTTATAAACTGTATGTCTGTGGCAGGCTTCTGCTAACTGTTCTTATATCTTAAATTAACCCATTTCTATAAATCTATACCTTGCCACATCACTTGTGGCTTACCGGCGTCTTTACATGTTGCTTGTCCTGGCTGTGGCTGCAGTGTCTCTTCCTCCTTCTTCCTGTTTCCCCAATTCTCCTCTCTCCTTGTCCCACCTATACTTCCTGTCTGGTCACTGGCCATCAGTGTTTTATTTATATAGAGCGATATCCACAGCACTTCCCTTTTCTTCTTTTTTTTTTAAAAAGGAAGGTTTTAACTTTAACATGGTAAAATTACATATAACAAAACAATTATCAAGCAAGAATTACAGTTACAATATTAAAGATATCCTATCTATCTTATATTTGTGAGTTTAAGGTTTTATATCTAACTTATCTTTTATCATAACTAAGGAAAATTGTAAAGTATCTAGTCTTTAATCATATCAAAGACCTCAGAAGGATATAATACTACCTGAGAAACAGGAGAAGGATGTAAGCAACTTTTGGGAGTCTTGCAGGGTAGACAGAGACAGCTGACAGCCTTGACAGTTATCCAAAGTTATCTTGTAAAGTTGGGGCATTTGTCTTTAGCCCACAGGCCTAGAGTCTCTCATTCACTTTTCTCTGTGTCCTGTAGAATGTCTGGCAGCTTCCTCTGTGAAGCAGGAACCTGAAGGACCATTTTATCAAGCAAAGTTCAGTGGTCACCTTCCTATAGGTCCTGCATGTCCAGTTGATCAAGCAATCCAGGCAAGAACAGTTTCTTGCCCAAATGGCTATTTTTGTCAGGTGAAGATAAACTCCATATGGAGTGTCTTTGATGCCCATCCTCCTCTCCGAAATAAATCCAGTGCTGTCAGCAGACATGTCTCACTGTCCAGAATGTCTAAATTTTTTAAACATTTTAAATGCCATATTCTGTAGGTCTTTGAAGTGTTTGAAGACTACCTATCTATCTGAAACATGTCTATGTATACCTAGAAGACTTATCTAACATGGCTACAAATATGATTATCATAGATGACTGATTATTAATCTATTTTTAATTATCCATTACAATTTTAAATGAGTTACATAAACATAATACCTCAAACAAGAATAGAAATATATATATATATAATAACAAAATTAACTTCAAGTTTGTATCAATAAACTAAAATTTATACCAATGTAAAACATTTTAAACATAAACTAAAATCTATACCAATGTAAAACATTTTAAACAAGTTGTTCTTTAAAAGTAGGTTCATTAATCTACCCTTTTATGTTATCATCTCTATATCCTATATATCTATATCATATCCCCTTTTGTTTTTTAGAAAGAGATCGCATTTATAATTGACCTATTTTAAATAAAAATATTGGTTTTTTTCTGTCCCACACCAGAGGGCTCTTCTGATTTGGGACACAAGAATCTCTTAACCATTTTTTTTAAATGTCTGGTTTTAGAGGGGGAGTGAGTGAATTCTACCTCTAAAGCCAGCTTGGTATATTTGGGAATTTGGGCATAGCATTTCTTACTACTTCCTGCTGCAGGGGGGCACTGTATCTTATGGGGATGCAAAGAAAATTTTAGGCTTATGGGGTGGTCCGTGAGGCTGTATTGTATGAGCCATTTGCTTTGATACCATTTTGGATGTTAGATTATCTGGGCCATGGTGTCATCGGAGACCTTTCACGGGGTCTTGGCTGATGAAACCTGATGTATCTTAATCTGGAACAAATCCATAGCCTCTGGCTTTCTGTGGAAACAAAAGCAGAACCTCTTTTCCAAAGCAACATATCCTTACATCCAAATTTTGAACTCAAGGTACCTTTAAAATATACATATTGGTTTAATTTAACATCCTTTTTGATCAAATGTTTTTTTGTAGTTAAAAATCCCAAAGACAACACAATCCAGATTTTCTGTGTAATATTCATCTTTACGTGGCTCTTTATATTAATTTATCTTTTTTGTCTCTTTCAAGCCTACATATATTTTACACATATTGTAAACTATTTTATCTGAATCATTCTTATTGTGAGTCTATTGTTTTAAACTGTAGTATTTTAAGACTGAAAAGGCACTGTGGCTTCTGGCTCTGCCCACTTCAGCTTCTCAACATGGCGGCGGTACATTTTCTGCCAGTTCTGTGAGCCATCAATCTCAGAAATAGTGGGTCTACGCTTTTATCAAAGCAGCATGTAGCCCAGAAACCTCTTTTTTTTTTTACTAGTAAGACTGAATCTACCATACAGCGTAATGTGCCACTGGCAGATGCCTCATTCCCGCCATACTGCCAGTCAAACGCACACACCAGGAATGTGCCAGTGTTTTGCAGTGTTTAGCTCCAGATATGAGACATGAAGCAGGAACCTGTTTTTGGCTCTGTTTAGAATTGGTTATTAAATATTCTCAGGTTTAAGGTGGAAACTCGAGCTGTTGGGCGCCATTTGTTCCCAAACTACTTTGGTAAATTTTTAGAGATTACTGTTTCATCTTTCAGAAGTGAGATATTTATCAGTCTGTGCCTTGTGAGGTAGCAGATAGATGGTGGTGGTGTTTTTGTGCCTAGCAAGGTTCAGAGTCATATAGTGCATCTCTGTTTGTATTAAGAATTAGAGTAAAATGGAGTCTTTCAGGGCAAGGCACTGCCTGGAAAAAAACAGTGCTTTATACAATATGGAATAACTTAGAGCAGGGCACATATTACTCTCAACAAATATTCCTTGGTTTTCTCTACTACCAATGGAAATAGCCACAGCAAAGTCTTGCACAAGTTCTTAACATGTTTCTTTGGGTCTTGGCAGTAAAGCAGAACATTCATTTTAAAACATTTTAAAAATTATTTTATTGTTTTTATTTCTATTGTATTCATTGTGTGTGTGTGTGTGTGTGTGTTTGTGTGTGTGTGTGTGTGCGTGTGTGTAGATATCTCCCTATATCACTCTGACTTATTCTCTTGAGACAAGGTCTTTCATTGGACAAGAGCCAGCACACCCCAGCTATCCTCCTGTCTCTGCCCTCATCAGCAATGTGGTTATGGGGTATGTAGTCTTGCATGGCTTTATGAATGGGTTTTGGGGATCCAAACTCAATTCTTCACATTTGCATAGCAGCACTTTAACCACTGAACCATCTCCTTAGTCCCAGAAAGTTCTTTTTGGAAGCATTATTTTCCCTTTGCATGTTATATTTGGTTTTAATCTGACTGCATTCACTAACATGGTTTACTATAGTATGTGTTTCTCAGCTACACATGTAGTGAGAAGAGGGGATGAAGCAATTAATTCTGTCTGGTAGAGGAAGGACTAGACTTGACACAATTCTAGTTGGTTCCAGAGAATGTGAAGAATGTTTCAACAAGCATGGAGGTGTGGATGAAGTGCTAATTACAGAGAAGATGTAAGAAGGAAAGAAGCTGGCTAATGGCTCATACTCTCATTTGCATAAACAGCCTATATCACAGGAGTGTAAAATGATTGGGGCTGCTTTCTCAACATGAGTAAGTATAACCATGAAAAATGTACCTGTTATTAAAATGATGCAATGCCTCTTTGCAAAAGACTGCATGGCATTGAATGCAATGGGCTTATGTAACTATGTAAGCACTCATTTATAAGACTTCTGAAACTTCTAATAAACAGGAATTTGGTCTATGTCTGAGTTTTAATGGCTCAGGCAAAATTAAGGACTAGAGTAATTTGGTATGACTTTTAATTCAAACTTTATATCATCCTAATCTCTTCAGAAGCTATAAATTATGACTTACTCTCATCAGACTATAAGCAAAACCCACAAGCAAACAAAAATCATGTATTTTTAGTTTTATTGGATAGTGCATGTTACAGCCTTGGCCCTATGATCAGTAATGGCATAATGTAAATTTATTCATTACTTTATAGTTTATTGATCAAATGTTTTATGAAAATAAAAATTAGCTCCTATACTATTAGATCTTATGTATACAAATGTATATTTAATATCTATCTAATACTCCTGGTGGTGATATTATGTCTCTGTCATTAATCAGGGAAGATATGAAAGTCAGTAATCAATTGTTCTTCATTATGTGAAATTTTCAATAGTGTTATTCTGATGCTTAGAAATCACTCAATCTTAATTTTTAATAAATAGGTGAAAGATGAACCTACAGAATTTGGGGTGTTATTTATCATTCTTTCATTTGAAAGTTTCATAAATGTCTATAAATCTTGGTCATTTTACCCTCATTCCCCTCTCTTATCCTCCTTCAACTAAAGGCCTTATTCCCCCAAGAAACTCCTTTGTACAGTAAAAGAAACAATTACCTGAGTGAGTGAATACACAGTCTGCCATATTGAGAAATGAATCTTTCCTAATTACATACCTGACATGGGATTAATATGTAAAAGCTATAAAGAACTTCAAAAGTTTTTTCTTGATTAAGCAGGAAAATCTACCTACTTTCAGGGTGGGGAGGACCATTACCTGGATGGGATCCTAGACTGTATAAAGGAGAAGGAGAACTGAAACAATCTAAGAATGAAACTCTGAAACTAAACAAGAGAATAAAAATCTAATGAAGAGAATATATAGGCAAATAGATGGAACAGACAGTATCCACAATGAGTATGAATAGTCAAATAAATATATGAATAAACATGTCTTTAGCCATCAGGGAAATGCAAGTCTAAACTATACTCAGATTCCATCTCATATCTATCAGAATGGTTACCATGAAGAAAAAACAACAAATGTTGCAGAGGATGGAGATAGAAGATAACCTTTATTCAATAATGGTAGCCATGGTGGTTTGAATAGAAATAGCCTTCATAGGCTCATATATTTGAATGCTTGGTCATTAGGTAGTGGCACTACTTGATAGGGATTAAAAGATGTGGCCTTGCTGGAGGAAGTGTTTCACTGGGAGTACGCTCTGGGGTTTCAAATGCTTAAGCCAGTCCCAGTGTCTCTCTCTCCCTGCTGCCTTCTAATGTGGATGTATAACTCTTAGCTCCTTCTCCAGCACCATGTCTGCCTGCACTTCACCATGCTCCCCACCCTGATAATAATGGACTGACCTCTGAAACTGTAAGCCAGCCCCAAAATTAAATGTTTTCTTTATAAGGGTTGCTGTGGTCATGATGTCTCTTCACAGCAATAGAACACTGGCTAAGATAGTGGCAATGTAAATTAGTATAGTCACCATGGAAATAAGTATGGAGGTTCCTCACTAAACCAAAGATACTTCTACCACTACTGTGTATACTTGTTCATATCCAAAAAAAATTAAGTCAGCATACCACAGTGATTGTTGCACATCCATGGTTGTCTCAGCACTGTTCATTATAACAATGTTATGAAATCAGCCTAAGTATCCACCAGCTGTTGAATGGATAAAGAAAATATGATATACAAACAGAATATTGTTTTGACCTAAAGAACAACAAAATCATGGTGATTACAGGAAAATGGATAGAAGTGAAGATAATCATGTTAGGCAAAATATCCACACCCAGAAACATAGACATTATATCCTTTATTTTATATCTGAGGTCAGATTCTGAAAAGTAGACATGGAAGTAGAAAAAGAGCTATTTGCCTAGAAGAAAGGAGTGAAAGAAGGTGGGAGAAGGGCACAAAAGGGAAAGGATAAGATCAAAGTACCTTATATTCGTGTATAAAAATATCACAACAAATCACATTTTTATACAATTAATATATGCTAATTAAGGCTACAAATGATCACATAATTTGTAAACACAAATTGATGAAAAATGGGTAGACAAAAACAATACATTATGTAAAGATACATAAAGATGGGGAACTTTCATAGTACAAATAGCTGATATCTGAAATCAATGGCACTAGAAATCTTTAAAGTACTGGGAAAACAAAAGCCAACTCATAATTTTGTACTCAACAAATATATTCTTTAAGAATGAATGGAAAAAGGGGTATTTTTAATTACATCAAGATAAAGAAAATCATTTGTCAGTAGGCTTAAAATTACCTGAAGTACTAAACGCATAGGAAAAAACAGCAGCAATGCTTGGCACCTCAGTGACTTTTTTTCACAATAAACCTCTTATGCATGCATTGATTATAATCTGGCATTGGTCTTGGGAAAACACCTTGCAATTTATCTTGGGACAAGGCAATGTAAAGAGTCTTATGAGGCATAATCCCAAGGCCATTTCTCATTTATGATTACATGGTTAGTTGAATATAGAGCTTTCCACATTCCTCCATCTCAGGGTAAAGATGCATAAAGTCCTTGATCCATACTTTGGAGTTGCTTATTCATGGACATGACAACTGATTGTCAATGCAAACTGTCACCTGGGCCCTCTAGTTCATTGTAATCATGTAGGACTCTAGAGCTGGTGAACTAAAGCCATGCTGATCTTGTCTAAGTAATGCTTTGAATCCATTGGGGTTAGTTCTATTCTTTCTGGACTAGTCTAAGGAATTGGCTAATAACAAAATGACTTAGTAACTACACAAGGGATAATGTGAAATCCTCTAGCTGTACTACTGCTGCCTAGCTTCTGCTTGACCTCTTGCCAAATGATGTTCTTTATCAAACTAAGGGAAAATTAATTCAAATGGAATTTCAGATATTCACTTAAAATGAAGCAAAAATAATTTATATATACACATTCATATATAAACAGTTAGAAACTGCTTTCACTCCTTTTAATTTCTTTAAAAACAGATGTTTTTTTGGAACAAAGCAGATGATATTTTGTAGTTTTTATATAGTGTTGTAACACATGATAACTATAGAAGAGGCCAGAGAGGTTAAATTGACCTCTAATGTTGCAAAAATAATACATTTCATACAAAGTTTTATAGTAGTCTTTAACTAGATCATGAACACAATAAAATTTCTCAATAAAAGTACTAATAAAAATGTAAAATTCCAGGAAACTTTCTATTATGTACAAAATTGGGAATAAACTAGTTAAAATAATTTCATTTGCCTTAAACTTGAAGAATGTTTGTCTTATCTTGGTTGGTAAAAGTGATATCTAACTAAACAACTTGGGCATTTTTAAAAGTGAAGAAATAATGAAAATGGCAAGAATTAACGTTATAAGTGTCACAAATTATCATTCCTATGAAAATCATCATTGCTTTAAAAACTTTTTATTTTGAAATATGAACATACAAGAGTTTGCAAAATTAGCTCATAGTCCACTGTCTTTTTCCACTTGTTTCCGATAGTGGTGACATATTATATTATTGTAGTAATATACAGTCAACCAGACTATAGAGTTTATTTAGTTTTCTAGTACTTATATGAATTTGTGTGTGTGAGAAAGAGAGAGGTACATACAATCACCATCACAAAGTCATTTCCTCACAGTACTGCTTTATAATCACACCCAATCTTCACCTTTGCACCTTTCTCTGAAAACCACTAGTCAGATATTCCACAACTCTGTATTTGTCATTTCAATAAGTTTGTATAACTAGAACCACAAAGTATTGACCCTTTGAGTTTGACTCTTTCCAGTAAGCATCAAATACTTCATAGCCATGTAGAATTTTTTTTTATATCAGCATTTCATTCCTTTCACTGTTGAGTATTCCATGGTGTGTATATATTGGAATTTATCTACTCATCTACTGGAAAACATTTAGGTTGTCTCTAGCCTGAAATGATTAATAACAAAGCTATTATGAATACCTGTATGCATATTTTTACATGATGAGTTTTACTTTATGTAGGATAAATGCTCAGGAGTGACATTCCCAGGGCTTATAAGTAATTGCATATTTAATTTTACAAGAAAATGGAGAGATTAAGTGTGTAACTTAGTGGTAGAACACATTGATACGTGCTTCATACTCAGCACTGAAAAAGAAAAATGGAAACAAAAGGAGATAAACTTTCTTTTAGAGAGGATGTACCATTTTATATTCCCATCATCAATATATGAGAGAGCTTGTCTTTTAATCTCATAACAGGGTCTTTAAAAGTGAAAAATGTTTTAAATTTTGAAAGTTTAGTTTGATGCATTATAACACATATTTACTTTTATGGATTATACTCTAGATAGTAAGAATCCTTAACCAACTCCCAGACCTAGAAGTTTTCCTATAATTTTGAAGGACTTATATTTTACTCTTAGATTGATTATCCATGTATCTCCAATTTGCTTTAAAGATTAGTCTGTACAAATGGGCAGAAGACAAGAATATATAATTTACTTCTCCAAAGGAAGAAGAATTAATATCAAGCAAATACCAATTCATTTTACTTAATTGAGGAATGCAAAATTACAACAATAACAAGTCATGGTTTTGTTTTGTCTTGTGTTTTGGGAGCAGGGTTTCACTGTGTAATCCTGGCTGGCCTAAACTCACTATGTAAATCAGGTTGGCTTTGAACTCAGAGAAATGCCTGCCTCTTTCTCCCAAGTGCTGGTATTAAAGATGGGTGCCAAAACATACAGCAACAAGTATTGTTTTTTAAACAAATTAGTGAAAAAGTTAAACAATTTGTCCATCTTTATTCTCTATACTCTGCACTTGATTCATAGCATTATTGTGATACTTTAAATTTTACTGTTCAGGTAGTCAGGGCAACAGATCCAGAGGTTATTTACAGTTCCCGTGAAAGTGGGTACACACCAGGCTATCACACACAAAGGCTACATTAAGACTCACTGAAGTCAATCAGAAAGCAAAAGGAAGGAGGAAGAAAACCTGGATAGTAGCTTTTATTGAATTTTTTGTGGGAAGAAAAGGGTAGGCAGGGAAGGGCATCTGAGCAGGCTTAGAATTAGATGGTTAACATCTAGGTAGTGGTACCAGGTCCTGGGCTTGTTGCATGAGTTAGCTGTTTGAAACCTGGGACTTATGCAGGGATGCTTGGCTCAATCTGGGAGGAGGGCACTGGACCTGCCTGGACTGAGTCTATCAGGTCGATCTCAGTCCTCAAGGGAGACCTTGATCTGGAAGAGGTGGGAATGGGGGGTGGGCTGGGTGGAAGTGGAGGGGGCAGGAAGGGAGAGAACAAGGGAATCTGTGGCTGTTATGTAGAACTGAATAGTATTGTAAAATAAAATAAAAAATAAATTAAAAAATTTTAATAAAAAAAAGAATTAGATGGTTAAATATTGTCAGTGATCTTTGGTCTACAGGGTATCATCATTAGTTACCATTATCTGAGCAAGTTCACGGTGTTCTAGACTACAGAAATGTAAAAATGAGGTGGAGACAGAGATATGGAATGACGAATGTTAGTTGGTTTGCCTATCAAGCGAGTTTTTATCTGTAGGGATCAGCTTACTTTGGGAGGAGCAGCCCTTCCTGCATCCACAAGACCCTAAGATGTCAAAGCAATAGAAAAATGCCTAATAAATGTAAAGTTTTATTGAAAACAGTTAACAAACATGGTATTGTGGAGATGTACATTTTTAAAATGAAGTGATTAATACTTGTCTTTGTAGTTATTGTGTCTACACTTTTCCCAAAAAAAGCAATAAATATGCAATTTGATCCTCTCTCATAATAGAGGGATATTTACTATCTAAGCAGTACATTTTCAATATCTTCTGGCCACAATTTATCAAAGATAGTTTTGTAAATATCAAATAAAGCCAACAAACAATAGCAATTGGGCAGACTAGAGGAGAGAAAGCCAAGTATACAGAAAGTGAAATTTCCTCAGTCTTCCAAAGGTGCCATTTACTGCTGGCCTACCAACCACTGTGCAGTTGCCTGGATGGAAAGTTTGAGTTTAATAAAAACCACATGAAGCTAAGCTTCCACCAACAATTTATCTAAAGTGACATGAAGTACCCCTTCCCTATAACACTGGCTTTTCAGTCCTTATACAGTCCATCTCTTGGGGAAAATTCCCAGTTTCAGGGAACTAAATGAATGACAGACAATAACAGAGGAAGAATAAAAACTGTTTAAGAAACATTGAGTAACAAGCTCAAATGTATATAGAAAATGATATGCACTTCATTTTAATTACTACATGTTTGCTATTTCAAAATATTGGAAACAACTGAAATGCCCATAAATTAAAGATTGAATAATCTGTGATACATATGCTCAATGGGTTTCTAACAGCTGCTTTAAAAATTAAAAGATTTCTATTAAGTGATAGTTACATATAAATGAATGAAGCAAACTGAAGGGTTTTAAGTTTTTCAAAACATTTATTTATGTGTATGTGATGGTCTGAGCACCCACTTGCATAATGTGTGCACAAGTCAGAGGATAGTTTTCAGGAGCTGGTTCTCTCCTACCATATGGGCTCTGGGGATTGAACTTGGGTTGTCAGCCTTGGCAGCAAATGCCTTTTCTTTCCAGTCCTAAAAGAATTTTTGTAGTGCACTATCATTTCTGTAGGATAAAAAGGGATTTAAAAAAGTGGAAGTGAGGGCTGAGGCAATGGCAAACATGAAGAGCTAAGATCTCCAAAACCTATGTGAGTTCATAGTAGTCTTGGTAGCCTGCCAGTAATTCCAGGCAAAGACAGGGCAACCTGGCATGCAAGACTAGCCACATCAATGTGTTTTATTGAGAAACCCTGCCTCAGTAATAAAACTCTTAGATGTCATGTATTCCAGATAGTATGCACCAAGAAAGGCACACATATTTCTTTTATATGCCTCCCAGAAAAAACTATAATCTCAAAATATATACTTAAAAATCACTTAAAACCAAAGCAAAGTATAATCTACAAAATAGTTAATGAGGCTACTTCAAGTCCAAGGTATGAGACACAATGAAGAACTCAAAAACTATTCTACAATAAAATACAATCCCAGATTAGGGGGCCAGAGAAAAGGTAGATCTCTGAGGTCAAAGCCAGCCTGGTCTACTTAGTGAGTTTCTGGCCAATCCTGTTTCCACTCAGGGTAGGATTGTAGGTAGAGTACACAGTTTTTTATATGGGTACTAAGGATCTAAATTCAGATCTCCATGCTTTGCTTGCACAGCAAGGGCTTTACTGGCTGAGACATCACTCCAGCCATGAATCTTTTGTGTTTAATTCTTTTACTGTTTCATACATGTATATCATGAATTTTGGTCATTTTCACCCCCTTACACCTTTTCTCTCCCACTGGAACATGCGCAAATCACTACTGGCTACATCACTGAAGATAATGATACACTTACTGCCAGCAACCATTAACAGACAATAGTTCCAAAGGAAGATTGAAGTATTGTGAGTCCATTTCCCATCAAGGATGAAATATTGACAAGCTCAGTGTTTCTGCAGATCTTATGCTAAACCTGGTCAAAAGTCTGAGGCTAAGGAGGTCAAAGGTCCTAGGAAGTAACCTATTAATGTTTCAATTCATTGGTTAGTGTTGCTCTCAGCATTGGTCAGAGACATTTCTTCCAGTGGATGTTAGCTAACAAAGGGGTTCAAAACTAGTCAAAGTGCTGAGAACATGTTACTGTAACTGTTCAGTGCTCAGGACAGAATGAATGACAAGAGAACAGTCTAGAATTTCTTCCTTGGTCTTAGCTGAGTTCTCACTGACCATTCACTAACTGTTACAAGAAAATCTTTTCTCTTTTATTTCACAATTTTGCAATTTTAAGTTCAGAATCTTTGACTTAGCTTTTGAAATTCTCTAGTCTCCAAGTAATATATGTATTTCTGAGGCATAGGACTTACTATTTAAGAACATAGGCTTTTAGCTGGGCAGTGGTGGCACATGCCTTTAGTCCCAGCACTCAGGAGACAGAGGCAGTCAGATGTCAGTGAGTTTGAGGCCATCCTGGTCTAGAGAGTGAATTCCAGGACAGCCAGGGCTACACAGAGAAAATCTGTCTTTAAAAAAAAAAAGAAAAGAAAGCACAGGCTTTGAAAGACCTGATTTGAATTCTTTTTCTACCATCTCTTAGCAAGTGACCATGTTACTTCATTGCTGTGAGTTCGTCTCGTCTCCTAATTTATAAATACAATGATGCCACCAATAATTAATGAAGTTGTAGCAAGTGAATGAGAGAATCAATGTAAAGTATTTAACACTGTGCACGGCACAGAGTAATGACTGTAATACACAGGGACTATTAACAACCTTGAATGAATCCTGTGATTTTCTTTCTTTCTCATATTGCTTTTACTCAAACTGTTCCCTCCAAAAATGCCTCTGCTTGTAGAAATTCTGTTCTTTGAATCCCTTCCCCAAAGTCCCTTTCTCAAGAATTCTTTCTTTTTGTCCTACCATGATATTTTCTCTGTGTTTTAAATCTCCATTCACTTGAGTCAGACACCTCCTTCACACCAATTTGTGTGCTTCCAGGCATTTCCCAGGGTTGCACTTGCCCTGAGGAATTAAGTCATATAGTATACAAATGGCACATGATTTCCTGGAACTTTTAGTAGGAATTCTGAGCATCTGAACAATACTGCAATTCATTACATGCCTCATTTCTACTAACAACCTCAACTTAATCTTAAAACACATAACTAATAATTGCAGAGAATAGGAGACTGGAGTGCTCAGCCATCCATGAGATAGCTGTATCATACCTCCAGTCCACAATACTCAGGGATCATTGAGGAAGATGGGAGAGGGCATAAAGCTTGGAATAGCCAGAGATTTCAGAGGACTACTACAAAACAGGGTTTCTGGACATGTAGGACCACTGCATAGGTGAATTTTACCATGGCTGTGGCCACATGCACAAGTCTGGCATAATATCAAGACAATCAAAACTCCAACATGAATGTAGGAAGGGCCTGTAAAGTCTCCACTGCCACATGAGGAATTATTGACAGTTGGTGGCTGCTGAAAAACTAGTACATAAAGTTGGGAAAGAGATGTGGTGAGGGAAGCCAGGGAGTACTTTGAGAGGAAGGACTGGGTATATTTGATCAAAATGCATTGTATAGATTGTATACGTGTATGAAAATATTTTTAAAGACACATGACAAAGAACTGAATTGGGGTATGAAAACAGGGGGGAATCCTGCTGACACATGGTGTAGATGATAATAATGTCTTAGATACATATTCGTCTTACCTGTATTTTGGAATTCTGCCCCAATCATTTTCTATTGCTATATTCAACAACAACAACAAAAAGAATAGCCAGCCATGTTTGAGAAATATTTGATAGGCAAAATCATAAACATATACAAATGACAAATATATTTTATTGATAGAAAAGATGTTATTTGCCCATAGGAAAGTATAAAAACATAATTGCAGGTTCATGTGTTGAAAGCTTTGCCCTCAACACAGTTATTTGGAAGAGTTGATGGAACATTCAAGAGACAATCTTATTCGGAAGTAGGTGAACCATTGGAAGGAATTAAGATTCATAGGCCTAGCAGAACCTTGAATTAACTATTTCAAATATAAGAGTGTGGTTGGCCACTCCCAGATCTCTGACCTCTTTTATCATCATATATGCTCTCCTTCTCATACTACAACCATAAAATTCTCTGCCAAGATGTAATGAAGCCAAGAAAGTCCTCACCAGAGTTGGTGACAGGATGTTTGTGCCTTCCATCTCACAAAACAGGCAGATAAGATCTGTTCTTTTCAAGTTATTCATCTTCATATATTTTGTTACAGAAGTAGAAAATGGACTAATATAATTATTTATTCTATACCAGTATATACTTGTTATGTAGTAAAATATGAGCAAATAGAATGATCTTTGTAGCATGAATCTTAAAAGTTCTTATCAATAAAATCAAACCTGAGGCCAGTTATTGGGGTGAATGCTGGAAGATCAGAGAAGCAGAACAAGTCACAGCTACCTCAGATCTTGCTAACAGTGGAAGAAAAAATGTTTTCTCCACATCTATGAAAATGTTTTGACAAATTCTGGATAAAACAAAAAAAAACACATTCAGACTACTTTTCCTCCACATTACTCATTTAAGTATGTTTGCTTTCCACATATATATACTTTCTTTTCATTGTGAATGACTCAGATGGAGTTTGTGGGTTGTGGAGAACCAAGCACATGGTTAAAGTGAATCAAAATAAGGAGGTTGCCTTTAATATTTTGATAAATGAAATAAACAATGTTCCATTATCATTTGAGTCACCCACAGACTTAACAAGGGAGATGTGGTCTGCTGCAGTGCAAAAGATTGTCCCACATTGGGATGTTCTCTGCTAACAGAAATGAAGGAGACTTACTGTTCTCTTGAATGGAAACAATCCCTACCTTCTTCATTCCTAAACTCTAACGCTCCCTTTTTTTTTCTTTCCCCCTTCTTTTTTGGCCGAGACATTTAATGAATGTCTATAAGGCAATGATGTCTGAACCAGGTGTTACTTGCAAAATGAGAACAGATAAAAGGATGTCCTTGGAGGCTTAGCCTTAGAAAGAAAGGACTATAAATTAGAGCAGAAATGAGCCACTTGAGGTTCCTATCCTGGAGGTACCACCAGGTTAACGGATTTAAAAAGATAAATAAATGCTTGTGAAAGCATTCTAGGGAAGTTAACCCACTCATATCTATTCTAATTTAAATATTTAGCTAGTACAAAACACTAGGTTACAAGATACCACCTCAATACTTCAAAAACAGTTTTGCACTCTTTCCTTTTGTTTGGGCTGTTTGTCAGTAGGAGATGACCATACAGTTTAGTTCCTTTGTAAGCATGTCTACTTTTTCCTGTTGAAAAGTCTTCTGACTGACAGTAAAAGTTTTTAACTATTAAATATGTAGCTATAGGCTTTTTCTTATATGTCCTGTTTGCCAAATTCTGAATCCTGTCAAATGAAGATATTCCTATTTTCCTAAGTTTGGTAATTCTTCATCTTTATTTATTTAAATATTAGTTCCCTTATAGCTCTTTTGTGATTTTCAAACAAACTTGACACTTCTTTCACTTGTAGCTAGAGTTTCCCTGCCTTGTCCACAGTCAGGACAAACCTTTGTCACCCGCCAGTCCCACAGCCGCTCAGACCCAACCAAGTAAACACAGAGACTTATATTGCTTCAAACTGTATGGCCATGGCAGGCTTCTTACTAACTGTTTTTATAGCTTAAATTAATCCATTTCTACAAATCTATACCCTGCCATGAAGCTCATGGCTTACCGGCATCTTTTCTTGCTGCTTGTCAGGGTGGCGGCTGGCAGTGACTTCTTCTGCCTTCTTGTTCTTTTATTTCTCCTTTCTGTTAGTCCCACCTATACTTCCTGCCTAGCCATGGCCAATCAGGTTTTATTTATTGACCAATCAGAGCAACTTGACATACAGACCATCCCCCAGCACAGCCAAGTGCAGACCATCTCAGACACCTGCACTCAGACCCGTGGTCCTTATCATCCTCTATGCGGACCTGCTGGGTAAAGCCACGAGGAACCCAAAAACAGGCTCCCACAGGACATACAGAACATCCCACAGTTTCTCTAGTTTCTCTCTGTACTTTTCAACTGTTAAATCCATTTCTAATATCATCTGGGAAAAAATTTTTCAACCTGTTATTTTATTCTACTTTATTAATTCATTCTTCAACTATATCAGTTCTTTTATTTACCCCCTTCATCAGCTTCTTGTGTGTGTGTGTGTGTGTGTGTGTGTGTGTGTGTGTGTGTGTGTGCGTTTGTGTGTATGTGTGTGAACATGCATGTGAAAGCCAGAAGCCAATGTTGAGTTTCTTCCTTGACAGCACTCTACCTTCCTTTTTGAGGAGGGTCTCTCATTGAACATGGAGCTTTGTAATCAGATATTTCTCTCCCACCCGCCTGTTCCCAAATACCAGTTAGCCATTTTCCAAATAATTGACTTGGAGGCTTACTTAATATTACTTATAAAAGCTCAGCCAATAGTTCAGTCTTATTACTAACTAGCTCTTGCATTTTAAGTTAACCCATATTTCTCATTTATGCCCTGCCATGTGACAGCACCTTTATTAGCATGGCACATTCATCTCCTGCTCCAACTGCATCTCACTGGCAACTCCTGACTCTGTCCTTTTCCTTCCCATCATCCTTAGTTTGGTCACCCCACCTATACTTCCTGCCTGGCTACTGGCCAGTGTTTTACAATATACAAGAGGATTATTCCACAGCAGAGCTCAGTGATTCAACTAGATCTACTGACCAGTAAGACCCAGGGACTTTCCTGTTTCCACCTGTCTGGTATTTAGCTTCCAAATACACCACTGCATTCAGCATTTCTATTTGAATTAGGGGGAATCTAACTCAGGTCCTCTGAGTCAACTTGGTTTCCAGCACCAAGTTCTTTATTTTAACTCATTTTTTATACCTTACATTCCTGGATGGCCTTCTTTATAACTGTACTTGCTCCATGTTACTAACACCCCCTTAGCTATTCAATCCTATTCTATTTTGTTTTCCATTGTTAGTTTCACTAGCCAGTCAATTATGTCTTATGTGGCCAGGTCTGTTGAGCTTCTGGTATTTCATTCAGAAAGTCATAATACTCACAAGATGGTCTTTAAGAGGACTCTTTGTCTCAGTGAGTTCTAAAGGCACCACAGCAGTTTTTAGGCTGACCAGACTACATTGGTTATAATCTCTTACCAGTTCCCTCATACTAATTTTAATGAGTCTACTCTCATTCTATTAAGTTTAATTTTTATAGTCACCCTTCCTGAGGTATATTTGCCCATCAATGTTACAGATTTTCATTTCTGTTAAGGGACCAACACATGACAGTAGCTGCCATGGCTACTCACCTTGAAGCACAACCATTAGTAGAGCTACATATTGTGAGTTATTGCTCTTAATCCTGGGAATATGTTCCAAAACTGCTGAACAGAGCAGCATTGCTATTTTTAAGGATAGCACATAGAGGAGAAAAGACTGAATGGGATTAATGCTAAACAAACTACATACCAGTATTTGTTTTTACTGGGGCTATGACATTTCCAAATCATCATTAATATGTGTAGGATTCTGAATAAACTCACCAGAGGCCATTTGATTCATCACAGATCATGAGATTTTCCTCTGTAATAGCCACCAACAATCAGTAATGGTAATAAAGGGATAGAAATTTGAATTCTCTTTGGGTATGTCTTAGCTAAGTAAAGCAGATGCTGAAGAGTGAGTGCTGAGCTGGACAAGGAATTAGCAGCTCTATGCTCCAAATGCAACACTCACATACCAGCTATGTGATCTTGTAGCCATCACCTAACTATTTAGGATTCAATTTCCTTATTTGTAAAACTGAAATAGAACTACATCAACACTAATATCCCTCCAATGAATACAAATTTATCATCAACTTTTTAGAGGATATATCACTCCATACAAGCTTCCATATTTGATTAAGTAATCTGTTTTTAAGCAAACAACTCCCCAATAAACAAATATATTTTTAATATAGAGCATGCAATCCCATGCACAACTGGGAAAAAAAGAAAGTCTATATGTAAAAGGTCCTATCTGTAACTCACTCTGCAATAAAGCTTAGGCTCTAAACAATTGCTATGTTAATCATACCCCTAACTATGTGCTGCCTCAGGGCATTTTCACACCTTTCACCAGCCTGTTCCAGTGTAGTTTTACCTATTCAATCTATAAACTCCAAGTGCTAAATAATAGAATAGGCCCTAAGAGTTCCAATATCTCAGTGAGCACATGGGCTCCCAACCTAATCTCTAATAATCAGCCTTTGCATACTTCCCAAGTCTCAGACACTCTCTCTAATTCCCATTATTTTTCTCTCCTTGATTGGAGTTTCTGGGATGCCTTCTATTCCAGAGGCATATGATGTCATTGCATCTACCCCCAGCTGTTCTTAATTTTCTCTCAGATCAGTTCTCTTGAAGGACTCTCAGCAGGCCCAATGACATAGCCCTCCCTTCTAAGTTGTAGATGAAAAGCTGGGGTAGAGAGGGGAAAGGGTATTTCACCAACCCATAATGATTAATCCCAGCAAAATAAAGGGCAAGGTCCATTTAATAATCAGAGCATTCCAGGAACAGGGTGTTGTCAAGTGAATAAGGCTCAGGCTCTGATGAGACAAATGTGCTCTAGAAAGCTGTTATAGCAACAAGACTTTGCTGTCTAAGATGTAATGTAAACTATCTCTGTTTGAGGCAGTTCTCTAAGACCAGCCCATCACATGAGACCACCCTTGCTACTTGCTATGTAGAGGCTGATAACTCTACCTACAACACAAGCCTTGAGCCTCAAGCCAACAGCTAGGCTACCCTGTCGATAGATAGTTATGCTGGAGATGCTACAGAAATTCAGCTCTTACCTGTACAGTTGCTCTGTGTTCTGCAGTGTTGCAGATAAATCCCTGATAAGATCAGTTCAAATGACTCATAATTCTTACTAAAGTGTTAATTGAAAAGGTTATTATGTAATGATGCATGGGGGAAAAAAAAGAATAAATCTCTAAGGTGGAAACTCTTACCATATCATAGTACCTGGATGAAACAGCTAGGATAGTGCCCATGCACCATTCACTCAGAAATGTAGAAAGTTTTTGCTTCATTCAATTTCTACCAGCAGCCAGTTGAGAACAAATCCCCTTGGTGAAGGGTGATTTTGAGGGAGGAAAGAATGTCTGAAGAGTAGATGAGGATTATGGAGACCCATGAGGCAGGACTAAATGGGTGAGTAAATGATGGTTCTTAGCCTTGGTTTCACATAAGAGATGCGTGGGGGTGGTTAAATATTTCTTAGTTATTATATGCATCTGAGTATTTTGCCTGCATGTATATCTATGCACCACTTGCATGTTTGGAAGGTGTCAGAAATCCTGGACCTGGAGTTACAGTTTGTTGTACGCAGCCAGGTTGGTGCTGGGATTTTAAATCCAGTTTCTACGCAAGAGCATACAGTAGTCTTCTTAACCTCCAAGCCATTCTTCTCATTTTTAAAAGACTTTTTAAACTTTATTTTGAAATAATGTTTTTGTTTGTTTATAAATTATCACTTAGTAATTTATTTTATCTTAAAATAATTTTAAAATTATAAAACACCCAAAAATAGTATGCAGCCAGGACAAATACTTCATCTAGCATTTTTCATGTCACCCTTATACATAACCATGGCAGAGTTCTCAAAACAAGGAAATAAACATTGGGACAACACTATTAACTAAATCATAAATTATATTTGTACTTTACTAGTTTTTCTACTAAAGTCCATTTCTTGTCAAGGATCAATTCAGAATACCAGACTTCCTCTAATCATCAACTTTCCTGGGTCCCCACTAGTTTATGACAGTGCCTCTTGTTTCTATGAATGTAATGGTCTGCATTCTTATTTATTCATTCAGTAATTTGTCTATTTGTTAATTTAATTTTGTGGTGTTGGAGACCAAAGTGATGTCCTCATACATGTTAGCCAAGTGCTCTGCCACCTCCCAGCCAGCTAATTTGTATAATACACCTCACCACTTCTACTAAGTGTCTTTTGTCTGTTACAGGGTTGACTTCAAAGTACTGTGTTGCATTGAGTCATCATATTTTTTTGTTGCTTATAATCTATGGCAATTTACCAGTATCTCCTTTTTTCATGATTTTGACAATTTTAAAGATTAATAGATAGTTACTATATAGAGTGTTTCCCAATTTGGGTATCTCTGTTTCTTCAAGGTTAGATTGAGATTGTATACTTTGGAGAACAAAATACACAGAGGTCAACTGCCTTTCTCATTAGAGTATATCAAAGATTCAAGTCATAAACTTAGCAGACTAGTAATGTTAAGATTTTTTTTTAATTTTCTGACAGTTCAGCCCCTGAACATGCTAAGCAAGCACTCTGTTACTGTGCTTCCCTCTCAAACCAATGTTAGCCTTGTTTACATGATGATATTTCCGATAGGTTTGTCTACTGCAAAGCTACTGTTTTATATTTTGTTTTTTATTTTTTAGATAGGACTTCAAATTCACTGTGCAGTTGTGGATGACCCTGAACCTGTAAGCTTCCTGCCTCCACCTCCTTAGTGCTAGACCACAGGTGTGAACCAGTGTTTTTATGTAGTACTGAGCATCGAAATCAGGGCTTTTTGCATGCTAGGCAAGCACTCTACTAAGTGCACTACATCTCCAGCCCCTGTTCATTTTATTTTTTAAAGCACTATTGTGTTGAGATCATTATATTCAAGTTCATATGCAGTTGACAACATAATACAAAAAGAGACATTGTGCATTCTTAATTCTGTGTCTTTTCATGAATATATCTTATGTAACTATAGTACAATGTCAAAATCAGGAAACTAACAATGATATAAACTATATGCCATTTGATAACTTGTACATATTATATTCTTTGATTTTACTTTATTCATTCATCTGTATACTTCTTTGAAAAAGGGTCTTATGTAGCTTAGGCTGGCCTTGAACTGCTATATAACTGAGAGTGTCCTTGGACTCCTGACCCTCCTGCTTCTGCCCACTGAATGCTGGGAATACAGGGTGTACCATCTTGCCTGGCTTTTGCAATATTGGGGATTGAAACCTGTGTTTCTTGTATAAAAAGTAAAGAGCAACTGAATTATATCATACTATAATCCAGGAGAATTACTGCATCACTCAAAGATCCTTTTCATTTTCTTGCTTTGTAGTCATAACCTCTCTAGACCTAGAAATGACCAATATATTATACATATTTTAATTTTATCATTTCAGGATTGTATAAATCAAATTAATCAGTATATTACCTCATGTAATTGTCTTTTGCCCCACTCATTATCATGCTAGTTATCATCCAAATTTCATATTTTACTAATTCATTCTTTTCATTGCTGAGTAGTAGCCACCATTATGAATGTACCTTAATTTGTTCAACAATTCATTTACTTAGGTGCCTCTGTATTATTCCTGTGTTTTGTTTGTTACACATATTTCTTACATAAATATTCAACTACATATTTTGGCAAAGCCATAAGTTTTCATTTCTCTGAGATACATGGCAAGATGATAAATATATCTATAGATAGATAGATAGATAGATAGATAGATAATTGTGATGTATAATGTTGATTTAATGGTTAATATTAAAATTAAGATTATAATAAAGAACCTGTATTTGCTTCCATTTGCCTATCAAAGAAAGTGGGACTACCTGGCAAATAGCTGTCAATAAAACTACCATAGCTTGTAAATTTATTGTTATTCTATAAATTCTGACATTGTGGAAAAACCATGTATGTGAGTCCCTTTTAATCTTAAGTACTGTGGAAAAAATTAAACAAAGAGAAAACTTAGTTGGGCACATTTGGTGGGTATATTTCTATGTTCTCTATTCTGTCTCACTCACCGGTGTATCTATTCCCTTTGCCAACATCACATGGTGTTAACTGCTGAAGCTATGTAGTTAGTAATATAGGGATGGCTACAAAGATTTTTGTAGCTTCATTACTCTTTTAAAATTATTTTAGCTGTCCTAGGCTATATGCTCTTTCATATAAACTGTTGGATGATCTTGTCATTTCATCCCCCCAAAGATCTTGGAAATGATTAGTCTCATTTTTCTAAGAAAAACCTGAACGAACTGAAAATCAATGATTTTTCTTCTACTCAGAGAACTGAGGTTGTGGAGCAAATGAACATTTCAAAATCTGGATAACCAAGAACATCTAGGGAGACATATTTGCAATTAGCTTCCCTGGAGAAAGGGTCACTTGACTCAAACTGATGTAAATATTCAAAGTGGTTGTTGCAAGAAAGGGCTAGAGGCTGTGTAGAGTACTCTGATGGTAAGAAGAGTATGAGGACTTCAGGCACAAGAACACTTCCATAATTTTATGGGCTTTGCTTTTAGGAAATTAACAGGTCCCTTCAAGTAAAGGTCTAAGGAAGCTTTTCTTGAAGATCTGGTAAAGAGAGTGAAGAGTCCTTGTACTCTAAAATGCCTAGACCTTTATCCATAATAAGGGATTGGCTGATAAGAAACAAGGGCTTTGCCAGATGATTATGCATGCTGAAGAAGGGCTCTCTTTTTACTATAGTCCCCTGTAGCCTTTCAAGAACCCAAGGACAAATTAAAAATTCTCAAAAGAAGATAAAATGGGCAGAGGATTTATAAGCAACAAGGATAAGGTATACGCGAGCCTTTTTGTCAGAAATGATTCAAATAGGAAGAGAGTAACATGAAGTAATTAATTTTTAAGGGAAAAAGAGTTCATAATTTCAGAATTCTATATCCAGTAAAATTATGATTCAGGTGAAAGTGAAACAGTTTCTCAGGAAAAAAGAAGAAGAAAAAAACCTTAAGAAAAATGAAAACTGACTTTCCCTGCTAGAAATGTTAAAAGAAGTCCTTCATAGGAAAATAAAAAGATTGAGTTCAGTGCTTAAGTAAAGAAAGAACATTGTAGAAGGTACAAATGAAGTTAGGACTAAAAAATATTAAAAAAATAAACTATATGCTGGTGTATGGCTTTAATCTAGCACTCAGGGGCAGAGGCAGACAGATCTCTGTGAATTTGAGGCCAGCCAGGTCTACGTATGAGTTCCAGGACAGCCAGGGCTACACAGAGAAACCCTGTCTCAAAAATGAAAAGAAAGAAACTGCATATGTTTATGGTAGATCTGGCTACATTAAAATCAACTCCCAGGCTTCCAGAGATCCCATAGAAAACTACCAATGAAGATGCTGACCCAACAGTAGCTGAGCGGAAGAATTTAGACTGTATTCCATCGCTTAAGTCTGCAAAAGTATGAAGCCCTGTGTTTTGAAGAGAATCTCTTATTCTCCTCTCTATGGGAGTATACAGTCCTGTCTCTGTGTCTGCTAGTTACGTGTTGGTCTGGCTTGACCAGTGGGACTGAATGTAAGATACCAATTATAGCCATCTAAGTCACTGTAGGTGCCATCTAAGCCATGGAAGTTGCTTCTCTGATATCTTTATGCTCTTGTTTATTCTCATCTGTTTTATTCAATCACCAGGCTAGGCTTTCAGCAAAGATCTCAGAAAGTTTCAGGCAGATACATGGGTACTAGGTCCAATACTATTCAGCTAAATTTCAGTGCCAGAATGCATAGAAGCCCTCACTTCTAGACCTCAAAATAACACACACTTCAAGGTGTTTCTTTCCTTTATATTTAACCTTGACTCTTCTTAGAACATATTAGCCTCCACCAAAATATATACTTGCCATATAACGGTCTCACCTTCTATGTTTGCAGTCTGAAAAATTGACTCACTTTTGGCCTGCTCTCATAGTTCAGATCTTAAATTCTCTTTCCTAACTTTCATTGTTTTCCTTTATTACTTGAGCAGGACACCTCCAGCATTCTCTTTCAATCCCTTCCTAGATTTCAAATATGATTTTATGGTATCAAAATAGCTGTAGTTATCATAAGGCAAGGAGAAATGAAAAGAGAATAACACACACACACAAAAAAAAAAATGAGAATTTAAACACAAACCTTTATAACCTGTATGTAGCAGGAATCTTAAAAGTTCTTATTAATAAAATCAAACCTGAGGCCAGTTATTGCGGTCAATGCTGGTAGATCAGAGAGACAGAACAAGCCATAGCTATCTCACCTTGCCAATTCCTCAGCTGGTCCTGTTTCCTCAGACTGGAAGCTTCTGTGTCCTCATCCCAATGGCTCTCAGCTGCTTAAAAGCCTGAATGCTGAACCAGCCAAATGCTTCTAGTTTCTGGTCCTCATGCCTTATATACCTTTCTGCTTTCTACCATCACTTCCTAGGATTAAAGGCTTGCTTCCTGGGATTAAAGGTGTGAGTCACTATGCCTGGCTCTTTCCAAAGTGGCCTTGATCTCACAGAGATCCCAGATGGATTTCTGCCTCTGGAATGCTAGGATTAAAGGCGTGTGCTATCACTGCCTAACTAGTGGCTTTTCTGTTCTCTGACCCCAGATAAGTTTATTAAGGTACACAATATTTTGGGGAACACAATACCACCACACCTGTATGTTGCTATTAAAGTCAGTTGCTTTAGGACAATAGACAAGTATAGTAATAAGAACTGAGCTCTGGGGCCAGGGAGATAGTTAAGATGGTAAAGGCACATTTATCCAAGTTCAATCACTGGGACACACATGGCAGAAGAAAAGAACTGATCCTGCTAGTTATACTCTAATTTCCACACATGCATCATGAGTTAGAGTTAAGGTTAAGGATAAGATTAGGGGCTAGAGGTTAAAGTTAAGTGTGTGGGCATACACACTACACACACACACACACACACACACACACACACACACACATACACACACACACACACCACATAAATAAGTAGCATATTTTTATAAAGAATTGGAGCTCTGGAATTTGAAAAGTACATTTTCTTTTTATCAGGTTGTTGTGTGAACAGAACAAGTTACATAACATCTTTGTACCAAAGATCTATTCTCCATCCTACTTTCAGCCCCAGGAGGAAGCAAATGAGGAATTATGTGGAGAAATAACTAGCAATAAAGGCCCTGTGAGGACCTGTATGGAAACTTACTACTTTAGTAGGTTCCTAGAATATATAAAAAGAATTTATAAGGAGTTGCCATATAATGATGGAACAGTGGCCCACTAGGCATCATAGGTAATCAAGTAAAATCCTCAGCAGCTGAAAGACATTGCCATATGGATTAAAAGAGAATCCACAAACTGGAAGAATTTAAAACTATATATCTGACAAATATTTTATATCTAGAATATATAAAGAACTCTCAAAAGTAAATAGTAAGAAAATCCAATTCAAATATCGAGAAAATAAATGAGCAGTGATTTCAGCAAAAAGATGAGATGTATAAATGGAAAAATAAGCCCATGAAAATAGTTTCAACACCATTAGCTATTATACTATTAGAGAAAGGGAAAATGAAACTCATGATGAAAAAGAACAATGGTTGAGTTGTAACACAGACTTTATGGTACTGAAAGCCTGATACTGAAAGCCTAAAAAACTTACTTTTTACGTTTCTCAATGTACTGAAATAGTCAGTTACTCACAGTGATCTGAATACATCTGGTAGAACAGAAAGATAAATGATATCTGTTTGCATATAACACTCAGATCTAATAAGTATTTGTGACAGCATTAAACAATACAGAATTAGAAGTCATATGATGCCTTCAATCTAAGCACCCTTTTTACCTCATCTATGTCATTGCATAAACACTTATCCTTTAACACTTGACAAATGCACAATCTTTTCTTGATTTCTTCCCTGATCACGTATTCCCACTGTAGGTTGACAATACAACCATCTTTACTTCCATAATTCCTTCTACTTCATCTCCCCTTTGCATGCTATGGTAACTTTAAAAATCTTTTTTTCTATGGTTTAAATGATTTGCCTCCCCACTTAAGTTTATAATGTTGAAATTTTAAACTCTTTCTGTGTTAGGCAGTTTTCTGTTGCTGTGAAAATATCTGAGAAAGCAACTTAAGGGGAAGAGGGGGTTTTGGTGGCTTCCAGTTTCAGGGATTTAGGTGAAGAGTCACTTGGCTTTTTGTTTCTGGACCCATGATGAGGCAGAGCATTTTGGTGGAGAGGGCAATGTTGAAGAATATTAGTTGAAGATGTGTTACATTTTTTTATGCTGTGGAACATTTGTTTAATGATGCAAAGATGTGTTGCATTCTTTTTTTGCTGCATTTGTTTAACTCTGTGAAGCTGTGTTACTTTGCCTTTCTAAAATACCTGATAATCTAATAAAGAGCTGAATGTCCAATAGCAAGGCAGGAGAATGGATAGGCAGGGTTGGCAGGCAGAGAGAATATACAGAAGGAAACAGCTGGGAAGAGAAGATCAAGGGACAAGAAAAGGAGGAGAGGAGGACATTAGGGTCCAGCCACCCAGCTACACAGCAAGCCACAGACTATGAAGTAAAGAAAAGTATAGAATAGAGAAAGATAAAATCCCAGAAAAAAAAGGTAGATGGGCTAATTTAAGAAAAGCTTGCAAGAAACAAGCCAAGGTAACTCTGGGCATTTATAAGTAAAAATAAGTCTCCATGTATTTATTTGGAAGCTGGGTGGTGGACCCCCAAAAAGCAAAGAGTAGAGAGTAGGAAAAAAACAGGTAAGCATACATTCAAATTGCCCAACTCCTGATAGGAAGGAAGCAGAGAGAGGTGGGAAGAAAGATACAGGAATAAGACCCAACATTCAAAGACATGCACCAATGACCTAACTCTTTCAACAGCATCTACTTCCCAATAGTCTATTCAGCTCTGGACTCATTAAGGGATTCATCTACTGATGAGAATAGAACCCACAATGGTCCAGTTACCACTCAACATTCTATTCGCTGGCAGCCAAGAAAAAGCCCATGTGACTTTGAGGAAATCCAACTAGACCAGGTAAATTTTTCTTGATTAGCTTCAATTAACAGTAATATGGTAATAGGCAATGTGAATGATTTGTTTATTTAGGATCACCAACTTCATTACAACTATTAAGTACCTATCAAAACTGTTGTTGATGAAGGGATGTACTGGAGTTTTCTCCAGTCCTGTCCAGCACCATGGACTCTGCAACCACTGTGGTGATGATATTGTGTACCCCAATATATCATGCACCCTAATAAATTTATCTGGGGTCAGAGAACAGAACAGCCACTAGACAGACATAGAGGCCAGAAAATGGTGGCACTCATACCTTTAAACCTAGCCTTCTGGAGGCAGAGATCCATCCAGATCTCTCTGTGAGTTTAAAGCCACACTGGAAACAGCCAGGCATGGTGACTCATGCCTTTAATCCCATGAAGTAAGCCTTTAATCCCAGGAAGTGATGGCAGAAAGCAGAAAGGTAAATAAGGCATGAAAACCAGGAACTAGCTGGTTAAGCTTTCAGGCTTTCAAGAAGCAGTTCATCTGAGATCTATTTGGATAAGGACTTAGAGGCCTTCAGTCTGAGGAAACAGGATCAGCTGAGGAATCGGCAAGGTGAGGTGGCTGTGGCTTGTTTTGCTTCTCTGATATTCCAACATTCACCCCAATACCTGGCTCCAGATTTGTTTTTATTAATAAGACCTCCTAACATTCATGCTATAAACCACTTATAAAATTATCACTCAGAAACTTATATTAATTAAACTGCTGGGCCATTAGCTCAGGCCTACCACTGACTAGCTCTCACACTTAACTCAGTCCATTTCTGTTAATCTATATGTTGCCATGTGTCCCATGGCTTTACCTATTGCCTTTACATGTTGCTGACTGGATGGCAGGCTGGCATCTCCCCGAGACTTCCACCTCCCAGCCTCTTCTCTCTGTTTGCCCCGCCTATCCTATACTTCCTGCCTGGCAACTGGTAAATCAGTGTTTTATTTATCAATCAATCATAGCAACATACATTCACAACATACAGGACATCCCACAGCAAAGGGAAATACTATCTTCACTTTTAAGTAAACTCTTATGACATAAATAAGTCAACTTCACATAGCATCCTAGTGACAGATGAACCAAAATGGGAACTATATGTGTAAGGACCCCTATGTTTGGAACATATTTTTACTCCTTGTAAAGACTTCCATTTGACAGGAGTGCATTTACCAATCTATTCCAAACCAGCACTTTACAGTTCACCAGGGATTTGAGAATGATGGGACAATGACAGGCACACATTATTCCAAAACCTTCTTTTGGACACTTGTGCATGCACAAGAATGACACTCAATAACAGAAATAAAGGTTTTATATTTTTCATAGCACATTTTCCATAATGTACCTCCAATCAGCAATGCTCAACCTGTAGAATTCCAAGCTCAATTTGTATATAAGCACTGTCAAATGAAAAGGAAATAATAAAATTACCAATGTATTTCAAGGTGATTAAATTTACATAATGTCCCTGGATTTGATTAAATGCCAGATCCCCCTCCTCAAAATTACCTGTGGAAGCATTAAATCTTACAGCCACATTCACTTCACTGCGTTTACTCCTTATCCACAGAAGTCCCATTTATCTTAGCACAGATTACTGTCATCCCTCCACAGGAACACAGCATGCAGGTAATGCCTGAAAGCTTATTCAAAAGAATAGCAGAGGCATGTGCAGCTGATTTGCAGAACAAATACCAGAAAATGTGACAGAAGACATTCACTGTATTCACACAGAGAATAGAGCATATGACAGACTCAAGATGCAGACACTCCACCTCACTGAAAATGGAATTGTTTGTTAAAATGACATCCAGTGCTTCTGAAACCCACAGCTTCCCTCTCACTCTAAGTCCACCATGAGCTTACAAGAATACATTAGTGAAAAGTGAAGCCATGATATGTCAGATTTAGAATTTGTTCCTGCCAAGTTGTTAGATAACTAATGAACATTCTCTCATCCTAAATATCATGCCAGAATGGGATTACATAGTAGGGTGCTTTTTTGTTGTTTGATTGCTGCATAGACTGTGTCTTAATTACTTTTCCTATTGATATGACAAAATATTCGAGCAAAAGCAACTTCAGGGAGAATTATTTTATTTTGACCCATAGATTGAGGTTACAATCCATCATAGCACAGAAGTTACAGCAGAAGGAACTGGAGGTGGCAGCTAGTCATGTTGTATCCACAGTTTAAAAAAAATGAGTATCAAATACTTAAATTCTTGTGTTCAACTCACTTTCTCATTTTTACAAAGTTTAGGATCTGAGCTCAGAGAATGGTGCTACACTAAGTGGATGGACCTTCCTCAATTGACCTAATCAAGATAATACCTCACAGGCTAGCCTAGAAGTTAAAAATTAACCTAAAGAATCCCTCCCAGGTGTGTCTGGAGTCTTGACTTCTAGGTGATTCCACATATTATTACTCAATTAACACTCACTATCACAGCCTGGATAACAGACTTTGAATAAAAAATCTTCACACAAATAAGCTAATAAACAAACAAACAGACAAAAATTCTATCCACTATAGTCATGACATGCAGCATAGCAAAAGGCACCACAGAATAGCTTCCAAAATGCTTCTGCTAGCTGGTTTTAATGTCAACTTGACACAGGCTAGTCATTTGGAAGGAGAAACTCCCAATTGAGAAAATTCCTCCCACCAGATTGCCCTGTGAGCAAGCTTGTAAGGCATTTTCTTACTTAATGATTGATGTGGATTGGCCCATCCCACAGGAGACTGTGCCACCCCTGCATGTGTGATCTTTGATGGCAAAAGAAAACAGGCTGAAAGGAATCATGATGAATAAGTCAATGAATAGTAGTCTTCCATAGTCTTTGCTCATTTCCTGCTTCCACATCCCTTACCCGACTTCTGTCAATGACAGATTGTAACCCAAGAGTTATAAAATGAAACAAGCTCTTTCCTCCCAAGTTTCTTTGATCATGGTGTTTTATCACAGCAATAAAACTGTAACTAAAACAATACCCATTATATATACTGAAGATTATACAACAAAATAACTCATAACATTTGCTTTTAGATCAAGTCATGAGAAATGGGATAGTACCAGTTTAAAAAGGAAAACAAAGCCTTGCCCTTTCCAATAAATGTCCAAAATATAGACTGTAGCATTAGCATGCAATTCACTGCATCCAAATTAGTTCAGTTAGAGAAAGTACCATTGCCATTACCCACTAGTCACAGCCCTAGATAGTCTTAGTTCTACACAGTCTTAGTTTCAGTAACAGGCAGAGTGTTGTCTGAGCAAGTATGGAACCTAAACTCCACTAAAGCTCTTGATGCTATTCAATGTTTTATACATTCAGCTCTTTTAAAGTATAGAAATGTGCATCAGTCTGTTGCTGGTCATTTGCAAAATTTAAAGATACTGTGGTCCACTGATAGCCTTCTTACAGTGCAAAACCTCAGGTCAGTGCATTTTAAGTAAGTTGTAAACAGTTAACAACAACTTAGCAAGTAGGTTACCCAAGCACATGAAACAGTACTTTAGCATATGTCCCACTGACACTACTTATAAAATAATCTTTTTAAAAGTATCATTATTGGGCTATTTTTCAAGTGTTTAACAAATTTGAATATAAAAAGAACAAATTTCCAGTTGCTGGCACAAAGTAAAGACTATAAACTAGTGGATTAACATTTTCTAGGCATCTGTTATGGCACTTCAAAATATGCATGAGTGCAATAGTTTTAAAGGACACAGAATGTCCTTTAGTATTTCAAAATTTTCATTTTTGTTAATTTTTGTAATAATTATTGGTAGGATAAAACTGAAATTTGTTTCCCTGTAAAAGATTTTTCTTTATCACATTGATTATTGTGTGTTGCTGTGAGACATGAACTGCCTTGTTCCATTCTTTTAAAAAAAATCTCCAGGGAACTCAGGAAATTAAACTCATAAATTTAATTTCAATATCTTGTAAGCTGTGAGGACAATTATTAAGGCCGTCATTTATGAGTATCTAGGGGGAAACCTAGTGATAAACAGTAGTCAATACAGAATCTTCAAACACAAATCATGCCAAACAAAGCTAATTTCTGCTTGTGATAGGATGACAGGCAGAATGGTAAATGTGGATAGATTAAAGTTACCCTGACTTAAAAACAGAAGCATGTAATAGAATTTAATCTGACATTCTTATAGGAATACCAAAGAAAGACAATAAATAGAACCAGTAAAAAGAAACCTGACGGAATAGCTAGGACTGGTTTAATAGAAGCTCAAAGTGAATGAAACAGATTATAGAATAGGATAACTTCCAGATGCCATCATCATCATGAATCACCTCTCTTGTGTTATTTCAACATGGAGTATAATTTTAGTCAATGTTATACAAAGCATATGTAGTTAAATATGCTGATGGGGAGAGAAATAAATGGATTATTGATATATTGGAGATATTTAAATCAACCTCATCTGGTGTGTGTTTTTAATGTCAAGTATTTATTTTAATGTCAAGTATTTGTCAAGTATTTATTTTTAATGTCAAGTATTTCCCACATAGAGAAACTTCAATAGGAAACAAATACTACTAGAAAAAAATTATCCATACAAGGAGACAGCTAGTAAACACATGGTGATACAGTGATAGGAAAGACTGTTGTATGATATCAAGGACTGGTTATTTCTCTTGGTCTACTGACCCAAGTCTAAAGTCTTAGCTCAGGGTTCAATAGTCTTCATAAAGTAGAGTACTGTTCCAGTAGCATTTGATGCTGTACTGCCACTTGTGCCAATCTCCATGCCTGAGCTTGTACACCTGGAATGATCTGGCTCCTTAGTCTAAAGCGCCTTTTATCTCAATGTCTTCCTATCCTATAGTAGTCTCTGGAGTCCTTTATGAACAAACTCAAACTCTCCTTCTTTCAAATAGCATCTTTCCAGATTCCCTAATTAGAATCAGTTTTTATTCTTCAAATACTCCCATAGCACCTTGTTTAAATTTCTATGTAGGCTCTATTGTTGTCTTTTTTGTATGAGAATTAACAGTGTACAAGTCGATCTTCCGTTAGATTGCGAACTCCTGGAGAGTAAGAACATGCCTTATTCATTCTTCATCTTTTTCACAGCAGGTATTCAACAAATATTCATTGAACTGAATTAGGTTGGAACAGGAATAAACGCACCATCTGAGTATTTATTATTGGAAATGCTCAATTCAGGACAACTACTATTGGTTTGGTCTTTCCTTTTCCAGATTTCAGATATATTTTACAGTGGTAGATATAAAACAATTTAAAAAAACTAAAATCAAAAACTCTTGCAACTCATTTTCTACCACACAGTTAAGAAAAGAGGACATTTATGTGACATCAAGGATGACCTTTCTTTTGGATGCTAAAGGACACAGAAATGCCTAATATTGGCAAGCACTATGGCTCAGATGATAAAGGCACTTGCTACTGAGTTCAATCTCTGGAACTCAAATGGCAGAAGGAAAGAACTGAATCCTACTCCACAAGTGCATGATGGCACACACACACACACACACACACACACACACACACAAACATATATATATATATATATATATATATATATGTTAATAAATAGGTATAAAAGGAAATGTCCAATTCACTGTGTGAACTATAATCATACCCTTTTAATATTTACTATTAAACTTTTTTAATCTAGTGTGTGTGTGTGTGTATGTGTGTGTGTGTGTGTGTGTGTGTGTGTGCCACAGAATAAGAGTGTAACTCAGAGCTTGTGGGAGTCTGTTCTCTCCTTCCACTGTGTGAGTCTGGGCATTGAATTTAGGTACATCCAGCTTGACACTTTTACCCTCTGGCCCACTGGCATGGCCCACATCTATATTCTGAATCCCTACAGCATTAAGTAAAGGCAGCCACAGAAACCAGGACTGGTGACTACCAGACAGATACAGAGAAAGAAATTATCATGACCTTCTCTTAGATGTCTCATCTTTTGAATTCAGAAATCATACACAGACTGAGCAGCACTGTAGATCTCTGATATTGTATCTTCTTTTCCTTTTGCTTATTGATATTGTGGGTCAACGTGGGAGCTTTAGGTCGATAGCTATATCTAATTTGGAACATGAAGATATTAAACAATTATGTATACTTGCTAACTGATCCTGCATATGGTCTTCATAATAGCATTACAGAGGAAAGACTGTGGGCAACAAAAATGGGTATTCCTTTTCAACTCATAACAGCAGGAAATGTTTCTCTCCTGCCCCCATGTCCCACCTGTGGTCTCTCTTCCAAGAAAATGGTGTGAGGAAACCAACCCCCACTATGTTGTGAAGATCCTGTCATGAGTATTGCTGTGGTTTTACATCAGAAACTCACTGGCTCACACAGGCCAGAGCTGCTCTATGTGACTTGCTAGCCAAGAAATACTTGCTGCTTTATGGGTGGCAATATGCATACTAATTGAACTCATAGTTTTATAGTTAGACAAACCTGGATAGAAGCTCCACTTCTATCTACTATTGATCATGGGCAGTATTTTTAATCTTCCTGTGCCTATCATTTGGAGATAATTATCACACTTTCATTATGAGTTTATAAAGAGTATTAATGGAAATGATGAACCCAGTGTAATGTACAGAAAATATCCAAATAAGAATGAGCTGTAATTCATAGTTCTTTGTGTGAGTAGCAGATTCTACATGCTCAAAATAAAAACCACTGAGGACAGAATCTGTCCAAAAAAGGTGTATGTGTGTGTGTGTGTCTGTCTGTCTGTCTGTCTGTGTCTGTGACTGTGACTGTGTGTTAAGTTATAGGTGCTGGATAGATGTCTCAATGGTTATTAACACCTGAAGCTCTTTAAGAAGAATCAAGTTAGGTTCCCAGTAACCAAACATGGTGACTCACAAGTGCTATAACTCCTTCTACAGGGGACATGACATGCTCACCTTGTTCTCCTCAGACACACACACACACACACACACACACACACACACACACACACAAACAAAAAAATAAATCTTTTTTAAAATTTTGTTGATGAGAGACAAGCAGACGCAGGTGGGTCCGAAGCGGCATCCCGCAGAGGTGGATGGGCCTGGTGGCAGCAGACGATGGGGACATACATGCCCAGCGGCAGCCAGCAGAGACATACGGGCCCGTTGGCGGCCCGCAGAGGCAGACAGACCCAGCAGCAGCTGACAGGGACATACAGGTCCGGCAGCGGAGACAAGCAGATGCAGGTAGGCCTGTGGCGGCGGACCACGGAGGTGGACAGGCCCTGGGATGGAGACAGGCAGACGCGGCTTGGAGCAGGGTCACCCCTAGCCCCAGCGCCTGGGGAGGAAGCTGTCTCCATGGGTCAGAGCCAGAGTGAATCTGAACACTCTGTCTGAGGAAAACCCAGGGCCCAACTGCTGATCCTGTGAAACCCAACAACTTGGAGGTGTTGGTGAGACTACCCTGCTCAGCTGAAACCCATCTGGGAGAGGATTCAGATGCCTACAGTTTGAAGTCTGAAGAAACAAGATCAGCTGAGGAGTGAACAAATGAACAAAACGTGACCTGGGAACACAGAAGAAGGCGCTACCCAGCCACCAAACCAGATCACCAGAATCATAAGTATATAATTCACCGACTGAAATCAGCTGCCCCTGAAGAAACAGCCCAATAGCACCAATTTAACCAAGAACCCCTACTAAACCAAGATTAAAAATTAGAACAAGAGAGGCACTCTCAGACACAGACACCAACTGTACTGCACAGAGGAAGAGATGAGTAGACGCCAGTGCAAAAATACAGGCAACACCATAAAGACCTATATGGCAACATCAGAACCTAGTGATTCTACACCTGCAAGACCTAAACATACCATGACAGAAGAAACAGAAGAAATCAACCCTAAAAATGACTTTAAGAAGATGATAGAGGCCCTTAAAGAAGAAATAAAACATTCCCTCAAAGAGGAAATAAAAACTTTCCTTAAAGAGGAAATGAAAAACTCCCTTAAAGAGGAAATAAAAACTTCCCTTAAAGAGGAAATGAAAAACTCCTTTAAAGAGGAAATAAAAACTTCCCTTAAAGAGGAAATGAAAAACTCCATTAAAGAGGAAATAAAAAACTCCCTTAAAGAAATGGAAGAAAAAACGAACAAAAAATGGGAAGAAATCAAATCAAGCCAAGAAAAAGCAATTAAACAGATGAAAGAAACATTCCAAGATCTGAAAAATGAATTTGAGACAATAAAGAAAACACATGCTGAGGGAATGCTGGAAATAGAAATCCTGACTAAACGAACAGGAACTACAGAAACAAGCATAACCAACCGATTGCAAGAGATGGAACAGAGAATCTCTGACACTGAAGACACGATAGAGAAAATAGATTCATCAGTCAAAGAAAACACTAAAGACAAAAAAGTCCTAACACAAAACGTCCAGGAAATTTGGGACACCATGAAAAGACCAAACCTAAGAATAATAGGGATAGAAGAAGGAGAAGAATACCAACTCAAAGGCACAGAAAATATATTCAACAAAATCATAGAAGAAAACTTTCCTAACCTAAAGAAAGAAATACCTATGAAGATACAAGAAGCTTACAGAACACCGAATAGGCTGGATCCAAAAAAAAAGTCCCCTCGCCACATAATAATCAAAACACTAAACACACAGAACAAAGAAAAAATATTAAGAGCCGCAAAGGAAAAAGACCATGTAACATATAAAGGCAAACCCATCAGAATAACACCAGACTACTCAATAGAGACTATGAAAGCTAGAAGATCATGGACAAATGTTATGCAGACACTAAGAGACCACGGATGCCAACCCAGACTATTATACCCAGCAAAACTCTCTATCACCATAGGCAGAGTAAACAAAATATTCCAGGATAAAACCAGATTTAATCAATACCTGTCCACAAACCCAGCCCTACAGAAAGCACTAGAAGGGAAAATCCAACCCAAAGAAGCTAAACACATCCATGAAAAATCAAGCAATAGATAATCCCACACCAACATACACCACAGAAGGACAACACAACACAACAACAAAAAATAACAGGAATTAACAATCACTGGTCATTAATATCCATCAATATCAATAGTCTCAACTCACCTATAAAAAAGACACAGGATAACAGAATGGATAAGAAAACAGAACCCATCCATCTGCTGCATACAAGAAACACACCTTAACTTCAAAGACAGACACTACCTCCGAGTAAAGGGCTGGGAAAAGGCTTTCCAAGCAAATGGACCTAAGAAACAAGCTGGTGTAGCTATCCTAATATCTAGAGAAAAAGGATGTTTCAAAAGAGAAGAAGTCTTGTGGCAATGCCTCAGTGGTCCAGGTAACTACCAGAACTCGGAAATCCGCGACGGAGACTAAGGCAGCAGAGACAAAACACATAGTTGTACATACAGGAAATAATAAAGAAAAAGTCAGTAAAGCCAAGAAGAACAAAAGAAAGGTGGATACTGAAGCCCATCCGTTAGATGATCCTGTGAACGAGGAACCAGTGACAAAAAAGAAAAAAAAAGATGGAAAGCAAATCCAAAAATAGTACCGAGGTGCCAAAGGATGACAGCAAGACGGAGGAGACTAAGGGGGACAATAAAAAGCAAAATACTTCCATTAAAAAAGGTGCAAAGAAGAAACCTCAAAAAGGTAAATTAAGTAAGAAAGGCAGCAGACCTGCTCAAGAGACACAGAAGGAGACTGCTCCGGCAGAGCCTCCTTCCATGGAGCTGGCTCAGGAGGAGGTCTCTTCCGGTCCTGCGCTCACTCAGGTGGGGGTCACCCCTACAGGCTCTACTCAGCCCTGGCTTCCTTCTCCCATGGATATTGCTCAGACTGGGCCTGCTCAGATGGAGCTGCCTTCTCCCCTGGAGCCTCCTCAGAGGGAGCGTCCTCCTCCCCTGGAGCCTGCTCAGAGGGAGCTGCCTTCCCCCCTGGAGCTTCCTCAGAGGGAGCTGCCTCCTCCCACGGAGCCTCCAAAGATGGAGCAGCCTCTTCCCATGGAGCTTACTCAGATGGAACAGCCTCCTCCTTCCATGGAGCCTGCTCAGAGGGAGCCGCCTCCTCCCATGGAGCCTGATCAGATGGAGCCGCCTCCTCCTCCCATGGAGTCTCAGTGGGGACATTTTCAGAAGAAGCTGCTTTGTCCTTTGGACCATGCTCAGGTGGAGGTTGCTCAGACAGGGCCTCCTCACATGGGATCTGTTCAGAAGGAGCCTCCTGCTGTCATGGAGCCACCTCTTCAAGTGAAACCAGTCACCAAAAGGTCTTCTCCCTGAAAAGAGAGTATCAAGGAGAAGTCAGGCATGCGGAGTGAGGTGGTGCAGCAGGAGCAAGTCCTTATTGAAGTTGGCTTAGTGCGAGTTAGAGATAGCCAGCTTCTGAAGGGAAGCAGGCGCACACAGGATCTTCCAAAGGGAAACTCAAGAAGAGACGAGACACCCAAGGACCAAGAAATTGGCTCTGATGGGGAAGGAAATAAAATGGCCCCTATCAAGAAAGTGGGAAAAGAGGAAGCTGGCAAGAGTCTAGCTACGCTTGCTGCTCCCAAGGAATCTACCAGTCTCTTATCCTCGGAACAAAACTCAAATCGGTCAGGTGGTGAAACGTTACATGCTAAGTGTCAGACTGGTTCAGCTGGGCTTTGTGAAATGGAAGTGGACACTGAATAGAACCCAGACAGTGTCCCTGTGAAAGCCTCAGCACCTGAACCGGCGTCACCATTGCCTCCGGTCCCATCACCAACCGTAACGGCCTCGTCTCCTACTTTGGCTAAAAACGAGTCACCGGACATTGATAATGACGAAGGCATCCACAGCCATGATGGAAGTGACCTGAGTGATAATATGTCCGAGGGAAGTGATGATTCTGGGCTGCATGGGGCCAGTGCCACAAGAAGCAAGTTCAAAAAGTGGGAAGGAGGGGTTGGCAGTTAAAATAACCGAGGAAGAGTTTGTTTGTATTTTCTGTGATCGGTCTTTCAGAAAGGAAAAGGATTATAGCAAGCACCTCAATCGCCATCTGGTTAATGTATACTTCTTGAAAAAGCAGCCGAGGGGCAGGAGTAGTGAGCCAGCCGGTGGAGGGCAGCTCGTCACAGTTTGTAAGCAATGCCTCACTTTTAGTTTAAGGCAGTACACACACACAAGCTCGCTTTAATTAGTGTCCAGTGCTGATTTTTAAGTGACATTATTTCCTTAGGACTGTATGTATTACCTAGTGACTTGCAAAAACCTTAGCAAATCCTAGGGAGTTAATGTAAGAAAACAGATACTTAATCTGTTAGCTTGTGCAGTGCAGTGAAGAAAGGGGATGGTAGGTGACGTTCTCCGGGGTGTCTACCTGTGTGGAACCAGTCGGGTGTTTTGCCCTTTTCACTTCACTTGCTATTTTTAGTTCCTTGTTTAGGCTGATAAAAATTGGCGTAGTAAATTACTTGAAGAATTTGCCTGCTTTATATAAGTAAAGTTAGCACTTTAAGGTTTCTTTAGAGATGAGAAAAGACATTTAAATTGAAGAAAAATTTTTTCAACAGTGGACATTGTATCTGCCCAGGTAATTGCTTCCTGACTTATGGTCAATATTTTGTGCTTCTATGTTAATCATTATGAAAAGTGATTTAGGGTGGGTTTTTAATTTTTTTTTATTTTGGTGCTTTACTGGCTTAAGATGTTGCACATGGTTTTTTGTTTTTCTTTTTTAACCTATGCAGCTAATTCCCCCCTAGAGATAGCATTGTGTTTAATAGTAACACTTTATACATATATGCATGTTATTTTTTTTTCTTTTTGGGGGTTACTTTTAGGCTTGTTTGCAAAAGGGCCATTTTTCTTTGCTGCAGTTGTCTTTTTTGCAGAACAATAGTGTGTGCAAGTTTATGAGCAATGGAATATGCAGGTTCAATCCATTGTTTTTATTTTTTTAATCTTAACCTCTTGATCTATGCCAGAAGCAGTTTCATGTAAGTTATTTTGATGGTGAGCATGTGTGTAATTCTACAGCTCTCCGGGTCTGGTTTTTACAGTAAGCCACTAGATCCCATATTGAACACAATAATCTCAGTATCAGCCATTAGAGTTTCTTTTTTTTTTTACTTTGCTGTTTCTAGCTTATTTCTTACAGAGTGAGAAGTCATTCTTTAAAGAGTTTTTTTTTACAATAGATGGTTGATGTTGGGATGGTTACTCAAATCAAGTGATGAGTGATGAACTCCAAGTCATCCTTGGAAATAGCAAATCTGTAGCCCAACATAATTATCCTTTAAACTAGAGAATATCACTTGTGAGAAAGCCATCATGGCCACATGACTGATCTAGAGTGGCTTGCTGAGTTCTGGCAAACAGCTGCATCTTTCTTCCAGCCATTCTGTGAATTTGAGTTGGTATAACTTCCAATGGTAATGAAATTGTGAAGGGTAATGAAGAAGAGGCCACTGAATAAATATCAACTATTGTGCAAGGCCAGCCAAATACTCCTGCAGTTCTGGCTTCACTGCTCTTTTTAAAGTGCAGCCCAGTTGCAGCAGAAAACCCCAGTGTTTTGGAGATGCCAGTACCTTGGGATGACCACTAAGAACAGCAGCAGCAGTGGAGTGGAGCCAGCTGGGGCCTAGAAGATGAGCTATGTGTACTGCAGAGGGCAAAGTCAGAGAAGTGACCCAATCCCTTTGGAGGACTCTAGAAGATCGTGAGTGCATCCCAGATGTAGGGCAGTTCGAACTTTGTAATTACCCAAGATGTTAGAGATGCCAGAGTTCTGGGATACCTGTCGAGGAGAGCTGCTAACCATGAGTGGCACCAGCCCAAGAGAAAGAAGTGAGTTGCAGTCAACAAAGCTGAACAGCATTGGAGACCTAAAGAGCATTCTGACATCAGACAAAGAGATGCAGAGTTTTGAGTTTGCCCAGATGGTTTCGGTCTTGCTTTGGTGCAATATTTCCTCACTATGCTCCCTTCCCTACATTTTGAAATGGTAATGTACAACCTATGACATTATATGTTGGATGTATGTGAAAAAAAAGAGTTGGAGAGAGTAGTTTTGATGGACAAGAAACTAGAAGTAGCAAAATTGAAGCTATAAAGGATTTACTAATAACTTGCTCAGGAAATATTAAGTTACATGAAGTAGTATTTAATCAAAGGGTGTTACCTCCAAGCTGACTGGAAGAGAAGTAGTGTACTAACTTGGCTCCTTAGAAACCCAAGAGAGAAAATTGTGTGCCATAATTGAAGTTTAGGGTTGCTGAGAAAGTTTCTGCTAAATGTTGATTCACCAAGACTGACCTCCAGTTAGGCCTCATCCCCATAACAAAGAACTGCTCAAGGGGGCAGAGCAGGGTGACAACAATCATTATGCTTTGGCAAGATGAACCTGGGTAGGAACTATGTGAAAAGAACAACACAGTGTATTGTATAATATCTTTGTATGTAAATCTGCCATCTGCCCAAGTGTTCAGACTGGCAGTCTCCTATGTCAGCTTAAATTGTTCAAAATATAAGCTGAGCCAGAACCTGGGATATTTAAGGATGACAGACAACATTTGTGGAAAGAATAAGCCTAAGGTGTGTATACGAGCTAGGACATCCTCAACTGGAGGCCAGCTCTTCTTTGGGTATTAGCCACAGTTAGCCTCATGGTTTTGGTTTTTTGTACAGAGCTTTTCCTTTGTTAATTTCTGAGAGTGATTTCTTACTGTATAGACATATTGTTTGTATAACAGTTTCATGGAAGAGTATTTGGGAATGAGGATGCACTATTGAATTCTTTACTTTATTCCTAGTGTTGGGTTAAAGAATGCTAAGGACTTGTTTTGTCCTTTTATGAGAACACACAGGGAATACGTTTTTTTTTTTCAAGATGTGACTCTGCATTCTAGATTCACAATGAGCACTGACCATGGCTTCTTTCATATAATCTGCTCATCCTACACCCTAGAAATGAAAGTGAGATAATTTCCAAATTGAGAAACTTCATAGGGTTTGGAGTTTGTCAAGATTTCTGCTGAACAGCCCCTCCTTCACTTAAGATCAGAATTAAAAAAGAATATGCTTATATGGATATATGCTAACACTTTAATAGTTCATTTGAATAATATATGGAAAAGCACTTTCATTGCTGAATTGTTTTTGTTACTCTTATTGTCCTGTTTTGTTTTGTCTGGTTCTGAAGCAATGTTTTGCTATGTGTCATAGACTGGCCTGGAACTGGTGAACCTACAACTCAACCTTCTGAATTAAACCTGGCAACTCCAGGTCACAATAGTGCTGTATTTGATCCATTCTAAAATAACTGTTTTCCTAATACTTTAAAAAAAAACCTATTGAGTGTGTATTCACCCTAAAGATTTAAAGTAGAGCTGACTGATTATTTTTCATATATAAAGGTTTATGTTTGTGACTTTTTGTAAAATTACCTTTCAAATTAAGTAATAAAGTAATTGGTCCTTTCCTTGTAAAAAAAGAAACAAAAAGAAAAAAAACTATTCTTAAAGGAAAAAAAAATTTGTTGATGAATTGAAACCACAAAATATAAACTGAGGTTGTCTGAGAAAACTAATAGTTCTTCTCTAAAGGCTAAATTGGGAGTTAACTTGGGAATGATCTAAGGCCAGAGTAGATACATAGTGTTAAGGGAAGTGAAGCAATAAGGCTAACTTTGATCTCTTTGATCTCCATGGAGAATGCTCAAGTCATTAAAGTACTTCAAGTATAAGAATATGTAAGTGGATAGTGCCAACAAACTAGAGAAGAATACAAAAAAAATTGCACTGTGCATGAATACTGAATTTATGCATCCAAAATGGTGCATCCTCAGCAATATATATAGAAAACCACCCAAATATCAGGATTATAGACGTTGACACAGGAAGTATATGAGGATAAACTGGATGAAGACAGATGAAATTATGTGTAGCACTCCAATGCATTTTCAAAAAGAGTACATAAGTAAGAAAATATGTGTATGCATCTCTGTATGTAAAATGATGCAGAAAAAAGTTTTTTAATATGGCAACAAATGCATGAGATTAGTGGCTTGAAGTGGGAAGGAATCTTCCTTTCATGCTATATTCTTTGACAATGTTTGCATTTGTGCCACCAACCTGTATTACCTTTGTAGGTCAAAAAGGCATGAAAAAAGCAAGAAAGAATCTCCCTACCAAAGAGCCCACCCCATGAGAAGGAGCCCATGCTCTACACTGCCTGGATGGCCAGGAACCAGAGAATGAATATCTCAGAGACCTAGGGTAGAACCAAACATGACTGGCAAAAAAAATCTGTGAAATGATTCTTAATGATTTTCTGCTATACTCATAGATCGGTTCCTTGTCCAGTGGTCATTAGAAAGGCTTCCTCTGGTAGCAGATGGGAGTGAGTGCAGAGAACTACAACCATATATTATATGGACAGAGAGTATAAATTGGAGGTCTCCATTGGGTCCCTCCCCTCAGAGATTGAGAAACCCCATGGAGAACAGAAGGAAAGATTTTAGGAGTCAGAGAGGATGGAGGACACCAGGAAAACATGCCCCACCAGATCAACTAAGCAGGGCTCACATAGACTCACAAAGACTGAAATGGCAAGCATGGGGCCTGCATGCATCTCCACTAGGTCCTCTGTATATATGTTATGGCTGTTAGCTTGGTGTTCCTGTCGGACTCCTAACAGTGGGAGCAGGTGTATCTCTGATATTTTGCCTGCTCTTGAAACTCTTTTTCTCCTTTTGGGTTGCTATGTCCAGCTTTGATAGGAGGGTTTTTGCCTTGTTTTATTGTATCTTGTTTTGTCCTGTCTTGCTGTCATTCCTTGGAGACCTGCATCTTTCTGAATAGGAAACAGAGGGGGAGTGAATATGGAGGAGATAGGGGAGGTAAGGAGAGCTGAGAGTATTGGAGAAGAAGAGGAAACTGTGGTCATGATATATTATATGAGAGAAGAATCTATTTTTAATAATAATAATAATATAAACAATCACTCTAAAAATTCAGTACATTGCTCAGTAAGTAAATAATTGAATGAATAGATCTAAACCACTCATTCATCCAATCAGTTGGGGAAATTATATAAAAAGAAAAGATATCAAGATCACAGAAGCAATTTTTAGCAGTTTTCAGTCTCTGTTAAGAAAAAATACTCCTCAAGAAACCAAAAAGAAAGACAGACAGACAGACAGACAGGAAGAGTGTGAGAGAGAGAGAGAGAAAAGAGAAGAGAAGAGAAGAAAAGAAGAGAAAAGAAAAGGAAAAGAAAAGAAAAGAAAAAATACTGCAAGGAAAAAGCTAGAGTTTCACTACCAAAACTTCTATTGTCCATTGTATCTACTATCTATCATATGAGAGGGTGGAAACAGGAAGTCTTTAAAGAGCTAGTCAGAGCTATGCTGTGCTCCAAATTGGAGGAGCTGAGCAGAAGTTACTCTCTTTTTTTCTAGCCCTGAGAGATGATTTGCTAAGAGCATTCATCTTAGTGATCCCAGAGATTCTATGCAAAGTTATCTACTGAAAGCCCCCCACACTGGTAATAATATATGCAATTTTTCAGAAGATTGCTATTTTCAATATTAAAGTTTATTATGAAAGGCATTTTTACCAACTGTAACAGAAATTAAATACAGAAAAGTCTAGTATTTAATTCTATATAAATACTAACACTTTCAGTGACATTTACAAGGGATCTACTCTAATAAATTCTAAATGGAAAACATGGGCAGTATATAATTATACTGAATGTAAAAAAAGTTAGTCACTTTTACAGATTGATTTGGATACATTCAAGAGTAATTGTGAATGTCCAATATTATAAAAACTTGTATTCTTAGAAAATATCACAACTTTGTGGAAGCTCTAGTGAAACTATCAGCGTTAAGTTACCACAAACACATGCCATTTTTAACTGATTAATCTAGTTTGCTCATGAGAAATAAGAAAATTCCTGAACCAATGTGGAAGAGAAACAGGAAAATATGGTCCTGTGCAAGCACAATGAGCTTTTATTTTAACAAACACAAATGCTTTGGCCATGGAGGTTGGACTGAGTGCAAAGGATTCTTGCCCCTGGAGAAGTCTATCAGAGAGCTAATTTACTTTCCAACAAAACCATCATCTCTACTGATCATTTTCAAATTTGTGATTTAGTACTGAGTAACCCTTTACTTTTGGACAATTATTCACCAAATGGCTCACAGGAAAAACACACAATAGGAACCCAGACTTCTCTTATCAAACAATCTGATTTCTTCCTTTCTTCTTTCTTCTCTTTCATGATTATTGTCAGGAAATATGAGTGTTGTACCTGGTTATACCACCAATTTGCTGAAGACCCAAAGAAGTTTCTCTTCCTATCTTAGGTTGACCCTCCTGAAGATTGAAGGAGTAGATGAAATCAATACTGTACATGACATCAGCTCGATTAAGTCTGAATAAGAGGACATTCAGAATTTCTTAATCTCATCACCAACTTGACAAGCAAAAGGCTCTCTAGTCACAAACACACATGTCAATTTTGTATAGGACGATAGTCCTATACTCTGAGCCAAACCATCTTCATGAGTTCAGTTGTGCCTACTTGCAAACAAAGATCATCATAGCTCGGCTTGTGGACTGTTGATATTCTCTCATAGAAGAAGGGAATATAGAGGGATATGGAACCCTCATTTGGGTATCCAGCCACACCTCCAAACCTATTTCATGCAATTTTTCTCTATTTGCACATGGCCTCAATGTCTTAGAGAGGGGGCTAAAGTACATAAAAGAGGATTAGGGGAAAGGAACTCCATCTGCACAGCCATACTGAATATAGGCGTTATGGTGTGGCTGCTTTAAGGTCCCACACACTCCTGCCTGTTACCCCTCACCCATTTATCTTAAATAAACCTAATAAAGCCATTGTTTCCCCAGGGTTAACTTTGATGGAATTGAATTTTAGTTTGTCTTTGGGACCTTACGAGAGGCAGGTAGATGTTGCCTAGTCCCCCAAGAGCGAAAATTCTTATAACATCTTTGTTTGAACTTAAAGCCTTTGACTAATCTTCAGTGAGGCCACCTTCACATTATGGTACATAATCTGATTCACTCAAATTTGACTCATTTAAATATTTTTGTTGTTATTGTTTTGAAATATGGCATCACTATACAGCCCAGACTGCCCTCAAATTTACAATCCTGATATCTTAGCCTCTTAAGTGTTGAAACAAAAGACCTGTGCAACTGTATCTAATTGATTTAAATGTTAACATCTTCTTTAAAAATAACTTTATGGAGCTCGGCCAAGTGCTTGGCTGTGGGTGTCTGCATCTGCTTCTATCAGTCACAGAATGTAGGTTCTATGATGACAATAAGGGTAGTCACTAATCTGAGTACAGGGGACTGCTAGTTCAGGCACCCTCTCCACCCTTGCTAGGAGTCTTAGCCAGGGATATTCTTGTGCATTCTGGGGATTTCCCCAGCACCAGGTTTCTCCCTAACCCCATACTGGCTCACTCTGTCAAGATATCTCTTGGAGGAGGGACTACAAGAGCAAAGATGATCAAGATCATAATGGGAAAAACCACAGAGACAGCTGACCCAAGCTAGTGGGAGCTCACAGACTCTGATCTTACTGCTAGGGAACCTGCATGGGACCAAACTAGGTCCTCTGAATGTGGGTGACAGTTCTGTGGCTTGATCTGTTTGTGGGTCCCCTGGCAATGGGACCAGGACCTTTCCCAGGTACATGAGCTGGCTTTTTAGAGCCCATTCCCTATGGTGGGATGCCTTCAGCCTTGATGCAGGGAGGAGGGGCTTAGTCTTGCCCTAACTTGGTATGCCAGCCTGTGTTGACTACCTAAGGGATGCCTTACCCCCTATGAGGAGTGAATAGGGGGGTGGCAATGGAGGGTAGGTGGGGGATGAATGGGAGAAGGGGAAGGGGGGAACAGTGTAAAATGAAAATATAAAATGTAAAAATGTAAAATGAAATGAATAAAATAAAATGTAAAATGAAAAAATTAAATAAGAATAACTTTATGGTAAAATATAGACTTGTGTTTGACTAGACAACAGGTACTACATCCTAGAGAGATTGGCACATAATATTACTCACTATGACCTTCCATTGGTGGTCATATAGGTCACTGAACTGGGTTTACCTTGGTCTAGCTAACACTTGATTCCTTTTTACCCTTTGTCTGATTCCTAAATCCTCTAGGTTTTATAAGAATGGTGTCTTTTGTTTGGTCTGCTTTTCTACCCTCTAAGCACTCCCCAGATATCTTGAGTCTAAGCAGCTAGACTGGCAACAACAGGCACTAAACAAAAGGAAACCAGAGGCCTGTACTCTAGCTCAGGAAATTCCTCTCCAACTTTCCAACTTCCTCATGCATCAGCTCTTCTGGCTCCCTAAAGCACTTGGCTTAATGGACTGTCTTCCAGTCTTATCTAGATTCATGACAAACTATTTGCTTTATTCTGACTTGCCTTTCATTCAGTATATACACTGATTCCAGTCTTTGCTGGCAGCCAACACTGGAAAAAAGGTTCCATGTCTATGAACCCCACTCATCTGGGAAAGAAAGTTTAAACAACTTGCATCATGTATTTCACTTCTAACAATATTTTCACATTCACCACCCACTAACTAGCAATCCTAGATACCACATGTGAGCTTGTAGACAAAGATGTATATGGGGATATTAAGTCTCAGAAAGAATACTTCCTCAGCACAAGGACACATAGCTGCTACACATTCCCTTTGATATGGATCTTGGGATCTGAATTATTTCATCAGTCCTTTGACATGTGGTGTAATACTACAGACCTGGCTGCTTCTGCTGCTGCTGTTGCTGCTGCTGCTACTACTACTATTACCACCTTGTATTCATACATTATTTTATTCATAACACAGACGGTCACAATGTCAGATGGCATTTTTCATATAATCATTTCTTGTTCCCATAAGGATCTTTCTCCCTACCTTCAGCTGTAGAGATGTGACCATTCACCCTCATCCTAACTTGAACTTAGCCTACAAAGCAAATGACTGCAGATATAGATATAGATATAGATATAGATATAGATATAGATATAGATATAGATATAGATATAGATATAGATATAGATATAGATATAGATATAGATATATAGGTGCTAACTAATATAAACTGAGAGTGTGGCCATTTTATTTTTCATTGTAAGGGTTGGGCCCACAGAGCTGGGTCCAGAGAGACTATAATTGGAACTTACCTAGGGTTTGAATAGACCAGAAGGAAAAGATTCAAAGCCCACACACCAGGCAGGCATATAATGGCTTTGATTTGAAAGTCTCCAGTGAGAGGTATGGGATGGAGGCAAACAATCTCAATCAGGAAGGTCAGGACAATGTCTGCATAGGGCAAAAAGAGCATACATTTAGAGGGTTTAGTAATAAGCAACAGTAGGTACAAGCTACAGCTCCAATGAGACCAGCAGCAAGAAGCTAAGGGCCAAATTGACCTGAAGGCTACGAGGCAACCTGGAGTCTTAGTCATAAGCCACACACAGATGTCTCAGAAGACAGGCAGATGGGAAACCTCAGAGAATCCTGTCAATGGTTAAGGGCAAGCTCCCAAACTTAAAATAGCAACAGAATCCCAATGCTTAATGGATATGCACTCCAAGCATGGTAAGGCAAGCACCCTGGTTCTTAGAAGACCCAGGTTTGCTAAAAGAGGATTGATAACTGAGAGATTATGAGTTTCTAGATGTGGAAGGAAAAATGAGGGAATGGTCACAGAAAAGTGACACCCCGGGATGGAATTTGTTTCTTTATCTTATTCTTTCTCTATCTCTGTCCTATTTGTCTTTTTCTTCCTCTCTCTCTCTCTCTCTCTCTCTCTCTCTCTCTCTCTCTCTCTCTCTCTCTCTCTGCATGTCTTTTCTTGTAGACAAAATAGAGCTCAAATTCATGAGATTCCTGTCTTGATCTCTCAATGGCACCACACCTGGCTTAAATCTCTCTAGTCTAAAGTCAATATATGGCTCACAGCCTTGCTGGGTGCGGTATAATGGGGATCTGTGTAGCAGGCATTTTTTCTTTTAGGCCACCAACCAGCTCCCAAATCATAACATGGAGACTTATTATTAGTTTTGAATACTGGGCCTTACCTTAGATCTTATTTCAATCTGGTTCTCGTTTTTCCACATTTTGTCTCAGGGCTTTTAACCTTTCTTTGTATACATCTTGCTTTCCTGCTGTCTTCATGTCTGGTTGGCAGCTGCCTGGCTTCTGTCCCCAGACATGTCCCTTGCTTTCTCCCTTGTTCTCTTCTTCTTTTCTCTCAAGCCTAGAGTTCTCTTCCTACTAATTCTCACTGCCTGCCAACCTGCCTTTACTTTCTCTGCCTAGCTATTGGCTGTTTTGCTCTTTATTAGACCAATTAGGTGCCTTAGGCAGTCAAGGTGAAGCAAATGCAACACATCTTTATGTAATTAAATAAATGCAGCATAACCAAATGTAACACACCTTTACATAGTTAAAATAATATCCCACAGCATAAATAAATGTAACACATCTTTGCCTAGTTAAAATAATATTCCACAACAGATCTGGGTCTAATTTGAGGATCTACATAGACCTACTGACAGTGAGGAATGTATAATCTAGGGTCCACAAAGCTAATAATCCAATTATATGTCTTGTTGAGTAGAGAGGAAATCCTGACTATCCAAAAGATCAGAGAACCTGGAATATTAATTTCTCTTTCTCATTCCATTGTGTGCCACTAAGATCCCACAGGAAACTTAACTCTAGGTATTTCAGATTCCTAGAACAGGAGAGCTGAAATAGAACACAAGTAAAGAAAAAAGAAAAAAAAAACAAGATTTAATGAAGATAACATAGTTTATTCATAGAGGTTGTAATTAGATTTCCTGACTCCCAGGCCAAGGTTCTTTATGTTAAATTCCAAAAGTGAATATTCAACACACCCACAGAAATCTGAAGATGGATTTCTGACAGCCCAGTTTCCATACATGCCTTATACAATCAGGTCAAGTTATGCCATTTGGTTTCAAAATACACTTTGTAAATATGCATTAAGGAATGGTGAGATTTTATCTGCCACACAATATAACAAATGAGGTTTTCTTCCAAAACCTGACTTACTTTGTAATTTGAAAAATGAAGGAAATTCCTACCAAATATACCTCACTAAAAACTGTGTTATGTTTAGAAAGTTTCAGTAGCATGTTAATCTTAAAATTCCCAAATTTCCCCATTGCTATAATTATGTCATCTGGTTAAGTGTTCAACAGTTGTCAGCAATGCTAATGCTGTATCCAGCCAACTTGTGCATTGTTTTTAATGTATGATAAAGAACATAGGAGCAAAGTCGTCACATCTCTTCTATTCACTCTTAAGAGTAAAGCACCTTAATTAGTTTGGATTAGACAACATATTGATTCCCCATTTGGTACCAATACAACTGGAACCATGAGTCCTAAGGTAATGACATAATGATATTCACAACTCCATATCTACAACTGATACTTACATGTGCTCCTATGCTAAAGCTCTGATCTTCTCACCAAGAAAATACTGCTGCCTTGTATGTTGGATGCTGATGTGTTGATTACTATTAAAAATACACCAATCTTGATCTCAACAATTCTTGCTCATACAATCCTTCCTCTTTCTTGCCAATTGGACTCTTGGAGCTCCCCCTTAGGCCCGGCTATGGATCTCTGCATCCACTTCCATCAGTCATTGGATAAGATTTCTAGCACGACAGTTAGAAACCTGTCCTTAATGCATGAGCTGGCTGTTTGGAACCTGGGGCCTATGCAGGGACACATTGCTCAACCTGGGAGGCAGGGACTGGACCTGCCTGAACTGAATCTACCAGGTTGAGCTGAATCCCCAGGGGAGTCCTTGCCCTGGAAGAGATGGGAATGAGGGTGGGCTGGGGAGAGGGCTGGGGGGGGGGCAGAGAAGGGAGGACAGGGCAATCTGTGGCTGATATGTAAAATTAAATCAAATTATAAAAAAATAGAGCTGGAGAGATGGCTCAGAGGTTAAGAGCACTGGCTGCTCTTCCAGAAGTCCTGAGTTCAATTCCCAGCAACCACATGGTGGCTTACAACCATCTGTAATGAGATCTGGTGCCCTCTTCTGGCCTGCAGTCATACATGCTATATACATAAAAAATAAATAAATAAATCTTTAAAAAATAATAATAATAAAATAAAATGGAGATCTCACTACCAGAAATACACACACACACACACACACACACACACACACACACACACACACTATTTCAGGCGGTAGAAGACAAAAATAAGACCTTCAAATGGAATCATTTTGGGCAACATAGTTTTCCATTTTTGAATTTTCAATTTCAAGTGCCTATTATTTAGTAAATTGTTTTACTTAGCTTTCAAGAGACATTTAAGGATATTTTTTCACTCTCTACACTGGCCCCATTAATGTACCTGCTGCATAGCCTTCTATATGAATAGTGAGTTGGTCTCTAAATGTTACTTTGAACATTTATGAGTCATCATAAATATACATGACAATATTTCCAAAGTCATGACAATGGAATCTATACAGTATAAATGATGGTGTGGGTTTATAATGGCATGCTGTCTTACAGGATTGGAAGAAGAGCTAGGCCCATTTTTAAAGGGGCATTTAGTCAGTTTTCTATGATCCTTTCTCTCAAATATTAATTTTCTCTCTCAAAATTTACAATGTTTTATCAATACATATTTTATGGAAAACAAGAACTATATCGGAGTTTAAATGTACTTTCCAAAAAATCATTCACATACCTACTAAGTTTGTTCCATTCATATACACACAAATTGGTAGATGATAGTTCCTTGTAAAGAAGTTATAAGAACAACCTCAGTACGGAGACCAGCACTTGGAAAGTGGAAGCAGGACAGTCAACAGTTCAAAGCCAGCTTTGGCTACATTGCAAGCCTGAGATTAGCTTAGGCTACCTGAGATCCTCTAAGGAAAAAAAAAGAAGTTATAAGAGAAACTAAAGCATATCACCAACAGAAACATGTTCTATAGATGCTTCATGGTTTCTCCAACATCTTTGGAGGGGGATACACTCCTGACTAATCCATGTATACTGAGTTCTAGCAAAATAACTGTAGTGCTCATGCACTGTACTAAATTCTGGCTGATCTGGCAGAAACAAACATGATAAATTACTCTACATGGAAGGATAAAGATTTTCACTTGGTCACAATGCTGAGTCCTTATAGGGCACTAGTAGAATTCACAGAAACAAAATAAGACTTGGTTCATCCTCACATAGAGTCAGCAGCTTTTCTCAGAAAGTGTAGTTTGGAAGCCCATCACTTGAAAAACAGCAGAACACTTAGGGAAGTACATTTAAACTCTGATACATATCTTGTTTTCCATAAAATGTGTATTACTGTAACCTTTTGGAGGGTCACAAATTTTCAATATAGAGATGGTTGTTGTATTTATTTTGTTATTTAAAAGTTCCCACTGAGGGGCTAGGAATAGAGATTATTTGGCAGGGTCCTTCCCTTAATGTGGTAGTTAATTTTTCTTTTTAACTTGACACACCTTAGAGTCAGCCTGGAAGAGGGAGCCTCAGCTAAGGAATTGTACAAATAAGATTGGCCTGTGATCATGTCTAAGATAGTTTTGATTGATGATTGATATGGGAGGGCCTAGCCCACTGCGGGTTGCACCATCTTTAGATAGATGGGCTAGCTGACTATGAACCAGAAAGAGAGTGTAAGCAGTATTCCTCCATGGTTCTTGCATCCAGTTTTCTTCCCTAACTTCCCTCAATGATGGACTGTGACTTGAAAGTAAAAACTGAAATAAACTATTTTCTCCTCTAAGTTGCTTTTGTTTGTGGTGTTTATCACAGCAACAGAAAAGTAACTCATCATGCACAAAATCTTGGGATTGATATTTACCACAAAACAAACTAGGAATAGTGGCATACAGGCCTACAATCCCAGAACTTGGGAGTTGGGAGCATGAGGATCAGCAGCTCCAAGTCATCCTTGGACTATAGAAAATCTGACTAGTCCCTGATACATACATAAGACTTTATTTTTAACCATTGATTACCTTCAGAAGATATACCATATCACTGACAGCCTGGAATCCTAGCAACAGCATCTCATTTTCAGTACCTGAAAAGCCATTGTGAACATTATTAGGACAAATACATCCATACTGAGTTTCAGAATGGACAAATACATCCATTCTGAGACTGAGTTTGCAATAATACGATCATATGAGATCAATGTTTTATCACATAATATTTCCATTCTTATTCATAAATGGCTTGTCAACATTTCCATGTTGTTTCCATATTTGTAAGATGCTCAGTGTATAAAATCTTTACAATAATAAGGAATTATCTTCTTGATATTCATTCAACTTAAAACTCAAAAGACATACAGTTTTTGGCAAATGTGGTAAGGGTGCTTTGGAGGTAAATTCAAGAATCTTAAGAATTTTCTTATCCAATTCTATAAATCTTCAAATACATTTCACAGTGACAGTGACTAGAGAGAAGGTAGAAAAGGCTATCTATTATTTACTAACTCTTACTTATCCCACGACAAGAAAATAAATGCAGGCTAACACTGGGTTAAGAATCAAATAATAGCCGGGCGGTGGTGGCACATGCCTTTAAGCCCAGCATTCGGGAGGCAGAGCCAGGTGGATCTCTGTGAGTTCGAGGCCAGCCTGGACTACCAAGTGAGTTCCAGAAAAGGCACAGAGCTACATAGAGAAACCCTGTCTCAAAAAAAATAATAATAATAATCAAATGATGTGGATTTTTTTTTTTGGTCTGCCATTTAGTAGCTGTGGGACACTGAGTATACAACTTGAATCTTCAAGGTTTCATTATCCACATCTGTAAATGATAGACTTGACTAGTTGAACACTAATGTAATTTCCTTCCCTAAAATCTATGCTCCCTGTGATGGTTTATCTTAATTGTCAACTGACTGAGCAGAGGGAGGCCTAGAAGATAGTGCACCTATGAAGGTGTTTCCAAAGAGAACCAGATTGTGATGGCTCTGCCCAGGGAAATGGTGACATTATTTGGAACTAGTGAAAGGTAAGAGGTGGGGCTGAATTGAAAGAAACAGGTCACTGATTGTTCTCAGAGGCTGTTTCTTACCCCGAATTCTTCCCATATTTCTTTCTCTGCTTTCTAGGTCACGTGGTTTGAACTGTTATGCTATGCTATACTTGTCCTGACATGATGAACTGTTATCTTTAAAACTGAATCAGTGCAACTCTTTCCTTGTTTAGGTTTCTATGTCCATCTTTAAGTCATACAACTGCTCAACATTTCATTCTGTATGGCATGATTAGGGTCATGCCTAATTTTCTTATGTCCATTTTCCCTGGTATCAGTATCGTGATTCCAAACTTAAGTTTCTGAAATGATGTTATCCTACTGGCCTTTGCTGTCTCACTAATACTTCCATTTTTGTTTCATGTACACATTGTTTTAGTTTGGGGTCCTTTTCATATACGTAGTGGAACTTCTATGGACCAGCCAAAAGCAAAAAGAAAATAAGAAACTGTACATTTTATCCCATAAAAATGATTTTTATGTTCTCACGTATTATGTGTAGAAGAGAAGCAACATCATTGAATGACCACTGAAGGAACAGGGAGTATTAGTTCACACAGGAGAAGACAGCAGTAAATGAAAACTGCTTTCCATAAAAGAATAGTTCTTTTAAGTACACAAGAATCATTCACAGTGATAATGGGTTAGGTGTGGCTTCTGTGGCCCAAAGGAACTTGGCATTTGATCTAGGATCAAATAGTAGAAGACACTAGCTCATAACACTTTGCTGCAACCAGAATGAGAGCTTTCTGATAGAGAAGTCTGGAGATGGTCAAGCTACCTTGAATTAGAATGAGTACTTTGCAAATGAAGGTAGTCAAAGCAGTGTCTATACAACCAGCTGACAGGAATGCAGTCAAACCGAAGACCCTCCCAAATCCAAATTCCTTGCCCAGTCTCCTAATTTTTAGATATTGTGCAGATTTTCTGAATGCCAATGCCTCAACATATCATATTCTATGGCAATGACTGCTTTAGATAAACTGTGTATCTGGCCATTTCTAGAAAAAGCAATGCAAATATACTATAAATGAATTCTCAGCCTTTGATGTTTAATCTTCAATATGTATTACTGAATTTGTAAACTATTTTGCTTCTTTAATAATACTTCTTAATGTTTTGATCTCATCTCAATTTTTGGATACATAGGATAGAAATGTTTTATTATTTTGACTCAATTAAAAAATTCATTTGTGTATATGTATGTGCACACACATGTTGTAGAATATTATTTTAAGGTGTGGTACTTTTCTTTATGCTCTGGAACATTTTTTAATGATGCAAAGATGTATTTGATTAAATAAAATCCAAATGCAGGCAGGAGGCTGAGTCAGCAACTAGCTGAGAAGAAGTGGGAGGGAGGAGCCAGGTGGAGAAGGGCTTTTAAGGAGCATGGGACTTTTAGAAGGATGCTAGCAAGAAGAGGAGGTGAGCTACTTGCTATTCAGCCTCTCTGAATAGCAGAATTCCACCTTAACCTTTGAATCTTGAGTTCTTTAGAGGGGTAAAGGTTTGCTTAAGTTTCCTTTGTAGCTTTGCAAGAGGTGGAGCCTGAGGGAACTGAATTCTCTCTGGCTATGGCCCTTGTGGCCTAAGCACTGCTGGTTGCAGTTTCTGATGCAGACAGGCATGATTTAAAAGGCAGCAACAATTAAATAAAAGAACAACACATACATATGCATGCGTATATGTGTATGTGTGTGCAGGTGCCTGTGCATGCCAGAATAGTGTCAGATCCCCTGGGGATGGAGACAAAGGTAGCAGTGAGCCACCTGACATGAATGCTAGGAACTGAACTCAGGCCTCCTTCAAGAGCAGCAAGCACTCCTAACCACAGAGCCATCTGAGAATTGTAAAACATTAGTTGCTATAGCATCCTAAGGAGAAAGATATTGGGGAGAAAGGCAAATGGCTTACTCTTGGAATATAGTGAGTCAGTGCTGATGAACAAGCATTATGTACTTTTGCAGGGCTAGAAAATAAATAATGGAAAAAATACTGGAAATTCTTTTATCATTCTAAAGGATGGATTCTACTTCTTGCTGGGTCATGGTGGCACATTAAAAACAGGAGAGGCATAGAAAAATGATAAAGTCAGGAGAAGGTAACAAAGAGAGTTGACTTCTAGATAAACAAACTATTGTAGGAGCTGAGGATAAGCAAAGGGGCGCAAAAACTGACCAGAGCAACAAAGGAGATCCCCAAGGCCATGCAAACACATAACTTTTTGCTTATGTATACACACACTCACTCAGAAAGACCCACAAGAAAGTGGTGACAGCAACTGCTTTCAGAAAAAGGCTTTAGATAACATAGCAGCTAGGAAAGACAGGCTTATGTTTTACTGAATATAATTTTTTACTTGTGTTTTATCTTGTTGTTATTACTTTAAAACCAAAAGAGCACATAAAAAGAACACACACCACCGGGCGTTGGTGGCGCACGCCTTTAATCCCAGCACTCGGGAGGCAGAGCCAGGCGGATCTCTGTGAGTTCGAGGCCAGCCTGGGCTACCAAGTGAGCTCCAGGAAAGGCGCAAAGCTACACAGTGAAACCCTGTCTCGAAAAACCAAAAAAAAAAAAAAAAAAAAAAAAAAAAAAAAAAAAAAAAAAAAAAAAAAGAACACACATTGTTGACTCCAGCTAGGGAACATATTAAAGGAGTAGCCCAAGATCCTGAAGGGCCAGAAAAACCAGCAAGGGCACCCTAAGCAAAGAAGGCATGCTGTAGGATGTTCTGTATGTCCTGTGGGAGCCTGTTCTCGGGTTCCTCGTGGCTTTACCCAGCAGGTCCACATAGAGACCACAGGCCTGAGTGCAGGTGTCTGGGATGATCTGCACTTGGATGTGCTGGGGGATGGTCTGTATGGCAAGTTTCTCTGATTGGTCAATAAATAAGACCTGATTGGCCATGCGTGGCTAGGCAGGAAGTATAGGCGGGACTAACAGAGAAGAGAAAAGAAAGAACAGCAAGGCAGAAGGAGTCACTGCCAGCCGCCACCAGGACAATCAGAATGTGAAGATGCCAGTAAGCCACGAGCCATGTGGCAAGGTATAGATTTATGGAAATGGATTAATTTAAGATATAAGAACAGTTAGCAAGAAGCCTGCCACAGCCATATAGTTTGAAAGCAAAATAAGTCTCTGTGTTTACTTGGTTGGGTCTGAGCGGCTGTGGGACTGGCAGGTGACAAAGATTTGTCCTGACTGTGGGCCAGGCAGGTAAACTCTAGCTACAAATGGCACCCCTCAGGCAGGAAAACTCTAGCTACATGTAAGCCTTCATTGGTATCTTTGAAAGCAGATTCCAAAAAGAGAATCTTTTTCTGTAAGCCTTCATTGCTATCTTTGAAAGCAGATTTCAGAAAGAGAATCTTTCTCTGTAAACCTTCATTGATATCTTTGAAAGCCTGTATCAGTCCCAATAATGACTCATCTTTGTTTTTATTATTAAACCAGTGTTTGAACACTGTGTGAATTATTACGATGAATGCCAAAATGGTACAGGCCAAACATGCCTGAGGAAGGTTGTGTATTTTTAGGACAATGTCATTCGTCATACAGGCAAAAAGGTTTTTAAATTCTTGTGAGGTAATGTTGTTGGCCATATTAGAAGAATTACTCAAAATTTGTTAGTCAATTTTAAAATATAAAATTATCAAGTACTTTTACTTGAAATAAGACATTGCTTTGCCTCGTTTACCTTTCCGTGGTTCTGGGGGTATAGTAGGACTTTTCAGCCAGAAATTGGCATTGTTACAGCTCCAAAGCAGGGCCTGCTGGCGACCTTGGCTGACTGCAGCTGCAGGCAGGAATCCAGATGGCGGAGAGCTGGAGCCAGTACTCAGGGAGCAGGGGAATGCCTCATTCACTGTGGTTTTTCGCTGGTTTCAGGGCTAAGCTAGGAAACTGAGAATGGAATAGCTGCTCCCTTTTTTGGGAATGGAATCGTGTAGGCATTCCCTGGTTATATGGAACTTTGCAGGCAGGTTTAGGTACCTTGCCAGCCGGAGAGGAGGCTGAGGGTGGGAGCCACCGAGGCCTTTGGAATTTGCCCCGCATTGGGCACCAGATATTGTTGAAACTATTAAGGTCACTCCATGTAGTTAAAAGGAAGATTTATTTAGTAGATAACTTACAAATGAAGGGATAGGTAGGTCTCGGGGTCTGGGGAAGTTGTATCGCAGTCCAGTGGTGTTCTCTGAAGCTCTGCTTGGTCAACCTCCACCATCTAGGGTCCAGGAACAGAGAGAGTGCTGGCCCATCTAGATCTCGGGTCTCTCGATGCCTCTGTTGGCCCTGCCTTGTAGGCGTGACAGTTGCCAAAGCCTCAATGGGGGTTGGAACTTCCAGATAAAAGCTGGAATGGCTACCCACTACAACCTTTTCTTCATAAGGTGAGCCCCCCTTTAGCCTTAATTATTTATTGTCTACCTTTGTACCAGGTAGCATCCTAACAGCTGAGGATAAGCCAGGAAGCAGGCAATAACATCCCAGTCAGGTACATAGTCCAGAAGAATATTCTTGAAATACCAGGAGTATGTTAATGAACTAATGTTTTCCCTCCAAGTGTAGTCTAAGTAAATAATCCAGTTACTCTTGAAAGAAGGCTTGCTGTTTAGGAGAGGGTCTAAAATATATTTATCTTCAAGAAGCCAAACAGGAAGAATGATATGGTTCAATTTAGCTCAATGAATATCTGGGTGTTGTCTTTTACATAGTTATAATGTACTTGATGGCCTCTGTCCTTTTTAATAAGATATCCACCCACACAGGTGAATAGATAAACCTATATTTAAGTTCCTAAACTCATTTACAGAAATCTAGTATAGTTAAAATCTAATTTCAGAGTATATTACTTCAAGAGAGGCTCACTGAGTGACTTGTGAAAACTCTCTTCCCTGCTCTAGGAACCATTTCTCTCTCACTTAAAATTTAAAAGTTACAAATAGTTCTCAACAGGCATGATACTTACCCTTAGGAGACATGAGGAAATTTATAGCATTGTGTTTTTCTTGGTCAATAAAAGAGCTGAGGGGTACTCATCTAGTTGATGAGAACCAAGGATGCTGCACACCTTACATTAAACAGGAAAATCTGCCTCCTAGAGCAAAGAATGGTCCCATACAAAATGCCAACAGTAACAATTCCTTTGAATCACACAATAGACTGTTCCACTAAGGTACCCTACTGCTCTCTGAATGTGATTTAAGAACTTTTTTTTTTCAACTCACCATATTATTAATAGGAAAATACCAATTCAATATTAGACTACTATTTGAGCAAGAGAAATCCAGCTTCTTCTGGAGCCAACAGCATGATCACCTTTGTTGTGCATATTAAAATGCAGAGTACCTGGTGTTAAGTGAATCCACAAGAGTCTGTTAAAAGGTATCAAGGATTTATTAAGATATAAAATAGGGAGAAATACATTCATGGATATAGAACAAAGTAAACAGTCATCATCATCCTCTGTTCTGCCCGGAGGCGAAAGGAACCACCCGTCGGGTTTCCAACTACCTCAAGAAAGAGCAAATGCCCCCTCCTCAGTTTTAAGGAGTCATGTACCTAGAAAAACCATGCCTCTATTGGGACAGATACCCCAAGGTCATTGGTGGAGTAAATTCCCACAACATTTCCCCTTTTTGTCTAAATAAGAAGGTTCTAAACTTGGTACTCATTGAAATAGAATCTCCATGAGTAAGCCAAAATAGTGAATTTTAATGACCTCTGATGTTTGATCAAGAACCAGGGAGAAGAATGGTGGATAGAAACAGGATCTGGAAGAGTGTGAGAGAAAGTACCTTCATAGTACTTGTGCTGGCTAGTTTTATGTCAGTTCAACACAAGCTATAGTCCTCTGAGAGGAAAGAACCTCAATTAAGAAAATGCCTCCATAAGATCGAGCAGTAGGTAAACCTGTAGGGCATTTTCTTAATTAGTGATTGATGAAGGAGGGCCAGTCCATTGTGAGTGGTGCTACCCCTGGGCTAAGTGGTCTTGGGTGCTCTAAGAAAGCAGACTGAGTAAGCCAGTAAGCAGAACTCCTCCATGGTCTTTGCATCAGCTCCTACCTTCAGGTTCCTAACCCATTTGGGTTCTTGCTCTGACCACCTTTATTGATGAACTGTGATATAGTAGTGTAAGTGAAATAACTTTTTTTCCTCCCAAAGTTGCTTTTGGTTATAGTGTTTTATCACAGCATTAGAAACCCTAATTAAGCCGGGTGTTGGTGGCGCATGCCTTTAATCCCAGCACTCGGGAGGCAGAGCCAGGCGGATCTCTGTGAGTTCGAGGCCAGCCTGGGCTACCAAGTGAGCTCCAGGAAAGGCGCAAAGCTACACAGAGAAACCCTGTCTCAAAAAACAAAAAAAAAAAAGAAACCCTAATTAAGATTGTATTGTCCAGGTTAGCATAAATATAACTTCTTCAAAAAGTATCCTCTCTAAAATATTGTCTCACTTCCTTATATTTATAGCTTCCTTTTATCCGAACACCAAAACAGAGTTACATGGAGAAAATAAAACAAACTAACTAAAGACAGGATTGAAAATATAGAATCCAGTGTGCTAGAGGCCACTGGGTCTGGATTCTCCAGGTGAGAAAACTCAGTAACCACATGACCAGAATTCAGAAACTCTGGTAAAAGTATAGTCACAATCAGGTTGGCAAACAAATAAGTCCCACCTGGAAAAATGTTGTAAGACATATACTATGAGGAAGAGAATAACTTCTGTCTTAAAAACTATCCAAGGAAATAAATTGGAACAACAAGGTGTGAGAAATGAGGGTAGGGAACTATAAGAGGGGATTGTGCTTAATGTACAATATGTACTTATATATGTCAGTAAAATGATTTCTACTGCAATTCAAAAGTTAGCACACTGCAATAAGACATTGGAGAGAACTACTATTTTTTTCAGCAATGTCTTGGTAGGTACTTTGCTTTAAATGACCGAACAAGGTTATGATTGTTAGCTGTAGCAGGAATCTTAAATGGTCTTATTAATAAAAACAAACCCAAGGCTAGTTATTGGGGTGAATGCCGGAAGATCAGAGAAGCAGAACAAGCCACAGCTTCCTCACCTTGCTAATTCTCCAGCTGATCTTGTTTCCTCGGACTGGAAGCCTCTGAGTACTCATCCAAATGAATCTCAGCTGAACTGTGCTGCTCAAAGCCTAAAAGCTTAACCAGTCAAAAGCTTCTAGTTCCTGGTCCTCACACCTTATATATTTTTCTGCTTTCTTACATCACTCCCTGGGATTAATCCTCACTTTCTGGGATTAAAGGCATAAATCACCATGCCTTGCTGTTTCCAATGTGGCCTTGAACTCACAGAGATCCAGAGGGATTTCTACTTCTGGAGTGCTAGGATTAAAGGTGTGAGTGCCACCATTTTCTAGCCTTTGTATCTAGTGACTATTCTGTCTCTGACCCCAGATAAGTTTATTAAGGTACACAATATTTTGGGGAACACAATACTACCACAGTTAACCCCATTTTTCACAGATGAGAAAATTAGACTCTGAGTTATAAAGCTAGCAAGTAGAGGAGTCCCTTAAAAGTCAATAATTTGCACTCATTGTAGGGCTATACGTCCTTCAGCTGTTAATTTACGGGGAGATAAAGGGTCAAGGTTGCCCTTTAAGACATCATACAAAGGGTGAAGCTGACATGTTGGAATTTTTAAAGTGGACCGAAGCCATTGAATATCTCCCATAAAGGTTTGGAAATCATTAAGCGTACATAGCTGATCAGTACGCAGAGTAACCTTTTGTGGATGTATGCCTGTGCATAACAATTCATGTCCTAAATAATGATAGGGAAAAGAGACCTGTACCTTTTCTGGGGCTATCTGTAAATTAGCCAGGCTAAGAACCTCTTGTAATTTAGAAAAGGCATCAAAAACAAGTTTTGTTTTTTTTTTATTTTTAGCATCCATAAAATATAAGTCAACCACAATTAAATACCAGTGTTTAGGAATTGCCACAGGGGCAGGCAAACCAGGCTGTGTTGTTCCCATGAGAAGCATGGTTTTATTTACAGCTCTAAGATCCTGTAATAGCCTCCATTTTCCTGACTTCTTTTTAATAACAAATATAGTTGAGTTCCAAGGTGAAGTGGAAGGAATGATATGTCCAGCATCTAACTGTTCCTTAACTAATGCATTGGCAGCCTCCAATTTTTCTTTAGTAAAGGGCCACTGCTCCACCCATACAGGGTCATCACTTTTCCAAGTGATTTTTATTGGTTGTATAATTGAAGGCTGCTGTGCAGTGACCCCTATGGAAAAGACCCTAATCCTCAGGTATCCCCATAACTTCTAGTGACACAATTTTTGTCTGCTACAGGTAGTGGGTCTCCTTGCAACATTTTCCCTAAGCCTCTGCCTGGGCAGTAGCCCTGACTCTTCAACACCTGTTGTAAAGGCTGTGTAGTAAGCACTGCTCCCATACCATCTAATACATCCTGTCCCTACAAGTTCACTGGAATGTCAGGTAGCACAAAGTGTTGAAAAGTTCCTGCATGACCTTCCTCATCCTTCCAATTTAAAAATAGCCTGCTCTGTAATGGCGTCTGAGCTGTGCTGATACCTTGTAGGTTAGAGGTAGAATTTTTAAGGGGCCAATTGGGATCTCAGGATTCTTGTGAAATTATAGATATATGCTAGTGAGGCCACAAGTAGTTGTCCTGGTTTAGAAAACCAGAACAGGTCAGTCTTGTACTCAACTTTGCCAAGGCACCAGAGATGTGAGTGACTTTATGACAAGCCCTTTAGACTAGCCCATCAGACAGCTTAATACTGCTGAGTGATCTGACATGAATCATCCAGCTGAGCTTCAACTGAGCTGTAAATTATAGGCTATATAAAAAATGATTGATGCATTCAATGATGGGTTTTGGAGGGTATACAACAATAAACAAATAGAACATTGCCATAGTTCCCTACCAGTGGTGCTGCTGGTAATGTGCCTGGAAATTAATGGAGTATTAATAGAAACTTGCTAAGTAAAGGAATGAGTTCTAGAGAGAAAGATAGGAAAGGTCTATTGAAAATGATAAAGACAACTTACAAGTAGCAGTTACTATATAGCCCTTGAGAGGCTAACCACTCTCTATTTGATTGTCCTATACCCACAAGCACATACAGGTAGCAGTAAGAGAATTCAGTAGATTAAAAGAAAGAATATATGAGGTTAGAAGTGAAAAGTAGTGAGTGGGATAGTGAAGGAATTAGCAGAGACTGAATAGGAAGTGAATTTGATTAAAACACATTGTACATGTACATGAAATCATCAAACAATTACATGTGAAAAACAGTACCTATTCTGGAAATCTCACCAGGGTACATAGACAAGTGTACTTCACTTATATTCCTCTGGAAAGGAACAGAGAGAATCAAATATTTTTGTTATGTTCCTTACCATAAAGTCCAGCTGCTCAATGTCTTTCCCTTAATCCCAAAATCTCTGCGTTTTCCAGCTCATGGAATGAACCCAGTCCAGTTAGGATTAGCATGCTTTTCCTTCTCTTCTTGACAGAGATTAACTCCCAAAAGACTAGATAGAAACGTGGAACAGTAGAATAATTAGCAAGATGAACTGGCTTCCAAATGTGACTCCAGAACCCCAGCCACCTTTAAAGTATGAAGTGCACAAACTATGCCTCCTGATGAAAACATGTGGACTTGGATTCTAACTATAACTGCTTTACTTCCTTCACCTTTAATTGCCTGAAGTTTAGACCTAGGTTCAATCAGTAGCCTATTGTTATCTGCTTCCTGGGAAGCAAATAGCAGCTGAAAGGAGAGCTGGGGAAGAATTGGGTGGAGTTGGAAATAAGAATCTTGGCATGGCTCTTATGAATTTTTCTTTTTCCATTTTATTCACCTCCTTTCTGGGCTTGATGTTATCAGAAATTTCCCAAGAGAGAGAAAATCCAGACTTCCTCTAAGAGGTCAACTACCTGCCTCAGGAAAATCAAAAATGGGGAGACCAGCTGCTCCAAAGAAACTCTGCTCCCATGTTTGCATTCAAGGAAATTCACACAAAGGACTACAGACTGGCAGGCCTCTTTCATTTATGTGTCCTTTAATTAGTTAAGAACAAAATCCATGGCAATTCTGGGCAGCCCATCCAAAATATGGACAAATAGGATATCCTTATATGTAATGAAGAAAAATTAACCACTTTGGATGAATTCAAAGACATGAGCTAATCAGCACTAAAAAGATAGATGGTGATCTATGCAGGAGATGGAGCATAAAAGCATACTTACTTGCATTTCTTCAGGTTCATGGTTTCAGTTGCTCAGTGTTGTTCTGCATATGACAAATGTTAAAAGATCAAACTTAATGTTCATAATATAACACTGCTTATATATATTTCCTGATTCCTCCTAAACAATATTTCTTTCTGTTTCTGAAACCAATAAGAAATGAAACACCTTCTTCAAGTGTTAAAAGGCAATGTTACAGATTTTTTTAATTTTTGAGGATTTCATACATGTATACACTGTTGTTATTATTATCATATTTAACCTTATTACTTTCTGTTTTACTCCTCCTACTCCTGCTTATATTTATTTATTTATTTATTTATTTATTTATTTATTTATTTATTTATTTATTTGGTTTTTTTCAAGACAGGGTTTCTCTGCGTAGTTTTGCGCCTTTCCTGGAGCTCACTTGGTAGCCCAGGCTGGCCTCGAACTCACAGAGATCCGCCTGCCTCTGCCTCCCGAGTGCTGGGATTAAAGGCGTGCGCCACCACCGCCCGGCTTCCTGCTTATATTTATAACTAATCCCCCTCCTACTTTTATATCTTTTTGTTCTGTTTGTGTGAGTCTTGTTCACATTGCCACAGCTGATATGTGTTCATGACTGTAACCGTCATGTTATATCCTGAAGATATCATTTCATAGCACACCTTCCCTTCCTCTGACTCTTAAAATCTCTCCATTTTCTCTCCTAAAATGTTCCCTTGGCTTTATATGGGAAGATGTGGATGTGCTATTTAGAGCTGAGCATTCAACAATCACTTATTTTCAGCTCTTTGACCAGTTATGCATAAAGTGTCGCCCACTACAAATAAAAACTTTTCTGACCAAGGCTGAGAGTAGCACTAGACCATGGGTATACGTAAATACTTAGAAGGCATTTGACTATGTGTCTATTTAAACAAAATCAGTAGTATATTCCTCCCTAGAGCCTGTGTCCTGCCATCCCTAGGCCTCTTTAGAAGATCATTTTATTTTTGATTTGTATATGTGAAAGTGGTTTGCCTGAATGTATGTGTGTGTCTGGTCCCCAGGGAGATCAGAAGAGGATATTGAATCCTTTTGGACTGGAGTTGCAGAATGTTGTAAGCTACCATGTGGATGCTGGAAACCAAACCCAGGTCCTCTGCAAGACCAATAAGTCCTCTTAACCCCTGGGCTGATTCTCAAGGTCCCAGCCTTAAATACAACCAGAAAGCAGTTGATTCCCCCCAAAATGGTCTTGCCACTATTGCACCAGTGAACATATACAATTCTGCATAATGTTATGGTTACAAAATGCAGACACAGATAGTGAAGCTGAAACTGTGGATTCCAGAGAGCTAGATTCTAGTCCTGATTGTGCTGTTAAATGTGTTATCTGCTGTGGATATCGCTATATGCAAATAAACACTAATTGGCCAATGGCCAGACAGGAAGTATAGGCAGGACTAACAAAGAGGAGAATTAAGGAAGGAGAAAGGATAGCAGGGACTGCCTGGAGCCGTTGCCAGGACAAGGAAGATGTAAAGTACCAGTAAGCCATGAGCCACATGGCAAAGTAAAGATTAATAGAAATGGGCTGAATATAAGAAGAGTAAGAGCTAGACAATGATAGGCTTGAACTAATGGCCAAGCAGTTTAAATAATGGAAGCGTCTGTGTGTTTATTTTATAAATGGGCTCCAGGACTGGCGGGACTTGGTGGGACCCGGAGAGAAAAGCACTCCAGCTGCAGTTATCCTAAATGAGTACTTCCCCTTTATATTCTCTTACCTGAAATGAATAGCATGGGGTCAATGCTTAAGACTCTGTATTTCAAATACCCCCATATCATCTCCAGGGCTAATCCTTACTAGTATGGCTTCTCTCTAGGTTGCTTTGCCTCCAAACTTACATATAGCACTAATTCTGATTATTGTTTTCAGTTTTTAATTAAGGCTTTACTGTCATTTTAGATTTCTTTATTCTGTATTTGCAAACACCCTTAGAAACATATATGCTTAATTCCCGTTGCATTATGAAAAGCTCAATAGTGAAGTTCAGAGACCTAGGGTAGAACCAAACATGACTGGTAAAAAAAAAAATCAATGAAGTGATCCCTAATGATACTCTGCTGTACTCATAGATCAGTGACTTGTCATCAGAGTGGCCTCCTCTGGCAACAGATGGGAGTGGGTGCAGAGATCCACAGATGTACATTATTTGGAGAGAGAGACAAAATTGGAGGTCTCCATTGGGTCCCTCCCCTCAGAACTCTGGGAACCCCAACAAAGAGGGGGAGGAAAGATTGTAGAAGTCAGATGGGATGAAGGACACCAGGAGAACATGACTCATAAGATCAACTAAGCACTGATGATATGGGCTCACAGAGACTGAAACGGAAAGCATAGGGCCTGTATGGAACTGTACCAGGTCATATATATATATGTCTTTTATCTTGGTGTTTTTGTGGGACTCCTAATAGGGGAAATGAGAGTATCAGTATTTCTGACTCTTTGCCTCCTCTTGAGACTATTTTCTTCCCATTGGGTTGCCTTGTCCAGCCTCCACAGGAGGACTTTTGCCTTGTCTTGTTGTATCTTGTTTTGTCATGTTTGGTTGTTGTCTCTTGGAGGCCTGCTCATTTCTTAAGGGAGACAGAGGTGGAGTAGATCTTGGGAAGAGAAGAGGTAGGGGTAGTCTGGGAGTGGAGGGATGTGGTGGTAATCTAATTGTACTGAAATGTGATTTTGATTGTATGTTAATAAATAAAGTTGTCCGGGGGTCAGAGCTATTAGAGCCATAGACAGAGTGTGGTGGTGGTGGTGGTGGTGGTGGTGGTGGTGGTGGCACACGCCTTTAATCCCATAGATCTCTATGTGTTCAGGGATACAGCCAGCATTGGAGACATATGCCTTTAAGACCTAGGGGGCTGTACATTCAGACAGTGACGAGGCAGTCACGTGTTTGGGTTTACAACCAATGAGAAGGCAGAATGACTGGAAAATCGACTTGCAGACAGGAAGTAGCTCTTTTTGGGGAAGCTGGGACACTGCAGGCGGAAGGGTGAGATTTTAGCTCTGAGCTCTGACCTATCGGCTTTCTCTTTTACACTGTTTCTGTGTTTCTTATTTAATAAGATGGTTGGTTACATCAATATCTGGCGCCCAACGTGACAAGAATCCATTAAAAAACACTTGGCTTGGCGGCAGGTTCGCATTCCCGCAAGGGCGGCAGACCAGGCGGCCTGCATCCTAGTCCGAGCGCCAGCTTCCTAGTCCGAGCGGCGGCCCCCTAGTCCTTGGCCTCAGGACGGACTAACCGAGCTGCTTGCTTAAAGCCAGTGCTACAAACAACTCAGACATGCGCTGCGGAACAGGGCCCTGCCTGTAAAGCCAACGCACGTGGTCGGAGCTTAAGGAAGCCAGACCCAAGCCTTGACTCGGCACAAGAGGGAACACGTGGCTGCATTTAAACTTTAGCCAGCTACACTTCCTTGTTCTCTCTCTCTCGCTCTCTCTCTCTCTCTCTCTCTCTCTCTCTCTCTCTCTCTCTTTCTCTTTGGATTTACACCTGGGACACTAGGTGGCTGTTTTGAAAATCCCCTCAGATTTCTACTGTTCTACGCAGATTTGGTAAGTCATAACATATCAGATATTTTAAAGGAAACTATCTAAAAGAGAATTTTTTCCACATTAAAAAACAAATGAGTTTTATGTGTACATTGGAAGAAAATTGGTTTTCGTTCGAAATTTTAGGCAGTCTGATAATGGAACAACTATATAATATTAGTATTGGTGGAATTATGCAGCTTATCACTATACTAATCCACATTTTAATATTTAAAAAGATAGTCAATTTAATTGCCAGGATAACAGCTTTAGAAGAACTTGTTAAACCTGTAAAAATTCAGACAGAAGGAACTGACAGCGAAGTTGTTTCAAATTTGGATCATAAGGTTACAGAAAGAAAGCCTGTTTTCACACAGTCACCCTTAATTTGTCCTGTAACCGTACAGCAGATGCCTGATCAAATGGCTACACAAAATATTTGGGCTCCAATTGAAACATTGGATTTAAAAAGGTTTAAGGAGGCAATAGTATCTTATGGCATGCATTCCCCATATGTAAAGCAAATGTTAAACTCTTGGTCAACATATAATAGGATAGTACCACAGGACTGGCGGGACCTTGCACAAGCTGTTCTGGAACCCAGCCAGAGACTTCAATTTCTGACTTGGTTTAAGGAGGAGGCTAAAAACATAGAAAAACAATGGAGGGATAAAGGAATACAAGTTTGCCAGGATCAGCTTATTGGAGAAGGCCAATATGCTTTAGTACAAACAATGTTTATATGATGTCCAAACCCTAATTTTATGTCGAACGGCAGCCTTGAATGCATGGGACAGAGTTGAGGAACCAGGAAAAAAATGTGAGTGATTTACAAAGGTGATGCAAGGCCCAAAAGAGTCTTTTACAGATTTTTTACAAAGACTGGCTTCAGCAGTAAAGAGAATGGTCTCGGATTCAGAAGCTGGTAAGGCAATAATTGAATCTTTGGCCTTTGAGAATGCGAATGCAGCATGCAAAAGAATAATCAGGCCATTAAGGGCAAGATCTGCACCTATGGAAGATTGGATTAGAGAAACAATTACTGTTGAAGCTGATGAGCATGATGATACATGGGTAGGAGAAGTAATTTCAAAAGGTTTGAGGAGTGTTAGATGTTTTGGATATGGAAAGCAAGGACATTTGAAAAGGGACTGTAGACAGGTCATTCCCAGAAACAATGTTTCTTCAAGGAACAATGGCAACAGAATGCCCCTTCCTTCTGGAGTATGCAGAAGGTGTGGTAAGGGAAAACACTGGACCAACAAATGTAGATCAACAAAGGACAGACAGGGTAATCCTTTGCCTCAGTCTTCGGGAAACTCCCAGAGGGGCCTCGCGCAGGCCCCCAGTGCAAATCCAGTTCAAACCTTTCCTGCAGCCATAGAGGAAATCCCTGCTCTGGAGAGCGATTAAATAACCAAATGCCTATTGGAATAAATCATGCTGGTCAGGTTGATGAAACAGAGAGAATAGAAAATTCAGGAGAAAACATAAAGAAAATTTTTTGGCAAACTTCTATTAATGAACAAAGACCAAAATTAACGATAAAAATAAATGTTGTTTTGTTGTCTGGTCTGGTAGACACAGGTGCGGACGTTACCATAATTGCACCAGAATTTTGGCATCCAACTTGGCCTCTTCAGGAGGTAAACGTTCAACTGTTAGGAATTGGGACATTATCTCAGGTGAAACAGAGTGCAAGATGGCTCGAATGTATAGGTCCAGAAGGACAGAGAGGAAAATTAAAACCATATGTGGCTAACATAACTATGAACCTGTGGGGTCGAGACTTGTTGCAACAATGGAATACTCAGATTAACATCCCTCCAATCTCAGAAACAAATCATAAACTAGCACATGTTACTGAGAGAAATATTAGAAGATATTGTTCTAATGAGTGGTCACCAGCCATCCATATTATACAAGAACAGAGCACAATAACTGATGATCTTCCAAAGACACCAGCAGTTCTACCTTTAAAATGGTTAACAGACAAGCCTGTATGGGTCCAGCAATGGCCTTTAACAACAGAGAAACTCCAGGCTTTAGAAGAGCTGGTAGAAGAACAGTTAAATGCTCAGCATATTGAAGAATCAACCAGCCCTTGGAATTCTCCTGTATTTGTTGTTAAAAAGAAATCTGGTAAATGGAGAATGGTAACAGACCTTAGAGCAATTAACAAAGTAATTCAGCCAATGGGCTCTCTACAATCTGGGATGCCTTTGCCTACTCTGTTACCAAAAGGATGGCCTCTCATAGTTATTGATTTAAAAGGCTGTTTCTTTTCAATACCCTTACAAGAAAAAGACAAAGAAAGATTTGCTTTTACAGTGCCTACTTATAATAATTCTCAACCGGTTAAAAGATTTCAATGGAGGGTCCTCCCACAGGGAATGTTGAATAGCCCAACTCTGTGCCAATACTTTGTACAACAGCCATTGGAAGTGATACGTAAAAAATTTCCTAAATCTATAATTTATCATTATATGGACGATATTTTACTAGCTGACTCAAATGCAGATACTTTAGAAATAATGTTTGAAGAAGTAAAGAAAATTTTGCCTTGCTGGGAATTACAAATTGCTCCTGAAAAGATACAAAGAGGAGATTCTATTAATTATTTAGGATATAAAATAGAGCTACAAAAAATTAGACCCCAAAAGGTACAAATTCGGAGAGATAGACTACAGACTCTTAATGACTTTCAAAGATAATTTGGAGATATTTCTCATCTACGAACTATTGTTGGCGTAAAAAAATGATGAACTGACTAATTTGTTCAGAACCTTAGAAGGTGACAAGGACTTAAATAGTCCAAGAGAATTATCACCTGAAGCTGAGAAAGAATTGGCCTTGGTAGAAAAAGAAAGTGCATGAAGGACACGTGGATCGTATTGATCCAAAGCTGGATTGCATTTTGGTTATTTTACCTTCTAGGCGTTCTCCTACTAGAATATTAATGCAGAGGGAAGATATTATATTGGAATGGATATTTTTTACCAAATAAACCAAATAAAAAATTAAAAATTATTTGGAAAAAATCTCTGACTTGATTTACAAAGGAAAATTGAGACTTCGTCAATTAGCAGGCATAGACCCAGCAGAAATTCTAGTACCATTAACTAAGGAGGACATTGAAAAATTATGGACAGAAAGTGAACCTTGGCAAAGTGCTTGCAGTAATTTTTTGGGGGGGGAGAAATTAACAGCAAATATTCCAAAAGCAATAGAGTTGATCTTATAAAGAGAGCTGATTGGATCTTGCCTCGAATTGTATGGCAAAAACCCATATCTGGAGTTCGTACATTTTATACAGATGCCAACAAAGAAGGAAAGGCAGGTTACAAATCAGAAAATTTAAGTAAAGTGGTTCAAAGTCCGTATAATTCAGTTCAAAAATCAGAATTGTATGCTATTCTGTTGATATTAATGGATTTTTCAGAAACCTCTCAACATAGTAACTGACTCTCAGTATGCTGAAAGAGTGGTGTTACATATTGAGACTGCAGAATTTATCCCTGATGCTTCAGAATTAACTTCACTATTTATTCAATTACAAGATACAATCAGGAAAAGGAATCATCCTTTATATATAACTCACATTCGATCCCATACTGGTCTGCCAGGCCCTCTAGCACAAGGCAATGATGAGATTGATAAATTATTGATAGGAAATGTGCTGGAGGCCTCAGAATTTCATAAAAAACATCACGTTAATAGTAAAGGTTTAAAAAAGGATTTTTCCATAACCTGGCAACAAGCCAAAGAAATAGTAAAGAAATGTCCTACTTGTTCCTTCTACAATCAAACGCCATTACCATCAGGATGTAACCCAAAGGGTACTCAGAGAAATGAAATCTGGCAGATGAACGTGTTTCACTTTGCAGAATTTGGAAAATTGAAATATGTACACCACACTATCGATACTTATTCAGGATTTCAATGGGCAACTGCTTTGAGTTCTGAAAAAGCTGATTCTGTAATCACTCATTTGCTAGAAGTTATGGTCATCATGGGTATACCTGCACAAATCAAAACTGACAATGCTCCATCATATGTCTCTGTTAAAATGAAACAGTTTTTTGCTTATTACAATATAAAGCATATTACAGGCATACCACATAATTCTACAGGTCAAGCAGTTATAGAAAGATCAAACAGAACTCTAAAGGATATGCTAAGCAAACATAAATGGGTAACAAAAACCCCCAGAAATAGACTGCATAATGCTCTTCTAACTTTGAATTTTCTGAATGCCAATGAGAAAGGAACAACAGCTGCAGAGAGACATTAGATAATAGAAAAAACTACAGAATTAAATCAGCCTATATACTTTAAGGATGTGCTGACCTCAGAATGGAAACCAGGGTATGTATTACATTGGGGATGAGGTTTTGCTTTTGTTTCTACAGGAGAAGATAAGCTGTGGGTACCATCAAAATTGATAAAGGTTCGATTTGAACAAGAGAGACCTCTTAATTAGAGGAGGTGATAGTTCATCAACCAGCATGAACATCCAATTTAAACTAATTTGTATCAATAACACATGCCTTTTCATTTAATCAGATAATAACTTGTCAAAAGGAAACATCCCCAAAATTAGTCTTGGGGAAAGGTTTTTGTTTTTGTCTTTTAGGAGAATGAAGGTTAAGGAATCTGAAGAACACTGGACAAATGAGACAACTGAAGAAAAGGGACAAATCATCTATCCCAAGAAACAGAATGAAACGGTGTATGGGTATATAGTATCTAAAAAAATTTTATGTCTTCCTAATGTTTGTTTCTGCTTTTCTCTAAAGATTTAACACTATTGGTCTTCTAATAGTCCCAGTTCAATTAAAATTTAAAGCTGACTTTGGAGTTGGAGAATGGCTCTCTCCTTCTTTAAAATCAAGCATGTTGTTAAAAGGAAAATGCAAACTCCCTGTATCATGCCAGAATAAAAGAGCCATCTTCTGCTATGGTACAGGACAAAAGCAAAATTAATTAAGGGACTATTCTATTACTAATCTCAACTCTTTGATTCTATTCTGATTCTTTAAACTTTTCTTAAAGTATAAATTTTATATCAAAATTTACAAGATTTATATATATATATATATATATATATATATATATATATATATATATATATACATTTTAAACTTTGTTAAGATATGAATGGTCATATAGAGTACTAACTAATTCTAGAAAAAAGGCTAGCTGCATATATATGTTTTTGTGTTCGAGCCTCTTATCAGTTTTCTGCAGGAAATCACGGCCAGGCCTAACATCAACTGAAGTCTCCAGGAAGAAGATGGGGCCCCACAACAACAGCAATTCTATGTGGACAATAATAATATCACTAAGCTGACAAACATCATCCACAGATCAGCTTTGAACTACAAGGTGCTCAGAGCAATTTTGAGATGACTAGCTGAGATGATCCAGTCTCAAAGACTACTTGAATAAGGACTTGAGATAAACCCTGAACTTTGGCATTATACACAGACTGGATAATGAAGGATATAGTTACCTCTCCTAGAATTTGACAATTAACCTAAAATTTTTCTTTCAGGATAAAGAAAACTTCGCCCATACACAGCAGGAAGCAATTTTAAGAATACGACGCCCACATTCCCAAAGAGGTGGTGTGGGGCGGGTGGTTTTTTGGTCTTTTTAATGGGTTTTGGGTCTGGGATAATTTTCAGTATTTAGGGGGGTTGGTTACAAGTTATTGTCAAGGGTTAAGAAAAAGGCTAAGCAAAGGAGATTAGATTTAAGGTTCTTGTTTAAAAAAAAGAAAAAAGAAAAAAGAAAGAAAGAAAAGAAAAAGACAATTACTAATACTTTACATTGGATTGAATTGTTTTATATTGTATACAAATTTGAAACTGATATTGTTAGAAAATGCTATATGTATATTTCTAATTGTATTTATACCATTCATTTAACAATGCAATACAAATTTCTGATCCTTGAATGTTATTATTACTAACTACTAGGATATAAAGAAATGAAAGTTAGTAGTTAGACATTACAATAGAACTTGTAGTCATATTAGATATGTTTTAAAAATTGAGCAGAGATGTTTTAGACAGGTCATCTTCAAACCCTTCAGAGATCTATAGAATATGGCATTTAAAATGTTTTAATAACTTAGAAAAATTTTTCTTTTTTGAGAGATGTCGGCTCCTGGCAGTACTAATCTACTTCAGAGAAAATATGGGCATTGAAGAAACTGCATAACTTTCATTGTGGCAAAAGTTAGCCACTGGACAACAAAGTATCCTCGAATCAACAGGACAAAATGGACAGACAGAACACGAAACAAGGGACTACTGATTCTTGCCAAAACAAGTGTGGTTATGGCTTTATCAAAAGGCATCTTCTGAGGCCAGGACAATATGGCCCCATCCCTGAAGTGGCCTTCGCATCCAGAAAAGGTATGGTGCCCTTTTCTTCGAAGGCAGCTTAACAGGCAGAGGGCCGATGGCTTCTGTTGTGCAATGGAACAGCAGCTAAAAGCTCATGCCTCTTGAAAGTAGACTAGCATTTAATAGAGGGATGTGGAGAAGAAGGGGATGCTGAGATGAAGCCATATATACACAGCCAAGAAGAATGGACAGCTGAATTTAAAAACTGTCAACAATTTCCAGAATTTAAAATCCTGAATCATGACAGGACACTAGTGGAATTCAGGTGTTTCTGGTACGTGGACTGCTCTCACCCAATGTGAGGTTGAACTGTTGACCTTGTGTACATTCTACATCACAAATGAGTCTGTCAGATACACTAAGCCTATAGGCTGAAGATGATGCCCCAACACTGTGGAGAAACCTCAGGTGACTGTCCTGGCAGCTGGCTGTTTCTGTCAACTCACAAATTTTTTGGAAGTTGCTTGCATGCACTTCCTGTTTTTATTTTTGTTAGCTAATATTATTTACTTCTTGGGTCTCTGAGGGAGTTGAAGATTAGTTAGTTATGGTTGAAGATTAGTTAGTTATAGTTGAAAATTAATTAGGATAGAAAGTACATTAGATACATCTTGGAATTACCAAAATAGGATAGATAATGGAATTATTTTCTCTGATTTGTCATATACCTGTTTAGGTATTTATTACTTGTATATATTGTATATAGTTATTGTACTTTTGTATATAGTTTTTCTTTTGTTAGTTATAACCTTTTGCTTTTTTTCTTTTTATTAAAATAGAAAAGGGGAAATTTGGTGGCAATCTAATTGTACTGAAATGTGATTTCGATTGTATGTTAATAAATAAAGTTGTCCGGGGGTCAGAGCTATTAGAGCCATAGACAGAGTGTGGCGGTGGTGACGCACACCTTTAATCCCATAGATCTCTATGTGTTCAGGGATACAGCCAGCATTGGAGACATATGCCTTTAAGACCTAGGGGGCTGTACATTCAGACAGTGACGAGGCAGTCACATGTTTGGGTTTACAACCAATGAGAAGGCAGAATGACTGGAAAATCGACTTGCAGACAGGAAGTAGCTCTTTTTGAGGAAGCTGGGACACTGCAGGCAGAAGGGTGAGATTTTAGCTCTGAGCTCTGACCTCTCGGCTTTCTCTTTTACACTGTTTCTGTGTTTCTTATTTAATAAGACGATTGGTTACATCAATAGAGGGAGGGTTAGGATGTACTGTATAAGAGAAGAATCTGGGGTGGGGAATTTAGCTCAGTGGTAGAGCGCTTGCCTAGCAAGTGCAAGGCCCTGGGTTCAGTCCTCAGCTCCATGAAAAAAAGAGAAGAATCTGTTTCCAAAACAAATACATAAATAATAGTGATGCTAACATCATTCTATGAGAAATTATAGATGAAGAATGTATATTTAAAACTAAGTACAAAACCGTGATTTCCAAGTAATGGTGGCATTAGGTGTTCACTATGTGTAAAGATGTTATATGAATCATTCCAATGCCAAGAACAATAATAAAGCAATATGAGAACTAGTCCTGGCTACTCTCTTTGACTGCAAATACTGCATAGCACTTGCTGCTTGCTAGGTCCTGTTCCAAGCACTTCATATCAATTCTTGAATATTTGTTCTGACACCACAAGGGAGAAATAAGTATTGACCTCATGCTGCAGATAGAGGAAACTAAGGCATAAGAATGTTAACTTCTCCAAGGACATATAATTTACTAAATAGCAAAGCTAGAAATGCAATGCATAAAGTCTGATCCATAAAACCTTGCAACAAAGATTATATTCTATAGTAACACTCCCTGGTGGGAGCTATTTATGTTATATTTTGAATATAAATTGTCCCTCAAAATCTCATGTGATTAATCACCATGTAATACTATTTTGGAAAGCTGTAGAACTTTCTGGATATGGAGCCTAGGTAACAGACTAGGTCCACTGGAGTTATGACAAGTCTATATGATCTTGAGTTTTCTGCTTCCTCAAACCTTGGGATATGAACAAAATGCTACTACAAGTTCTTATCATTATGGAGCTGCCCACTACCATGAAGCTGTAAGTATCCTGGCAGAAATGAAAACAGTCAAAAGAAGCACTTGTGTCTCTCAATCTGACTATCAGACTATTGAAAATGGAGCCCAAAGAAATGGTAGTTATCCCAGGAATCTCATGTTGGAATAAGAAAAAGGCATGCATCTCCCTGAGAGAGATTTCACACAGTTTCAACAACTTGTCAGACCACCTTATAGAATGAAATTGAAGCCCAGACAATGATGGGCCAATGGTAGTGGGACCACACCTTGATGTGGACTGCCTAGTTGTTCAATTTAGATGTTTAATTTAAATTTTAATCTCACATCAGAACCATAAAGATGGACTTGGGGGTTCACTGAATCTCTTTGTCCCTCTTTATAATGTGCCCACATTGAATAAATTTCCTTTTTCTGCTTCCACCATTGATTTCCCTTTTTTAATTTGTTTATTGAGGATGGGTGGCTGAACATGGCTTAGGGAAATAGGCTGTGTCCCCGAGTTCAATAGCAAAACTACATACTTCCATACCTTGCTTTCCCCCCTCCAAGAAAGACTGTATCCTCTCAAACTATAAGCCAAAATAAATCCCTCCTCTCATAAGTTTCCTCTATCTAATATTTTGCCACAGTAATTACTATGTGGCAATTCTGAGATCCCCCACATTTTACCAGTTCATGTCCTAAGTAAATTTAAACTAGGAGCAGTAGAGTTTGAGATTTTTTTTTTACTGGTGTGAATGACAAGTACAAAGTGGTGGTGATTGGAGTAAGTGGTGTTGATAAAAGTACACTGACAATCTAGCTAATCAAGAATTATGTTGTTGATAAAGATGATCCACCACAGAGAGAGAAGACTGGGTAAACATCTTAGTTTCTATATGTATGGTACTGTTAGAAAACAAATTTAATTTGCCAACAAGGACAGCTGACACAAAATAAGCTCATAAACAGTCCAAGACTTATGGGATTCTGTTCATTGAAACTTCCACCAAGACCAGACAGGGTATCAAAGATGAATTTTATACACAAGGAAGAGAAATATGCCTCTGTGGAATGAAAGAGCTCAATAACAGCAATGATGAGACTCAAGGCTATATGGAGTTGCTATGTGTGTGATGTAACAAGATACTTATGAGCAACTCACTTGTAACATTTACCCCAGAAATTGTTCTTTTTCACTTTCCTCTTTTCTAATATTACTCCAGGATATGTACTGATTATTTACTTCATATTTTATATTGCTAAATATAAATGGTCCTTTCTTTTTAAAAAGAGATACTTGTGAGGTTCTTTCACCAGAAAAGAGCTATTTTCAAGCTCCTCTGGAAACCTGGAAAAGTATCCCTGTTGCAGTCTTTATCTCAGATGAGCTCCTGATACATTGCTTCCCTTTCTCAGTAGATGAGCACTGTAGTCTACTTGATACCTCAGAATAATTACTCCTCAATTGGCTGACCAGAGAAATGCACTAGTTGTTTGTACAAACTGCTGGATTGTCACTACACTTTCCTCAATACATCCTGCTCCAACCACCATCAGTTTGTACCCCAGTACTTGCTTGCCCTGGATTTTCTCCTGTAGAAAAAAAAATATACCTCCAAAAGCCAGCCTTCCACCTGAAACACAACTCAGGTTCTAAATCAGAGATGCAATCTACATACATGATAGACTATTGAAGAGAAATTCTTAAGATGTAGGCAGCAATTGTAAATTTTTCTCGTTTTTTACTGTTGAAATTGAACATGTTAATTTTTGAAAAAATGTCATAAATTACTATTTGGGGAAGAATAGAATTGATGTTGATTGCTTTGTTTATAATTTGATCAGCTATATTCCATAAACTGTCACTTGCTCCCTATTTATAAATACCAAAGTGAATATTGACTTTTGAATTTACCATAGTCTTTTCAACTTGCATGAAATTAAGTTCAACTTAAAACAGAAAAACTGATACTGTATTATACTTGAAGAAATGTTTTATCTGTGGATCAATTGAAATATTAACTTTGTAACCCTAGTGCCTCATCACAATGGTTTGCTTCATATATTATACATTCATCACAAGTAGGTCTATATAAAATCCTAGCCTAATGGAGATGCCACCATTGGCATTGTTGCTAGTGGTCCTGGCTGAGGTAAGATAACATGTGTCACTAACATGTTTTCACATCTCAATTTTAGCCTAGATGTGGACCAAGTCCCATGTCCTCATAGTTCATTGACAAAACGTAATTGCATGACCCCATACCCAGGAAGCTTAGAAGCTATTCTTTCATGTTCACAGAAGAATAAAAATTGTTTTGAGCACTATTGATGTTACCACAAACTGCAGTTATCAAACACTCAAATAAATATTTAGCTTCATAGTCAAAGCTAATCAAAATCAACAATCCTTAGCAAAGAAGGAAATAGCTATTAGACAGGTAACTAATAATACCTGTAACATATCCTTTATGTATTATTTACTTTTCTTATCACTATCAAAAACTGACTGACAAAAAAAAGCAACTTAAAGAAGGAAGTATTCTGTCTTACAGTTTAAGAGGATACAGGCTATCATGACAGGAAAGCCAAGGAAGCATGAATATATGGTGCCTGTCACATTGCATCTGAAGTCAGGAAGCAGAAAGTGATGAATTCTGGTGCTTAGATGGCTTCCTCTTTTTTTCCTTTTACTCAGTCTGGTATCCTAGCCCATGTAATGATGCCACACATATTCAGTTAAACTTCTTTGGAAACACCCTCCCTTACATGCCCAGTGATATATCTCATAGGAGTTTCCAAATCCAATAAAGTTAATAATGAAACTTAAGTATAGTAAGTTAATCCACTCCTTGTCAAAATTATGCCTACACAGCACTTTTAAACATAACCTTGCAACTCCTGGATCTCAAAGGCTCATGACCATCTGCTGTGGGATGTCTTTCTGTATGCTGTGAATATGTGTGGCTCCCATTGGATAATAAATAAAGCTGTTTTGGCCTGTGCCAAGAAAGCTTACTGCCAGGCAGGAAAATCCAAGGAGAGATACAGAGAGAAGGGTGGAGTTGGGAGAGACGTCAGCCACAGCCAAAGGAGCAACAAGATGCCAGCAGACTAGTAACACCACAGCCACGTAGCAACATATAGATTAATAGGAATGGGTTAATTTAAGATGAAAGAACTAGCTAGCAAGAAGCAGAAGCCGCAGGCCATATAGTTTGTAATTAATATAAGCCTCTGAGTAATTATTTTTTAAATGGCTGTAGGACTGCAAGTGGAGAGACTGCTGGGCAAGGCAGGACTGGAGAAATTTCCATCTACAACCATCTCATACTACAAAATGCACTTGATTCATCATTAAGACTCCCTAAAATTGGACCAGGCATGGTGATACATATCTTCATTCCTAGCATTTGGGAAGCAGAGGCAAGTGGATCCCTGTGCATGAGTTCAAGCCCAACCTGATATTCATAGCAAATTCTAGACCAGACAGGGATACATAGTGGGACTCTATCTTCACAAAAAAAAGTTCTCAAAGTCTTAAAAGTTGTTTCAACATTATTAAAAAGCCCAAAGCCAAAGCTAGTGAGACATATAAGCCATTAAGAGCCCTTGATGAAGGCCTAATTTCAATTCCAGCACCAACATGGCAGTTAACAACCATCTGTAACTTCAGTTTCAGAGGATCCAATGCCCTATTCTGGTCTCTACATGCACTGCATACAAGTGGTGCACAGACATACATGCAGGCAAAACACTTATATACATTAAATATGTAAATGATAGTTGGATGGATAGATAGATAGACATATAGGCAGACAGATAGATGATAGACAGACAGACAGATAGATGTCCCAAAGTCTCTTCTGAGGCTCAAGGCAATTTCTTAACTGTGAACTCCTATAAAATCAAAGAACAAATTACATGTTTCTAATATGCAATGGCACATAGCAAAAATTCCCATTCTAAAATGGAGAAATGGGGGTAAAGCAAGAAAAATTTGGACTAACATATGACTGAAATTCAGTGGGATAAGCACCAAATCCCACAGCTCTATATCCAAGTCTGAGGATCTTTATATGTAGCTTCTTTTGTGGGCCAGTTCCATTCTTGCATCATTTTTTAGCATATATTCAGTGTTCTGGTATCTTCTACAACATGTGGTCTCCATTGCAATTTAAGGCTTTACCTTTACAATGCCATATGACCGCCTTGTAGGGCATCCTTGAAGGAAACCCAACCCAGCCACAAACTGCCTAATTCCAATGGCTTTATAGAGTCTTGATGCAAGCTTTCATGATCCTATAACTCTTGCATTTTGCATACATGCAAAACCAGCACCATGTGAATTACTCTGTTAAATTCAGTTGTCAGCTCAAGATATAAGCTAGCTCCCATTTCTCACAGCTATGTGGCTTCTGTACATTATACCATTCTTACAATATAAGTATATAACCTGAAGGACTCTTAATCAGCATATACACAGAGACTGGTACATCCTTGTTTATTGCTACATTATTCACAATATTTACTTTATAAACATAAGAAACTATCAAAAGTTTAAAGACTAATAAAATAAAATGTGTTACACATACACAATTAAATTTTTTCAACCATACAGAAAAATAAAACTAAGACATTTACAGAAAAAATGAATAGATGGAACAGGAAATCATTAGCATAAGTGAAATGAGCCACATTCACAAAAACAAAAACTGCATGTTTTCTTTCATATGATTAACCTAAATATACTTATATATTTATATGCATACATGTAGATATGTATATAAATGTATTTATAAGTCATGAAACTATAAATAGATTTATGAGAGAGGAGAAGTTATCTAAAGGAAGGTAATAAATAGAAAGCATACTAGAATGCATGTAATAGGAAGGTAGAATGGCGGACTAATTGGGGGAAGAAAAGGAACCACCTGAAGGGGAGAGAGGGCATGAGAGAGGGAAGGGAAAGAGAGGAATAAATGAAAATACAGAATACACACACACACACACACACACACACACACACACACACACACAAACACACATGCACAAACAAACACACACACATGCATGCACACAAAAATTATGACATGACTAAATTCATTACATATTGACCTAAAAAACTAAAACTTCTGTTCATATAGCCAAGATTTTAGAAGCCCATGTGGTAAATATGAAAGCTATATTCAGTTCAATATGAGATAAAGAAAACTACATTTTAAAAATTCTTCCATAGTTTGGTTTCTGTTTTAAAATGTTAGATTGACATCATGTGATTATCACTGAAAATATTATAATTAAATTGTAATTTAAGCCATATTAAAGAAATTAATTTAATAGAAATAATAGTTGTCATATAATTGTAAGGGTGGAATATAAGTCCACAAAGGCTAGAAACTAAGAAAGAAGACTTTAGTGCACAAGTCTTTTTTTTTTCAGCTTATAAGAACTTTATTTTCCTTCCACCTTTTTTCCCTTTGCTCAGGTGTCTGCAGAGGAGCTCAGGACCACGCAGTGGTGGCTCCAACCCACTCATTGGTCTGCGCTGTGGGAGCTGCTGACCAGTCCTCAGTGGCTGGCTGAGCACTCCACTTTTCAGTAGGGAACTGCTGGGTGGGTACAGAGGGCACCTGTACACCCTCAGACCAGTCTGCCACCTCTGTTTGAGCAGCAGTGAACTCAGGAGCTGGTGTAGTCCATTTGCCCTGGAATTCCTCCTTGGTCACAGCCTTCTCAGCAGTGGCCTGTTCCTTCTCAGTCTCCTCTAGGTCTCTGTAGAAGTAAAGATCAGGCATAACTTCCCATGGGTGCTCACGGGAGATAGTGCCACGCATGCGGAGTACTTCCTGGGCCAGCATCCACCACATTAGAACCACTGAGTGAGCTCCCTTATTGTTGCATGGGATGGCAATGTCCACATAGCACAGAGGAGAGTCTGTGTTAGATAGCACAATGTTGGGCAGGTTGACATAAGATGCCTCTGAGAGGGGCTGGTGGTCAGCTCTGGGATCAGTCACCACTAGAAGCCACAGCTCCCTGAAGGCTGCTTGGATCTGGTTAGTGAAGGTCCCAGGGGCGAAGTGGCCAGCAATTGGAGTGGCTCCAGTGACGGCAGCAAACTTCAGCAGCTTACTGGTAATCCTTCCTGGAGGAGATGTGCTGACATCAGCAGGGTTCTCAATGGCAACAATAGCCCAAGCTGCAAACAAGAGCTCCCAGACCTTCTTCAGATTTATGATGTAGATACCATCACTTTTCCTTTTGTAGATGTACTGCTCCATCTGAAAGTCAAGGTTGTTGCCACTTAAGTGGGTTCTTGCAGCAAGGAACTTGAGGACATCCTCCTCCTTCATCTGCAGGACATCAAGGGCTCCAGACATTGTGTAAGTTTCCTGTAGATGTAACCAACCGTCTTATTAAATAAGAAACACAGAACCAATGTAAAAGAGAAAGCCGAGAGGTCAGAGCTCAGAGCTAAAATCTTACCCTTCCTCATGCGAGCTCCTAGCTTCCCGAAAGAGAGCTATTTCCTGTGTGGAAGTCGTTTTATAGTCTTTTGCTCTGCCTTCTCATTGGTTGTAAACTCAAACACGTGACTGCCTCGTCACTGTCTGTATGTACAGCCCCCTAGGTCTTAAAGGCATATGTCTCCAATGCTGGCTGTATCCCTGAACACACAGAGATCTACCTAGCTCTTCTACCAAGTGCTGGGGTTAAAGGCATGTGCCACCACCACCACCACACTCTTGCTATGGCTCTAATAGCTCTGACCCCCGGGCAACGTTATTTATTAACATACAATCAAAATCACATTTCAGTAAAATTAGAATACCACCACAGTTTCCCTTTAAGTTACAACGGGAATCAAGAACAATGCTGCATGGACCCATCCCAGAGTAGTGCAGAAAGGTATAGTGCACAAGTCTTATGAAGGTAAGAATTACTGGAAAGAAAAGCATTGATTTAAGAAAGTAAAAGAAGTTACAGAATAAATACCCACAGAAAGAGATGCCAATTAAAAACAAAATAATCAATTAGCTCCCAGTGAGTCTTCAGAAAACATGAAACTCAGAAACATCAGCTGCCACAGAAGTTAGAGATAAAGCATGGGAAGATAGAAATTCAAAGTCTGCATAAGGAGCAGTGGACTCCCATGACTCCTTGATATCATGCAACTAGCCTGATAATTATTTTGTTTGCCACCATTGTCCTTAGGGCACAAGAGATGTATCCTCTGACAATTTTCATCAGACTACACTCAGGGCACATTGGGAACATTTAACTTTAGAGAAAGATAGTATAAGAAAATGACAGAAAATAGAGGGATGGCACAGCCATATCTGGAATGGCAGAAGTCATAAGGCCAGTACAGCTGCTTGACAAAGATCCAGCAAAACTGAGCTACATAATGGCTGCCATGCCACCTTTGATTTTCATCTCTACCTGTTACATACTTGGGGCACTTTTAATATTTGTACAATTTGAGGATATTGGATTAATGAAAATTCCTTTTGAATCATTTATGCCTTCTCCTAGGAATGCTGCTTCTAAGCTTATCCAGGAAAGTCCTGAACATACTATTCACACACACACACACACACACACACACACACACACACACACACACACACTTTGAGGGAGATATCCTTACATCTACTTGAAGGTCTTCCTTATGCCTTGGAGGTTGTGACACATGAAAAAGTCAGAGGTCTTTTTATGGGGCTATGAGACATTTTTGAAACATCTGTCCCTCTACTTACACAAGAACAAGATATTCAAAGCAAAGTAAAATTAAAAAGGTCAACAAGATTCGATGGGCTAGAGGAATTTTCCGCAGCTCAGATTACAAGGCTCTTCCCACTGTACACTCAATTACATGGCATACAACTCTGACCTACATAGAGACATATTGATAAGTAAAGTATGGAGTGGAAAGATGATAAAAGTATGAGGTGTTAGGACTTCCCTCTCTTAGAAGTTAGTTCATGTAGAGTCACTATAATGTCATATAACCAAGGAACAATGGAACGCCAGGATTAGACATATAGACAAATTCTATAAGGATATAAATGTGGACATTGATTGTATTATGCCAGAATTTGAATAATAACTTCAGCTTTAGCATAAGGATTTTTCTTGGGCACTCTGACCACTAAGAGTTAACAATGCATTGCTTGAGACATGGCAAAATGCCCTGGGTGGTTGAAGATTTTGTTTTGGTCTAGTGTCCTTGAAGCAATCAAAGCAACCAGCCTGAGCCCAGGCTATCATACGCCTCTAGATTCTCAAAAATTGGGTTATGGGGTTTATGAGTAAGAATGATAACTCTGTTTATTAATGATGTCAAAACTTGAGGGAAAATGATTGGAAATTATAACTCTGTTCTGTCATAGTTTATTAATGATGACTAAAAGATGAGCAAAAGGAAGTGAAACACATGTCCAAAAACAAAAATGATATGATCTATGTTTGGAACATCATGAATGTATCCCTGCTAACAAACATCTATATGAATGAAAAAACACTCTGGCTGCTAGTCAGTCAGGCTGCAAGAATCTCCTGGCCACCATACCCTGGCTCACTTCCTTCTCCCATTGACTCCTTACAACCTCTGCAGGGCTCATTCACCACTGGGGATGGCTCCCGGCAGAGGGATTTATTGAAATTATATATATATAATATATATATATATATATATATATATATATATATATATATAGGCAGATCCAAAGCAAGTCTACCCAGATATGTACAGGCAGAATAGCAGATTCCACTTGTTCTTGAATAAGTGAAAGTAAGAAGAAGAAAATCATAAATTTACTAGCTTTTGGATTTCCTCCAACAAAAAGTTACTTATGACTAGTCATTCCACAATAAAGTTCACTGGGTGACAATCTGCATTCACATCCCTTACTTGCAATTTACTTTTTTTTTTCAAGACAGGGTTTCTCTGTGTAGCTTTGCACCTTTCCTGGATCTCACTCTGTAGAACAGGCTGACCCTGAACTCACAAATATCTGTCTGGCTCTGCCTCCCAAGTGCTGGGATTAAAGGCATACACCACCACTGCCCAGCTGAAATTTACTTTTAAGAGTTCCTTTCTTGGACTGGAGAGATGGCTCAGTGGTTAAGAGCACTGACTGCTCTTCCAGAGGTCCTGAGTTCAATTCCCAGCACCCACATGGTGGCTCACAACCATTTGAAATGAGATCTGGCACCCTCTTCTGTATTCTAAATAAATAAATAAATAAATAAATCTTTTTAAAAAAAGAGTTCCTTTCTTAACTATGAAAAATTCTTCCAGGGATTATGAGATATTTAGTCTTCAAGATGACAGAAGCCAAAACAAGCAAACTGGAAAGTGGAATTCAGAGAAAACAGACATGATCCAATAACAGAAGAAAATTCAAAACAAAACTATAATTAATACTTTCAAAGAGATAAGAGAAACATTTATAGCCATATTTATGAACAAAGTACTATGGAAAGGTAAGAGGCAGAATACAGGAAACTGATGGTCATTAAAAATGTGATAATCAAATTGCAAAAAGAGAAAAATATTAGAACAAGAAAACCTTCCCAAAAGTAAAACATGGGAATGAACAGATAAAAATACAAGAATCAAATATGGGCAATTCAATGAGTCTAACACTCAAATAATCAAATTTCTAGAAAAAGGGAAGTAAAATTATTTAAGTGATAATATAGGAAAATGTCCCTGAAAATGATGACATTTCCACATCAATAACTTCCAAGGAAGGATCAGTTTTAAAATGTATAACAATCTGTACCAAGTCATTTCCATCATAAATTTGTCAATAGCAGGGCCTACAAGATTCCCCAAAATGTTTTAGAGTAAAGAAACTTTCCATAGAGGACAAGAAGTCAGCCTGGCATCACACTTGTTTTGGGCTGTTTGATAGAGTGTCGCTGTGTGGTTGGAGCTGAAACTCTCTATTTAGCAGAATGGCCTCAAATTCATGATAATCCTCGTGCCTTGGTCTCTCAAGCATTGTAATTACAGGCATGAGTCACCATGCCTGGTGAAAACTGGTAAACAATACAGCAATGTTTTCAGAAAAAAATAACCTAGAATTAATTATATATTCCACTTAGAAGTTTTCTATGAGAAATCATATTGCTTTGCCAATATGAGGATTATTTCATTCTCAATGACAACAGGTTTGGTCATGGTCTTGATTTTGCCAATGAGCTGTAAACAGAAGTAGGGATGTGGGAAACTTGTAAAAAGAAGCACCAATAACCATCACTGGTTCTATCGTACTCCTTTTCCCTGCCACAATAATTCCTTTTTTGATATGGGGGCTGTTCCCTTAACTGGGTCCTAGATTGCAAAAGATCTGTGTAGAGCTTTAAGGACCCATGAAAGACATGGTCAGTGGGTCAGAAAGAAAACACTGCCATATAAGCCTTTGAGGTCTTGGAACTGTAACTTAGTAAAAATCTGAGCAGTACACTTCTTCCACAGTTTTACTGAGGAAACTATTAGAACATATGCTCTGGCAAAACAAGTAAGAAAAAAAGAGAAATACATGTGTCACAGAAAACTCAGGTCCTAACATAGGAAGGGGGCAAGGTAAGGTCTCTGGATGTTATTTATTAGGCCTAGAGAGCAATTAACCAATACTAAAAGTGAAGGCTGGAAGACTCCAGAAAGCAATAAAATGCAGCTCATATCTATTATCTGACGTAGAAGAGTACTTAGAACACAATTTTAAACATTCTTTAAAACATCTTAGATGGCTTATAGAGAAAATAAGGAATAAATAAAAATAGGGGAATAAAATTATGCAATTATTAGCCGTGGGGAAAATAAAATATTGAAAAAAGAAAATGCAAAAACCATGTATTCCTTGGTTTGGCAGTGTAAATTTTTTATGAATCTATAATAACAAATATTGGTTACTAATTTGGAAAAAAATATCATTTACTCACTGTCAGAACATGGTCCTTGAATGAAGCTGCGTGGGGATATTTCTATGACCTTGTGAGAAAACTCCAAGCAGACAAGACAAGAGTCTTATAATCTCTGTTCCTCCATAATATGGGTTGTTCTTGGAATGTGCTTTCCTGCCCCTCCCAGGTGGAGCAAATAGGAATGGGTTTTACTCTAGATTACTCATTGCAACTGGCTATTGTTATTTGTTTATATGCCTCTATGGAAAAACATGTTTTTGCCACTTGTAGCTTGTCCTTGTGATTGGACACTTAGGTGACTCTTTTTAACTTTCATGGTATAAATTGCCTGATGCTTTGAATAAAGTCGAACATTGCATGAGACTTTAGTCTGCCTCATTTTTAGGCTCCATTCTCAAATTCACAACACTGACTAGAGAGGTAAAGAACTCACTATCACAGCATTTGGGAGACAGAAGCAAGTGGACCTTTGTGAGTTCAAAGCCAGTTTGCATAGCAAAACTCAAGACAGCCTAGGATACATAGAACCTGTCTAAAATACATACATACATCATACATACATATTTATATACATACATACATACATATTTTAAAAGTAGAGACTGGAGAGATGGCTTAGCAATTAAGAGCACTCTGCTCTTGCAGAGGATGTACTTTGGTACCTCAAACCCATGTGGTACTTCACAACTGCCTATAACTCTAGTTCCAGCAGCTCAGCATCTTCTTCTGTCCTCTGCAGACTAGGCATGCATGCCACACAAGAAGGCATTCACACATACAAATAAAATAAAAATAACATAAATTGTACGTGGAGTTTTCTGTCCCACCAGGCAGCTCCCAAATAACCACACAGAGACTTAGTATTAATTATAAGTGCTTGGCTGATAGCTTAGGCATGTTACTAGCTAGTTCTGATAACTTAAATTAACCTACATTTCTTATCTGTACTGTGCCACATGGTGGTACCTTTTTTCAGCATAGCATATTTATCTTCCTTCTCTCCTGGATACTTGTTGTGACTCTGCCCTTCCTCTTCCCAGCATTCTCTCAGTTGGACTTTCCTACCTAACTTCTTCCTGCCTAGCTATTGGCCAGTCAGCCAGCCTTTTATTAAAGCAATCATAAGTTGCCTTGGCAAAGACATGTAATCACAGTGTACAAAAAGATTATTCTATAACATTAAATATTTTTAAAAGTGAATTTAATTATTAGAAAAAAATCAGCCACCTTCCTGACCAAATACAATATTAGTCTCATTTATATCATACTAAACATTAGATTAGCATTATTGTGGACAGTAATAGCAAAAATAATGAAAGTATGGCTATACAAAGATCTTTCCCAAAGCTATTTAATGTGAGGGATCAATCATAACTTTCTATGATCAGGGTAAGAGAAATTGCTCGGTGGATAAGAGTATTTACTGCTCAGTAAAGAAGGCAGGAGTTCAGGTCCCAAACCCAAGTAGCAACTTGGGCATCCCACAAATATCCTTAACTCCAGCTTGAGGGTTCCAACATCTTCTGATCTCCACACATACACAGGCATAGCATCCACACACAACATATGAATACACACATATACATACACACACACACATGCATGCATGTGTAAGATCATCAGTGACATGTTTTAGTAGTTGAATTCTTAATGAGAGTCAGGTACAACAGCAAATACCTTCAGGGGAGATTTTTTAAAAAAAGATAACTGGATAACCTACATTGAATCATTTTATTAAAAAGATAATTGAACTGGTATGGGTGCAAATTCCTGTAACCCCATCTTTTGTGGAGTTAATGTAGGAAGAGTGAAATTAGAGGACAGTTTGGGCTACAGAGTAAGATTCTGTATCAAAAGTTTTTTTTAATCCTAATTATTACACAAGAACAGGACTGGGAGAACAAAATGTTGTACTCAATGCTTTTGTTTTTGAATTTTTACTTTAAAGCATTATTTGTACTAGTAGAGTGACAAAATAATTAAAACTACTTTATATTTTTATATTCTAGAGAAGATATAGTACAGCAAACAAGTCAGCAGCAGAGTTGGCCATGGATTTCTTGCCAATGCTTAAGATACACAATGGAGACAAAACCATGTACATTTTCTTTTATTTTCTTATTAGAGGAACAAAATTATCATCCAACACTTGCGAAAAATTCCTCTAGGTTAAACACTTACTCCAGGAATTATGTGGGACTTTTATTTCTAGAATCATAATCTCAAAAACAACACTCATAAAAATAATGTGCAGATGGATGAATGTATAAAAAATTAGTTGATACTTAGAACCAATTGGTTAGAAGAACTTCAGTAATACATTTTTTAAAAAAATCACATTATATACTAGTAAACATTTTTTTTCAAGGCCTATGAACAAAAGTAGTTGAGAACAGGTTTCTCACAATAGGACACCTGTCCATTGATATCTTATCCCAGAACTTTCTCTCCCTTAGAAAGTTTCTCTAATTATGGTTTAAGGAATGAATTAATACTTTCATGTGGATTAGCATATAAATCTAACCATGCTTGTGTTATACTCATTGCACCATACCCACATGGAATATTGGAGGTACTAAAGGCAGAAAACAATGACTACTGGGACTATAATACAGTCCAACCAATAGCTCTTTTCATGCTAACTATATTTCTAAATGGCTTGAACATTGTTTGCTCATATGAGCCTAGCCAGCATTTGATTATGGCTACTCTTTAAGTGAAATGTGAAATCTCATTAATAAACCAAATTGGTCATTTATGTCTGAATTAGATGTGAGGTGTTCATACTTGGATCTTTGAACATTCTGCAATATCACTCATTTCAAGACAATAATAAAATCCAATCTGACACTTTCTCAATCCTATATTCAAAACCAGACCTTCTCTCTATTCCATAAGATAGAGACAGACTACATACATCCCACACTGATGTAGATCTCTGGCTTCACACCATACTGGATATTCTAACTCTGGCTCACACTTTACTTTGGGGTGAGGAGCACTCTTTCAGTCTTACTACTTTTCTGTTTCTACTCTTCCAGGACCATCTCTAGTTTCTTCCTGTCAACATTGCTTCCAATCCACTGAATAAATCATATATGTAACTGCTCTCAAAGTTCTCATGTCTAGTGTTCGAAATGAATTATACTATACTGGTTTGTTTTTATTGTCAACTTGGCACAAACTAAGTAACCTGGGAAACAGAAACATCAACTGAACAATTGCCTAGATCAGCTTGACCTGTGGGCATGTCTTTGGGGCATTTTCTTCCTTAAAGATTTTTTTCATACAATATATTTTGATCATGTTTTTTTCTCCTCCCCCAACTCTTCTTACCATATTTATTCCTACCTCCCTACATACCCCACTTCATTCTCTCTCTCTCTCTCTCTCTCTCTCTCTCTCTCTCTCTCTCTCTCTCTCCTTTCTTTCTCAAAAAATCCAACCTCCGCTAACAAAAAAGTAAGACAAAAAATGCCAAAACAAAATGTTGTGTAGATATAACCAGCCATCTTATTAAATAAGAAACATGGAGCCAATACAGAGATGAAAACTAAGAGGTCAGAGCAATAGCTAAGAGCTGAAAACCTTACCCTTCACTCTCGCGGTGGCCCTACCTCTCCGAAAGAGACCTACTTCCTGTGTGTTTGTCTTTATATAGACTTTCTGTTCTGCCTTCTCATTGGTTGTAAACCCAACCACATGACTTCCTAGTCACTGCCTGTCTGTACAGACCTCCAGGTCTTCTATGGTTGGTATTGAGATTAAAGGCATGTGTCTCCAATGCTGGCTATATCCTTGAACACACAGAGATATACCTAGCTCTGCCTACCAAGTGCTGGGATTAAAGGTGTGCACCACCACTACCCAGCTTTTGCTATGGCTTGCTAATAGATCTGACCCCCAGGCAACTTTATTTATTAACATACAAATAAAATCACATTTCAGTACAAATAAAATATCACCATAATGTTGAGTTTGTTCTTTTGTGTTGGTCAACTATTCCTGGGCATGAGGCCTGTCCTAGTGTGTGGTTGATATACCAAGTGAAGGCTATTGGTTCCTCTCCACAATCTTAAAGCACTATTACTGGGGATGACATGTACTTATGTTAGCAAACACAGAGAAGTCAATCTGGTGCCCAACTAGAAGCTTCACCCCTACTGATGAACATTTATGGTACTGGCAGGTACTATGTTTACTACTGGAGAAGATAGGTAATCACCAATATCACCCAGTTAAAAAACCTGTAACCTACAACAACAATCTGCCTGCAAGATATACTGGTACAATAGTGGCATGAATGTTATGAAAGTAACAAACCACTTTCTGATTGGCTTTAAGGCCTACTCTATGAGATGGAACTCATACCTGACTGACACTATTACAGTGGCCAAGAGAATAAGACTAGATAGGTCATTGGCTTACCTAGCAGAAAACATACTGCTATTATTTTGCTGAAGAAAGAGTAATAAAATGACATATTGCTACACACATAGATCATTGTATCACTACCCTCCTCAAGGAAGCCGTCGTTTACAATAGATGGGAATTAACACACAGACCCACAATTGGGACATTTTCTTTTTTTTTTTTTTTTGCTGTTTTGTTTTTGGTTTTTTTTTTGTTGTTGTTGTTTTGTTTTTTGAAACAGGATTTCTCTGTGTAGTTTTGGTGCCTGTCCTGGATCTCACTCTATAGACCAGGCTGTCCTCGAACTCACAGAGATCTGCCTGGCTCTGCCTCCCAAGTGCTGGAATTAAAGATGTGTACCACCACTGCCCATTTGGGGCATTTTCTTGATTGCCAATTGATAAAAGATAGACCAGCCCTCCTTGGGCAGCAACATCCCTACAGAGGTGGGCCTGGGAAATATAAGAAAACAAACTACACATGAATCAAAGAAACTCAGAAAGTGGTTTCTTCCATGGTTCCTGCTGTTCCTTCCTGAGTTGTTGCCCTGATGTCCTTCTGTCAGTCTGACTGACAGGTAGGGTGGAGGCAGGACCAGTCTAGCTGGTCCAAGAGGTCTCTCCCTTGGGCTGAGTAGGATGGTGAGTGGTGATGGCCCAGACCTCCCCATTCCACTAGAGAGAAGCACACTGTGCAGGGAGCCTTGTCAAAGCAGGAACTTGCTTTATTGTATCAGGAGTGGACTTATGTTTGCGGGGATGGGGACAGGGGGAGAGGGGGAGATGGGGTGAGGATAGCAAGCCAATGAGATGCCATCTCAGCAGTTACTAGGCAGAGGTGATTCTAGGTCGAGTGGAGCTGAGTCATTCTTATGCCGAAGTCATGTCCAAAGACATGTCACCAAACTTGAGCTAGGCTCAGGAAGTTACACTGGGCCTCACACCTGGGCCTCATGGGGCCCAACATCCTTCAATAATGAATTGGGACCTGGAAGCATAAGATGAAAAAAAACTTTTGTAGTGGTATTGTGTTCCCCAAAATATTGTGCACCCTAGTAAATTTATCTGGCATCAGAGAACAGATAGCCACTAGATACAGAGGCTAGAAAATGGTGGCACTCACACCTTTAATCCTAGCATTCAAGAGACAGAAATCCCTTGATCTCTGTGAGTTCAAGGCCACATTGGAAACAGACAGGCATGGTGACACCCACCTTTAATCCCAAGAAGTGATCCTTTAATCCCAGGAGTGATGGCAGAAAACAGAAAGATATATAAGGTGTGAGGACCAGAAACTAGAAGCATTTAGCTGTTTAAGCTTTTAGTCTTTGGAGCAGCAGTTCAGCTGAGATTCATTCTGGATAAGGACTCAGAGGCATCCAGTCTGAGGACACAGAATCAGCTGAGAAGGCCAGGTGAGGTTAGCTGTGGCTTGTTCTGTCTCTCTGATCTTCTGGCATTCACCCCAATAACTGGCCTGAGGCTTGATTTTATTAATAAGAACTTTGAAGATTCCTGCTACACTCTTCCCCAAGTTGTTTTTGGTCATGGTGTTTATCTCAGCAACAGAAAAAAGGAACTAGAAAACATACCGGATCACATAGTGTTTCAAAAATGTAACAGAAAAAGAGGCCAAAAATTTGAAAGGAAACAAGAAGATCAGTACATGGGAAGGTTTGGAGAAAAGAGTGGGAAGTGGTAGATGATGTGATTATATTACAATCTAAAAAATAGTTATTTGAAAAGTGCCAATGGCGGGCTGGAGAGATGGCTCAGAGTTTAAGAGCACTGGCTGTTCTTCCAGAGGTCATGAGTTCAATTACCAGCAACCACATGGTGGCTCACAACCATCCATAATGAGATCTAGTGTCCTCTTCTGACATGCAGGTGTATATGCAGACAGAACACTGTATACATAATAAATAAATAAATCTTTAAAAAAAGAAAAAAGAAAAAAAGAAAAGTGCCAATGGCAACTTCACTCAGTACTTACTATATGGGCCAAAGAATGAAAAACAAAGCACACTGAAACTAAATGAAACAGAGGTGACCTTAGATCTCTTTTTTTAAAAGAGGAAAACACCATTTCTCAAAAGTATTGCTTTAATGTAGCAGGGAGCCTTGAGGAAATTTTCCAACTATGAACCAAAATTACATGTGATTCTAGGCCTTCTGAATGCTGTAAGCTTAGAGAAAATGATTCTTCTGTGGATGGGCTTCTGTTTTGCTCACGAGCATTGAGAAATAAGAATGTGGCAGAATGTAGCCATGTGTTGTTAACTAACGTGTCTATGGTGCTCACTGTGTTAAAATGAAACAGATAAACAGGAAATGGAACAAACCTTCACCCATGAACAGGAAAAGATGGAAACTCCATGGAAAGACGGTGCAGGGACTAACTAAAAGGTGCAACACACAGCAGTCTTACCCCCCCCCCCGCCCCCCGGCACTGAACACAGGGAACTTATGAATATAGGTGTCATTAATAATTTAAAACAAAGCATGCTAGATATAATCTATATACAGCAGAAAGCAGGTTCCTATGTAGGTTAAATAAATAAATAAATAAATAGATAGATAGATAGATAGATAGATACATATATACATACATACATAAATAAATAATAAATAAATAAATAAATAAATAAATAAATAAATATATAACCACTGCTCTACTTTAAATAGTAAAACATCTGCTGACTTGTAGCTTTCGATACCTTGTTTACCCCAAAGCCTAGAATCAAGAAAGAAAAACCATGACATCTCCAATTCTATGTGGGATGCAGTAGAATAGAGGGATACTACAGTGTAGGAGAAAAGGGAGAACAGGTTAAACACAGCCAATAATGATTTGTACATTTGAGTTTGACAATCCTACTCAAAGGCCTTGAAGCAATATAGCTCATAGCTAACAGAAGCAGTGGAAATTCAAGTGGTTTTCTAGAAGGAGAAAGGGCAAATGTATGAAGAAAACATGAAATGTCACACTGTGATTCTATAGAAAAACTTTGCACAGTGAATGCAAATATACCTATACATATACATATATAGATATAGATATAGATATAGATATATATCACATATCAGTTGCAATTCTTCTTTGATAAAGGTGGAAGATATTTGGAAAATAATAGCCTTCCTCAATAGTTTTTTTTAGAAAATGAAAATAATCTTTTTTATTGGCTTCTCGTCAACCATGTACAGATGACAAATGGCTGCTCTAAATTCCTCCTATTGACAATTTGCTCCAGAGAATCTCTTTCACACTGGACTATAGAGCAAAAGGGGAAAAAATGTCAAAAAGCTGAAATCAGCCATATTCTGCTAACAAGTCTGAACAGTCAGCTGTTTGGTATCTCATAGCATTTTATTTCATAGGAGACCAGCAAATTCCCTTGTGTTCTCTTGGGTTAATTGTTCCAGGCAAGCATAGGCAAGAACTTGGACTGAACCTCAAGTGAAAAGTGAGATATTGTTAAAATATTGTTGAGACAAAGCTGTGCCCTGACCTAAGTTATACCATATTGTACAAAACAGTTATTTTACAGACTGTGCCTTGCTCTGAGAAATTCCTTTTTTAAGAAGCTTTTTATGCCATTTTAAGATGGAGGTTGACTGTATCTGGTCAGACACTGTGAATAGCACTATCTGTTCAACACTAGAGAGTAGAGAGAGTTTCATCTTATAAAGGTATTAGAGTGCAACGCCCTACCTGGACCCCATGAAATAATAGACATTTAGCACTGTAATGACAACAGCCCTGCCAACTTGTCTTCTGGTCAGTAGGTGTATGTGTCAAGAGACCTACAAGCAGAGAGAAAGTGTTCAGCATTACAGGAAAAGGCCTACCACAGGTTAGTCTAGATTCCAGAGTTCCAACTAAGCAGAACAGTGTTCAATGAGGTCCTAGTATACCCTAGAATCACCATAATGTAAAAATGAAGGTTTCAAAGTGAGCCTCCTAAGGGACTGCTTTTCAAGGTCATTTAGCACTCAAGGTTTCAGACTAATCTAGTACCAGATACCTAGGGAATGAAAGGGGGATTCTGTTATCATGCCAACATAGTTACTGAAGCTACAGGTATTAGGAAGCCCTGGGTCTTCCAGCTATTGACTTTTCTGATCATTCGGGATTAGAAAGTAAGGTCTATCTTACCATCTTGCTCTGACAAGGAACGATGAATCCACTGTGTGGGGCATCCAATGCCACGGAAGGGAATGGAATTCAGTCTTTGGTTCAGTGACCCAGGGCACTAGATCACATTATATCAGTATCTAAATGATACCAGTAGATAAAAATCTAGCATAAGCCAGGCGGTGGTGGTACATGCCTTTAATCCCAGCACTTGGGAGGCAGAGACAGGCAGATCTTTGTGAGTTCGAGGTCAGCCTGGTCTCCAAAGCAAGTTCCAGGAAAGGCATAAAGCTGCACAGAGAAACCTGTCTCGAAAAAACAAACAAGCAAAAATCTAGCATGAACATTTCAGTGTCCATGGGCTCAGAGAGATCTTCAACATATATACCAGATGAATTCACTCTCTTAGATTTAGTTCCCATCTCTCAAAAAACTCCTGCATCACCAAAGGAATAATGACTGCTCAGTGGAATACTGCAGAGTTCTAGCCAAAAATATAAAGTCACACCAATTTTAACCAACAAATGTGAATTTTTGAAAGAGAAAAGAAGTTTCCTTCCAACGGCAATTATTTGTCTCTTCAGAAATGTTTCCTATTATAAAATCCCACATCTCCTGCTTGCTTGTGGAACTGAAAAACGAGAATCACAGCAGTGTGTCTGCATGGAAGGGGCTGGAAGGTGTCAGGGATGTATGGAAGGTGTCAGGGGTATAGAGGTAGGTAATGGCAACGATGGTGCAATATGAAAGCTACAAAGCTGTGGAGAGGACAGCTACAAGCTAAAACAAAAGCATGGAGGAACACACATTCACACAGAAACAACAAAGAGTAGAATGATTATTTCCTCATGTATGTCACACTTGACACTTGTAAAATCACTTGTGAGGATCTGGAAATATGCCTCAGCAGTTAAAAGCACTTGCTGCTCTTCCAGAAGACCTGAGCTGGGTTTTCAGCACCAATATTGGGGAGCTCACAACCACCTGCATCTCTACCTCCAGAGAATCCAATGTCCTTTTCTAGCTGCACTCATATGCACAAAACTATGCATAATTGGCAAATATCCTAACTGTCATCATAGAGCCTTCATCCAGCAACTGATGGAAGCAGATGCAAAGATCTACAATCAAGTACCAGACTGAGCTCCAGGAGTCCAGTTGAAGAGAAAGAGAGATTCTATGAGCAAGGGGCATCAAGATCATGATGAGGAAATGTACAGTAACAACCAAACCAAGCTAGTGGGGACTCATGAACTTCAGACCAACAGCTGTGGGACCTGCATTTTACTAAACTAGGCCCTCTGAATAGTGAGACAGTAGTGTAGCATGATCTGCTTAAGGGCCTCCCTGGCAGTGGGATCAGGATCCATCCCTGCAGCATGAACAGGCTTTTTGGAGCTCAGTACCTATGGTGGGACACCTTACACAGCCTTGGGTCAAGGGGAGGGCTTGGAAATGCCTCAACTGAATGTACTTGGCTCTGCTGACTCCCCATGGGATTCCTTGCCTTGGAGGAGGTGGGAATGGGGGGTGGGTTGAGGGGGAAGGCTGGGGTGGGAGGAGGGAAGAGATGGGCACCTGTGGTTGGTATGTAAAATGAACAGAAAAATTCTTCATAATAAAAAAAGAGAAAAAAGACTAAATATTTTAGAATTCAAGTCAACTAAACAGGAGATCTATATCTCTAGTGACAATATACTTTCTGCAAACCTATCTCTTTTACTCGGCCATAAAAGAAGGCTAATGTAGCTGGAATTTTCTCCAGTCTTGCCTGGCCCACAGTCAGGACAAATCTCTCTCACCCACCAGTCCCACAGCTGCTTAGGCCCAACCAAGTAAACATACAGAGACTTATATTGCTTACAAACTGTATGGCCACAGCAGGCTTCTTGTTATCTAGTTCTTATATCTTAAATTAACCCATTTCTATTAATCAATCTATAAGTTGCCATATGGCTTGTGGCTTACCAGTATCTTTATATGTTGCTTGTCATGGCGGCGGCTGGTAGCGTCTCTCTCCACCTTCCTGTTCTCTCAATTCTCCTCTCTGTTAGTCCCACCTATACTTCCTGCTTGGCTTTTGGCCAATCAGTGTTTTATTTATTGACCAATCAGAGAAACACATTTGACATACCGACCACCCCACAGCAGGCTAAGATGCTTTATGTGAACTTGACCTACCTTCACTAACACATATTCAAAAATTTACAAACTTTGAGCCTTAGATATTATTATACTACCAGGTAATTATAGGCAATCTTTATTCTAATGACCAGATTTACATGACAAGCCTGGGTTTTCTTGTGTTTTTCCATTATGAAGAAGAAGATACAAATAAATATAAACACAAAACCATGAAATTATTGTTTAATTACAATATTCAATTCAAGAGCAACCAGCAACTTCATTCCTGAAGCACAGTAGCTCTCAGAAGTTTTACAACACAGTATTATTTTAAATAAATCAGCAGCATGGGCTCACATATACCAAAGCACAGCTGTATGTTGAAGCAGGGGTTAGCAGTCAGGGTCTTACTCACTTGGAACTTTATAATGACTGATACACACAAGTGATTCTCAAGCCACTTCCAAGAAACCTCTGGTACTTCTGAGAGCCTCATTTCAAAATCAAATATCACTTTATTAAGATCAGATTTTCTTCCTAATCTCACTGATTAGTATGCAGACACAAGAAAAACAAAGCAAAACAAAAAGATCAGGTGAAGGAAAGAAATCATGCCATAGCAATATAGGGAATGAGTCATAGCAGTGCAAAATGTTTAAATACTACATCTAAATGAAACTGCACAATCATTTTAGTAATACAAACAACAGGATCTGAGACCTGATTCCACAGTAATTCAATCTGGTGGTATATAAAGTCCTTCCCTTTTGTCAACCTCAGACATAGGATTTATGCAGCTTTTGTCTAACTCTAGTGGTCTATTGTTTTAGAACTCCATATTTAAGTGAAGTTTCATGGTCATATCATCTATCACAGATAGTAGAAGAAAATGAAATGCACTCTATCTACTCTTCCTGCTGGAATAATTCTGTACTTTGTTCAGAAGCTCAAATGTTTTAATAATATTCTGTTGGATTTGTAGTAGGAAAACAAAAAGGAAATCAATCTTGATGAAATCATATGTCTGTAATCTTTGAATATCTCTTATTCACTCAGGTTCTAGATATTTCTGCACAGATCCAGCCCTTATTGATTTCTGGACTCAGGAAGAGAATAGTATTTCTATACTTATGAGAAGGATGTGGTCTTTACAGAATAAGAACAAGAAAGTAGAGAGTAGAATGAAACACTTATCTAGTTAGATAAGCAATGATGAGTATCTGGCCACTGTTCATCTCAATGGCAGCAGAAATGAAAGGACAGATCCAAGAATCACTTGAAGGACACACTGGTAGAACTGTATGATCAGGTTTTATTTTTATTTGTTTGTCTGTGTGTGTGTGTGTGTGTGTGTGTGTGTGTGTGTGAACACACACAGTGGAAATTTGAATGACAATGTCTCCCATAGACTCATGTATTTGAATGTTTGGTTTTCAGTTAGTAGAACTGTTTAGGAAGAATTAGGATATGTGGCTTTCTTGGAGGAGGTATGTCACTGGAGATAGATTTTTGAGGTTTAAAAAGCTTAGGCCATTCTCACTTAGCTCTCTCTTACTGCCTGCTTCTTGTATATAAGATATAAACTCTCAGCTACTGCTCCAGCACTGTAACTGTCTGCCTGCCTGCCTGCTGCCATGCTTTCTGCCATAATGGTCATGGATTCACCTTCTGAAACTGTAAGAAAGCCCCCAATTAAATGCTTTCTTCCATAGGTTGCCATGATCCTGGTGTCTCTTTATAGCAATCAAATAGTAACTAAGACTTATGCTAATATATATTAGCATAATATATATAATTATATATACTATATATAATATAGTATAATGTTATATTATATAATATAATATAAATATATTATAATATTATATATAGTATATATAATTATATATATTATGCTAATATTATATATATATACATATACTAGCATCATGAGATTTGAGAGACAAGATAAATTATAAATTGGAATACTAGCTGAGATATCTGTAGACTTTAGGGTACAACTGTCCAGCAAATATTTCAGTATACCTACATGAATCACATAGGATAAATGTGTAAAGTAAAATGCAGCATATAGGGACAGATCCAGTATTTTAGCAACTCTACCACCTTGCCTCATTTACTCATAACAGAATTTAGTGTCTCACTCCTTTAAAAAATATTTAGAGTCCCTTTTTACATTGCTAGGTTAAAGGATACATAGGTAAAATCTTAAAAAGTGGTGGATATGTTAACTAGTTTCTTTATTCATTTAGTACTCTTAAATCATAGTATTACTTTGTATCACATAAATATATGCAGCTATGGTTTGTCAATTTGTAATCCAAATTAAACTGGAAAAATAGTAAATAAAAATTAAACATAGTTTCTTCCTTCTCATAGATGATAGTCTAGAAATGGAGACAATAATAACAAGGTATAGGTGTGTTTTTAAATTATGATAAACACTGTGGGACAAACAAATGAGTACAGTGATCAAGTATACTAGAAGAAAGAAAAGAGAGCCTCTTGGAATCTGAATTGGAAGGGCATCCCTAGACAAGGAAATGGACTAAATGAATCATTAGAATCATGAAGAATATCTTCAAAATGCTGTGTACTCACACCCTTGGTTTCAGTGATATGCTATGAATATTTGCTGCTGTGACTGGTCATATTTAAATGATAGTAAAAAAGTAGTGCAATAAGACATGTTTACAAGATTATACTCAAGCCAAAGCACTTGGTGCCTATGAAATTGCGTTTAACTACTTTATGTTGTCAATGATGGAGAGGGGTACAGATGGTTGTATTAGCCATATGTAATACTATCTCAAATGAAACTTTAAATAAAAATGCTACAGAGCTCTGCATTCCATTAGTACTAACACTCTCAAATCACACCAGCACACTGAAGCCTCATTCTGGAAAAAAAGTCACCATTCTGTACGTTTTCAGTCAAATGCTATTACTGAGGAAGAAATTCTTAAACCATTTCTTTTAATGATTAAATAGATAGTTGCTATAAACTATAGGCAAAAAAATCTATTTAGCCTTTGAGGAAGGATAAGTAAGTTCTGCTTCGAAATTCCGTCTTGGTGAATTCATACTTATTCCACAACAAGACAGCTAAAATGCCTAAGAAATTACTTACCTGAATCTCGATAACGATTAGTCCCCTATCTTTGATATGTTCACTGTGAGTTCATTTGTCCTGTCTGCGTGGGAAGATTGAGTTTATCCATTTAAAGTCCTAAGTATTATTCTTTCTAGGCAAATAAAAGTGTGCTATGGGTTAAACAGTTCCTGGCCAGCCCTGTGTATTTTAATTAAAATGTTCCTTGTTAGCTAGCTTCTCTGGAGTTGTGGGTTGTTGTCTGGTTATCCTTTGCTTTACTTCTAGTATTTACTTAAGAGTGGGTACATACCATGTTTGTCCTTCTAAATCTGGGTTACCTCAGGCAGGATGATATTTTCTAGTTCCATCCATTTGCCTGCCAATTTCATGATGTCATTGTTTTTCTCTGCTGAGTAGTACTCTATTGTGTATATGTATCACATTTTCTTTATCCATTCTTCAGCTGGTGAGCATCTAGGTTGTTTCCAGGTTCTGGCTATTATGAAAAATGCTTCTATGAATATAGTTGACGAAGTATCCCTGTGGTATGATTGAGCACTCCTTGGATATATGCTCAAGAGTGGTATACCTGTGTCTTGAGGTAGATTGATTCCCAGTTTTATGAGAAACCACCACACTCTTTTCCAAAGTAGCTGTACAAGTTTGCACTCCCACCAACAGTGGAGGAGAATATTTAAGATGTATCCATTTAGTAATTAATGTGCAAATCTTAGTTGGCAAGGAAAGGCAAATGAAAACCAGCTTTACTTGTTAAAGACATAGATTTAGCCATACTGAAGTCTTTCTGCTTTGAAGAAGCTTACATGTCAAAAAAAAGCCAAAAGACAGGAATGCTGGTGTTTGGTGTTTGTAGTGCAATTAAGAAGGAAATTAACAAATTATGTTAATTTTTTGAGCTTGTAATTTGGCTGAAAATTTTGATGTTGCAATATTACAATTTGGGTATGGGGCAACATGCAAATGAACCCACCAGCACTCATCAATTATTTTCCTATTCCCTCATTTGTTAAAATATTCAGAAATGTGTGGTCTGTCTGTAGTAAGCTCAAATTAAGGTTTTTTCTTAATAATAAAGGACTGTTTTTAAAATGAACATTTTAAAGTCCACTGGCAGCCCTTACATCTTTTATCCCATAGTGGCACAACCCACAGGATTCAGAAGAGGTACTCAATCTTACTGCAGTCCTCAACAAATAAACTATGTAGGATTTTGGCAAAAGATGAAAGGGCTCCAGATTATTGTTGGTGTGTACATCAATAGGAGTCTATCAGCTCCATAAGAGTCCCTGGAACACAGAGGAGTTCTGGACTAATAATAATGTAAGCTGTTGCACCTGCGGTACAAAGAGCACAACTGATCTACTCTGTTCAGATTACTTCCTTTTGTTTCTGTAAATGGTAAAAAGTTGCCTTCTACACCTTTTGTATTTGACAAAAACAGTGAAGGAAAGGATTTTACTTTAGTTTATTTTTGTTTTGTTTTGTACTGTGGTAGTTTAGAATCACATGAGCCTCATGAATACCATGCAAGGATTCTAGCCCTAGGCTGCATTCTTAGCTCTTTTTAGAAAATTTATTTTGAGACAGAGTATCACTAACTTATCCAAGCTGCCCTTAAATATGCAATCATCTTTCTATCTCCCAAATAGCATCTAAGATGGCAGGTGTACACTACCACACCCAGCTACAGTTGATTTAGACACTCTTAAGTTTAACACAAACATATTTTCTATTTTCTCAGGTTAAAGAAATCACATTCCCAAGGCCACAGACTATTTTGTCTATGTTAGAATTCACAGTTGATTTCTATGCTACATATTTGTATATCCTCAGTCCTTATGTTATATGGCAGGGCCACTGAGGTCCTGGGATTTCATGGACAAATGAAACTAGAACATTAACTAAAATTCATTATTTCTGCTTGTCCAACACCAGGAAAGACTTTCTAGCACTCTGCCTCCTAAAGTTAGACTACTAAAAAGTGTCCAAGCAATAAGTTGCATGGACGCTTAGCTTATACAAGGTCAGATTTGTGGAGCTGTAAACGAACAAACACTGCAAGACTATTATGGACATGGTGGTATTGAGATTTGAAGCTTCCTTATGGATCAGATTGAAGCTTAACAATATGCTGCGTTAAAAGATTTGATACCATGAAGCAAACAGGGGTTCACTGGCTTGGGTTTGAACTGTTCCCAATTGTTCCTTGTATCACGACCCATTTCCCAACTGTCTGTGATTTAGGTCAAGACAACATTCCTATATTTGTCCCTTTGATTTTACTCAAAGATCTTTGCTAATTCTTTCTTCTTCTTCCAAAATTCTTCCTTTCATATTTTCTGTCCTTGAAACTTCCATCTTACTCCCTCCCCATGCTGCTCTATTATTCTCAGACTCAAAATACTAGGCCACAACAACAAGGTTACTCCCTTTCTTTTAGTCTACCAGTTACTATGGATGGGAAGCAGGTATGTAGAATGAAGTGAAGGATAAAAGCGTATTTAGGAGAAGGGATGATGGGGAGATTTCTGTTCTGACAAGTCCAAATGAATGATGCCTTCACCTAGAAAGAAAACCAGGATCAAGTTTGTGGTCAGTTAAGATGGAGATGTCAGACAGAACACAGAAAGTTCAATATAGAAGAAGAGATGTCCTAAAAATTTTCTGAACCTTTCAGAATGTCATGATTAAGAGTACATATTTTAGAATTACAAATGTAAATAATAACTCAAGTTTTGGACTTACACAAATATAAACAAGAAAGGAAGTATATATTAATCACTCCAGACACACTATTTAAGATACAGTTAAAAATAATTCAAGATAAAATGAAAAGTAGGAGAATCTGTAGAGTAAGATATCAAAGTCAAAACGGATAGAGATCAAGAAGTGAAAAATAAAAAGAAAAAACAAATGTAAAGTAATCCTGAGATAATGACAATGGCCTTTTCCCTGTTCCACCTATCTCACATCTAGATACAATGCTAAATTTAGTGTTTGGATGATGAAAAGAATAATGATATAGCCAAAGACACTTGAGAGATCTCCTGCCCACTGCCCACCCTACCTCCCACCATGTGGCATGGGCAGGGCATGCACCACTATGATGATCAAGTATGTGGTGGAGACATGGTAGAGAAAGAGAGGCTTGTGGTCATATTGTGCTCCCCAACATATTGTGCACCCTAATAAACTCATCCGGGGTCAAAGAACATAATACTCACTAGATACAGAGGCCAGAAAATGGTGGCACACACACCTTTAATCCTAGTATTCCTAAGGCAGAGATCCATCCAGATCTCTGTGAATTCAAAGCCACACTGGAAACAGCCAGGCATGGTGACTCATGCCTTTAATCCTAGGAAGTAGTGGCAGAAAGCAGAAAGGTATATAAAGTGTGAAAACCAGAAACTAAAGCTGGTTAAGCTTTTAGGCTTTTAGCAGCAGTTCAGCTGAGATCCATTTGGATAAGGACACAGAGGCTTCCAGTCTGAGGAGACAGGATCAGCTGAGGAATTGCGAGGTGAGGAAGCTCTGTCTTGTTCTTCTTTTCTGATCTTCCAGTGTTGACCCCAGTATGTGGCTCCAGGTTTGATTTTATTAATAAGACCTTTTAAAATATATGCTACAGAGGCTGAATGGTTTGTGTGCTGTGGGATGTTCTGTATGTCCTATGGGAGCCCGTTTTTGGATTCCTAGTGGCTTTACCCAGCAGGTCCACATAGAGGAAGATTAGGACCACGGCCTGAGTGCAGGTGTCTGAGATGATCTGCACTTGGCTGTGCTGGGGGATGGTCTGTATGTCAAGTTGCTCTGATTGGTCAATAAATAAAACACTGATTGGTCGTGGCTAGGCAGGAAGTATAGGTGGGACTAACAGAGAGGAGAGATAAAAGAACAGGAAGGCAGAAGGAGTCACTGCCTGCAGCAGCCACCAGGACAAGGAAGATGTAAAGTACCGGTAAGCCACGAGCCACATAGCTAGGTATAGATTTATGGAAATGGGCTAATTTAAGATATAAGAACAGTTAGCAAGAAGCCTGTCATGGCCATACAGTTTATAAGTGATATAAGTCTCTGTGTTTACTTGGTTGGGTCTGAGCGGCTGTGGGACTGGCGGGTGAAAGAGATTTGTCCTGACTGTGGGCCAGGCAGGAAAACTCAAGCAACATTTGTGTACTATGAACAGAGGTGGAACTAAAGACATGAGAATGGCATTGAGGAACAGCCTGATGTGAGTAGCCTACAATGCCCATGTGAGAACTTGCCTCACCCTTTGCCTAGGCAGTGTGGGAGAGTTGGCCCTGGTAGCTTGGACTCTTGAGAACTGGTCTTGGAGGTATGAGAAAGGGACAGCTGGCTTCACTCTTTGCCAGAGCTGGCCCCACCCCTAATTGAGCCAGTGCTGAAAAACTGGCCCTGGTAGCATGGATGAGGGAGAACTAGCCCCAATAGCAATAGTGTGAGAGAGAGCCAGTTCTGCCCCTTGGCAGCTGTTACAGGCAGGACAGCTGGCAAGACTCACCCCTTACCTGGGCAAAGTGGGAAAGCTGGACCCAGTGGCTGGCTTGGGTGCAGGGGACCTGGTGGGTTAAACAACTCAGCTACCACCCAGGCCCAGACCCAGAGCTTTGTGTTGGCCCACCCCAACATCTTCCCCGTCTATGAATTGCTAGAGTATATGAAGGGGCTGGTCATACAGAACAAAAGCTGCAGGATCTCCATTACTCAGGGTAACAATGGGATACCCAAGGAGTCCCAGGGAAGATCCAATATTGATAGTATAGCAGAAGCCAGAGGCCTCAAATCACAGAATGACTCATTGCAATGAATATTTGCAAGTAAAGCCATTTGGGCAAAAAGGGTATATACTGTATGACACACTGTAGCTTCTATGGTGAGATTTTTTGTTTTGTTATGTTTTGTTGTTTTCTTTGGTGGAGGATATTGTAAGGGCAGAGGGCAGATGTGGAGAAATGGGGAGATGAGTGGGATTGTGGTGCATGGTGTGAAACTAACAAAGAATCAATAAAAAGTCTTAAAAAAGAATAATGGTACAATAGTGTGGTGATATTTTATTTGTGCTGAAATGTGATTTTTATTTGTATGTTAATAAACAAAGTTTGCCTGGAGATCAGAGGTCATAGCCAGCCATAAACAGAAGTCAGGTGGTGGTAGCATATGCCCTTAATTCGATCACATGGTAGGCAATCTCTGTGTGTTGAAAGACACAGTCAAGTGTGGTGACACATGCCTTTAATTCCAGTGCCAACCATAGAGACCTGGAGATACGTATAGACAGGCAATAATGAGGAAGTGATGTGGCTGGGCTTCGAGCCAATGAGAAGGCAGAACAGGAAGGCAATAAAGGCACAGGCTAGACATGAAGAAGCTGTCTTGGGAAGCTACGGTGGCAAGGAGTTAAGAAAAGAGTAGTTGGCGGCTATTGCTCTGATCTCTACAGCTTATACATCTGTACTTGACTCTGTATTTCTTATTTGATAAGACTATTTAGAAATTCATCTACAATTGGTGCACACATGGCAAGAATTCTTTAAAAATCCATTGGAGGCCTTACAGGCCAGGGGTTACAGGGTACATGCAGCCAGAGCTGTACTCCACAGTAGCTACAAGCTGTGCAGCTACACACAGCTGGAGCTACTTGCAGCCAGATCTCCAAATCACATGATTGGAGCTATAAGGAGTTTAAAGACTTCAGTCTCAGGCCAGAAACGGCTCAGGCCAGAGCATGTGGATGGACTTTAGCTTTTAGCTTTTATTTTCTTCTCCTGGTAAATAGTAGGTTTCTTTCTTTCTTTCTTTCTTTCTTTCTTTCTTTCTTTCTTTTTTCTTCTTTCTTCTCTCTCTCTCTCTCTCTTCTCTCTCTCTCTCTCTCTCTCTCTCTGGATTCCCATCTTGGACTGCAACCACGCTAGGTAGCTGCTTTGAAATTCCCTCAGAATTCTACTCTTCTATGCAGATGTGGTAAGTCAATTAAGATATCTGTGGTATTGTGTTCCCCCAAATATTGTGCATGCTAATAAACTTAACTGAGGTCAGAGACAGAACAACCACAATAATACACATAAAGGATAGGCAGTGGTAGCACACGCCTTTAATCCTAGCATTCCAGAGGCAGAAATGCATATGTTCAAGGATACAGCCAAGCATGGTGACTCACATCTTTAATACCAGAAAGCGAGCCTTTAATCCCAGGGACTGATGGCAGAAAGCAGAAAGATACATAAGGCATGAGAACCAGAAACTAGAAGCATTTGGCTGGTTAAGCTTTTAGGTTTTGAGCAGCAGTTCAGCCGAGAGCCATTCGGATAAGAGGACACAGAGGCTTCCAGTCTGAGGAAACAAGATCAGCTGAGAAGTTGGCCAAGTGAAGTTAGCTGTGGCTTGTTCTGACTCTCTGATCTTCCAGTGTTCACTCCGATAATTGGCCTCAAGTTTGATTTTATTAATAAGAACTTTTAAGATTCATGCTACAAATATCAGATATTGCCACCCCAGAGCTCCCATCTGGACAAGAGGTGAGTGCCGGGGGTCATACCCAGAGAGGCCTGCCCCTAGGTCCCATCCCTGGACACCAGCCATTCCAGGGAAGACCTGCCCAACTTGCCCCCCTGTTGCTGGAGGGCTTCTCTCCAGGTTCTACCAAGCCCCACAGTCCCACAATCCACGTATAAAATAATCACTCAGACACTTATATTACTTATAAAGTGTATGGCCGTGGCAAGCTTCTTGCTAACTCTTCTTATATCTTAAATTAACCCATTTCTATAAATATGTACCTTGCCACGTGGCTGGTGACTTACCAGCATCTTTACATGTTGCTTGTCCTGGCAGTAGCTGCCGTGTCTCCCCTCCTTCTTTCTTCCTGTTTCGCCAATTCTCTCTCTCCTTGTCCCACCTATACTTCCTGTCTGGTCACTGGCCATCAGTGTTTTATTTATATAGAGCGATATCCACAGCACTAGCAGTTATAGTTACAACTTAGTATATATAATATCTTAGAACATATTAAGTATGAGATTCAGGTTCTTTAGGATAGGACACCTTTTAGAATGATCTTTATAACATGCCATTTACCTATGATATATACTTCTCTGGATTTTAGTATGTGTTTCTTGCTTGATATTGTTTGCATTGGTTGTAGTTCCATCTTATCTAGGACATTATCCCTCATTATTACTGGACAATATTTGATAACCATTCCTTTGTATATAGTCTTGTACTAGTTTAGAATCTTCTTATTTAGACAAAAAGGGGGAGATGTAGTGGGTAGCCATTCCAGCTTGGATCTGGAAGTTCCAACCCCCATTGAGACTCTGGCAACTCTCACACCTACAAGGCAGGGCCAGGGGAGGCTTCTGTAGACCCGAGACCTTGGTGGGCGAGCAAGCTCTCTGTTCCGGAACCCTAGATGGTGGAGACTGACTGAGCAGAGCTCCAGAGAACACCGCAGGAATGTGATACATCTTCCACAGACCCCGTGATCTACCTATCCCTTCATTTGTAAGTTACCCACTAAAGAAATCTTCCTTTTAACTACATGGAGTGGCCTTAATAATTTCACCAATACCCCCCACCAGGAAGGTTCCCCTTCTCCAAGACCCCCAGCAGACCATTCAATCTCCATGCCCTGTACCCACACCAATCCACCCAAGACCCCAGCCACTTCCTGAGACTTAGAAACCAGCCCCCAGATCCCATCCTGCCTGGAGTCCCCATCTGGACCAGAGCCCTGAACTCCCATTTGGACCAGAGAGCTTCATCTGGAACAGAGAGAGGCTTCCAGAATCTGTCAGATCTGTCTGGACCAAGAGCTCTGATAAGACCAAGAACGAATCCACAAGGAGATAGGCAGACGTCGCGGCAGAAGTACATACAACAAAATGAAGAGCAATGCAGCATCACCAGAACCTAGCCGTCCTCCAACAGCTAGACCTGAACATGAGAAAATAGAAGAAGCAGAAGAAAGCAACCTTATGAATAACATTATGAAGGGGCTAGAGGCTTATAAAGAAGAAATCAAAAATGAAATGGAGGAAAAGACACAAAAAAAGGGGAAGAACACTATAAAAAAAACTAGAGGAAAGGACAAATAAAGCAAAAGAAAACAATAAATCACTGAAAGAAAACCATGAAAAAGCAATGAAACAGATGAAGGAAACAGTCTAAGACCTGAAAGGGGAAATAGAAAAAATGAAGATAGAAACAGAAGGAATGCTGGAAATAGAAAATCTGAGTAAATGAACAGGAACTACAGATGCAAGTATAACCAACAGAATGTAAGAGATGGAAGAGAGGCTCTCTGGCATTGAAGATAAGGTAGAAGAAATAGATTCAGCAGTCAAAGAAAACATTAAGCCAACAAAGTCATGACCCAAAATGTCCAAGAAATTTGGGACACCATGAAAAGAACAAACCTACAAATAAGAAGGATAGAGGGAGGAGAAGAATACCAACTCAAAGGCACAGAAAATATATTCAATAAGATCATAGAAGAAAACTTTCCCAACTTAAAGGAAATGCCTATGAAGATACAAGAAGCCTATAGAACACCAAACACACTAGACCCCCCCACAAAGTCCCCTTGCCACATAATAATTAAACAGAATAAAGAATGAATATTAAGAGCAGCAAAGGAAAAAGGCCAAGTGACTTATAAAGGCAAATCCATCAGAATAACACCCAATTTCTCAATGGAGACTCTGAAAGCCAGAATGACCTGGACAGATATAATGCAGACACTAAAAGACCATGGATGTCAGCCTAGACTAATACACCCAGCAAAACTTTCAATCATCATAGACGGAGTGAACAAGACATTCCAAGACAAATCCAGATTTAAACAATACTTATCCACAAACCCAGCCCTACAGAAAGCACTAGAAGGACAATTCAAACCTAAGGAAGTCAGATACACCCTCTAAAACACAGGCAATAGATAACACAAGAGCAGTAAACCCCAAAGAAGAGAAGTAAGCACACACTACCACCAAAAAAATTACAGGAATGAACAATCACTGGTCATTAATATCCCTTAATGTCAATGGACTTAATTCACTTATGAAAAGACACAGGCTTAAAGAATGGATGCAAAAGCAGGACCCATCTTTCTGCTGCATTCAAGAAACACACCTCAAATTCAAAGATAGACACTACCTAAGAATAAAAGGCTGGGAAAAGACGTTCCAATCAAATGGTCTTAAGAAACATGCAGGTGTAGCCATCCTAATATCCAACAAAATAGTCTTCGAACTAAAATCAGTCGAAAGAGATCAAGAAGAGCATTACATACTCATCACAGGAAAGATCCACCAAGATGAAGTTTCAATTCTGAACATTAATGCCCCAAACACAAGGGCACCCACATATGTAAAAGAAACATTACTAAAGCTTAAATTACATATAAAACCACATACATTAATAGTGGGAGACTTCAACACCCCACTTTCACCACTGGACAGATCTACCAAATCGAAACTTAACAGAGAAATAAAAGACTTAACTGATGTTATGACTCAAATGGACTTAATCTATATCTACAAAACATTCCATCCTAACAAAAAAGGATATACCTTCTCAGCACCCCATGGAACCTTCTTGAAAGTCAACCACATACTTGGCCACAAAGCAAATCTCAACAGATACAAAACATATGGAATAACCTCCTGCATTCTATCAGACCACCATGGTTTAAAGTTAGATTTCAACAACAACAAAAACTACAGAAAACCTACAATCTCATGGATATTGAATAATGCTCAACTGAATCACCAATGGTTAAGGAAGAAATAAAGAAAGAAATTTGCCGGGCGGTGGTGGCGCAGGCCTTTAGTCCCAGGACTCGGGAGGCAGAGGCAGGCGGATCTCTGTGAGTTCGAGGCCATCCTGGTCTACCAAGTGAGTTCCAGGAAAGGCACAAAACTGCACAGAGAAACCCTGCCTCAAAAAAACAAAAAAAAAATTTAAAGATTTCCTAGAGATCAATGAAAATGAACACATCACATACCCAAACTTTTGGGACACTATGAAAGCAGTGCTAAAAGGAAAATTCATAGCACTAAATGCCCACATAAAGAAGTTGGAGAAATCTCATACTAGTGACTTAAGAGCACACCTGAAAGCTCTAGAACAAGAAGAAGCAAAGTCTCCCAGGAAGAATAGACACCAGGAAATTATCAAATTGAGAGCTGAAATCAATAAAATAGAAACAAAGAGAGCAATACAAAAAATTAATGAAAGAAAGAATTGGTTCTTTGAGAAAATCAACAAAATAGACAAGCCCTTATCCAAACTAACCAAAATACAGAGAGAGAGCATCCAAATTAACAAAATCAAAAATGAAAAGGGGGACATAACAACAGACAATGAGGAAATCCAGAGAATCATCCGGTCATACTTTAAAAACCTCTACTCCACAAAAGTGGAAAATCTAAAAGAAATGGAAAATTTTCTGGATAGGTACCACATACCTAAGTTAAATCAAAAACAGATAAGCTATTTAAATAGTCCAATAACCCCTAGCAAAATAGAAACAGTCAGGAAAAGTCTCGCAACCAAAAAAAGCCCAGGACCAGATGGTTTCAGTGCAGAATTCCACCAGATCTTCAAAGAAGAGTTAATACCAATACTCTTTACATTGTTCCACACAATACAAACAGAAGGAACATTGCTAAACTCCTTCTATGAGGCTACCATTACCCTGATTCCTAAACTCAACAAAGATGCAACAAAGAAAGAGAACTACAGACCGATCTCCCTCATGAACATTGATGCAAAAATACTCAATAAAATACTGGCAAACACACTCCAAGAACACATCAAAACAATTATCCACCATGATCAAATAGGCTTTATCCCAGGGATGCAAAGGTTGTTCAACATATGAAAGTCTGTCAGTGTAATACACCATATAAACAAGCACAAAGAAAAAAAAAACACATGATCATCTCACTAGATACAGAAAAGGCATTTGACAAAATCCAACACCCCTTCATGATAAAAGTCTTGGAGTGATCAGGAATACAGGGAACATACCTAAATATAATAAAGGCAATTTACAGCAAGCCAATAGCCAACATCAAATTAAATGGAGAAAAACTCAAAGTGATTCCACTAACATCAGGAACAAGGCAAGGCTGTCTGATCTACCCATAATTGTTCAATATAGTACTTGAAGTTCTAGCCAGAACAATAAGACAACATAAGGACATTAAGAGGATACAAATTGGAAAGGAAGAAGTCAAGTTTTCCCTATTTGCAGATGGCATGATAGTATACATGAGTGACCCCAAAAATTTGACCAAGGAATTGATACAACTTATAAACACCTTCAGCAACATAGCAGGATACAAGATCAACTTAAAAAAAAATCAGCAGCCCTCCTATATACAATTGACAAACAGGCTGAGAAGGAAATCAGAGATATATCACCCTTTACAATTGCCACAAATGATATAAAATACCTTGGGGTAACTCTAACTAAGCAAGTGAAAAACCTATATGACAAGAACCTTAAGTCCCTGAAAAAAAGAAATGTAAGATGTCAGAAAATGGAAAGATCTCCCATGCTCATGGATAGGCAGAATTAACATAGTAAAAATGGCAATCTTACCAAAAGCAATCTACAGATTCAATGAAATTCCCATCAAAATACCAACACAATTCTTCACAGTCATGGAAAGAATAATGCTCAACTTCATATAAAAAAACAAACAATAAAAAACAGGCTAGCCAAAAGAATCCTGTACAATAAAACAAGCCTTGGAGGCATCACGATCCCTGACCTCAAGCTCTACTATAGAGCTATAGTAATAAAAACAGCTTGGTACTGTCATAAAAACTGACATGTGGACCAAGGGAATTGAATTGAAGACCCTGACATTAATCCACACACCTATGAAGACATAATTTTCAACAAAGAATCCAAAACTGTACCATGGAAAAAAGAAAGCATCTTTAACAAATGGTGCTGGCATAACTGCATGTCAACATGCAGAAGATTGCTAATAAACCTATATCTGTCACTATGCACAAAACTCAAGTCCAAGTAGATCAAAGACCTCAACATAAATCCAGTTACACTGAACTTGATAGAAGAGAAAGTAGGATGTAGTCTTGAACACATTGGCACAGGAGACCACTTCCTAAATATAACACCAGTAGCACAGACACTGAGAGCAATAATTAATAAAAGGGACCTCCTGAAACTGAGAAGCTTTTGTAGAGCAAAGGACATGGTCAATAAGACAAAACGATGATCTACAGTATGGGAAAAGATCTTTACCAACCACATATCTGGCAGAGGGCTGATATCCAAAATATATAAAGAACTCAAAAAGCTAGACTTCAAAATACTGAACAATCCAATCTAAAAAAAAAGGGGGGGGGCTACAGAGCTTAACAGAGAATTCTCAACATAAGAACCTCAAATGTCTGAAAGACATTTAAAGAGTTGTTCAACATCCTTAGATGTTGGACCCCAAAGTTTAGGGTCTCAAGTGGGCGCCCCAAGAACTCAGACTCCAGTCCAGTTGATGGAACAGCATGAGGATTTATTAAGCTTCTATATAGAAGGGCAAACTCTGCTCCTAAGAGCAAGAGCCGCATCTTACTATAGCCCCATAAGGGCTTATAAAGGAAAAACCCATAAGATTACAATTCATATATAATTTCATTTCAAAAGATCATGGTCTGGTTACAGAGTGATCACAGAGGGGGTACAGTTAAGTCAACAAGTACATTCTTCCTGAAACCTCCAGGTGAGTATCAAGGTGGGAGTGGAGTTTATACACAGCTCACGGTGGTCCTTCCTGGAACACCTGCAACTATCCCAGGCATAGTTGAGCATATCTCTTAACAGATATCTTTTTACATTGTTATATGGTTGCAGGGGAGATTGAACAATGGCTAAGTCAGGTTGCCCTTGGAACTAGATTTTTAGTTTCTCATTTGCTGGTGCTTGAAGTTTCCCTTTTCCTGAGGCTTGGGGGTGTAAGCCTGAAGGGCTAGGTTCTTTCATAGTCACCAGGGAAATGCAAATCAAAACAACTCTGAGATACCATCTTACACCCATCAGAATGGCTAAGATCAAAAACACTGAAGACACTTTATGCTGGAAAGGATGTGGAGCAAGGGGAACTCTGCTCTACTGCTGGTGGGAATGCAAGCTTGTACAACCACTTTGGAAATATGGCGCTTTCTTAGAAAATTGGGAATCAATCTCCCCCAAGATCCAGCTATACCACTCTTGGGCATATACCCAAGGAATGCTCAATCATACCACAAGGGCACTTGCTCAGCTATGTTCATATCAACATTTGTTTGTAATAGACAGAACCTGGAAACAACCTAGATGCCCTTCAACTGAAGAATGGATAAGTAAAATGTGGAACCTATACACAATAGAGTACTACTCAGCGGAGAAAAACAATGACATCATGAGGTTTGCAGGCAAATGGATGGGTCTAGAAAAAAATCATCCTGAGTGAGGTAACCCAGACTCAGAAAGACAAACATGATATGTACTTATTCATATGAGGATACTAGATATAAAACAAAGATTACTAAACTGCTACTCACAACTCCAGGGAGGCTACCTAGAAAACAGGACCCCAAGAAAGACACAGGGATCACGAAATGGCAGAGAAATGGATGAGATCTACATGAACAACCTGGACGTGAGTGGGGGTAATGAAGGGCAAGATTCAAGGGAAAGAGAGCTTAGGGGAGCAGGAGATCCTAGCTGGATCAAGAACAGAGAAGGACAACAAGGAATAAGAGACCATGATAAATGAATAACACATGAGAATAGGGAGAAGCACAGTGCTAGAGAGGTCCCCAGAAATCCACAAAGATACTTCCACAATAGACTACTGGCAATGGTTGCTAGAAAGCCCGAACTTACCTACACTGGTGATAGGATGGCCGAACACCCTAACTGTCATGCTAGAAATCTCATCCAATGAGGGAACCAGATGCAAAGATCCACAGCCAGGCACCAGATGGAGCTCCAGGAGTCCAATTGGCGAGAAAGAGGAGGGATTATATGAGTGAGAATTGTTGAGACCAAGATTGGAAAAAGCACAGGGACAAATAGCCAAACGAATGGAAATACATGAACTATGAACCAATAGCTGAGGAGCCCCCAACTGGATCAGGCCCTCTAGACAAGTGAGACAGTTGATTAGCTTAAACTGTTTGGGAGGCACCCAGGCCGTGGGACCAGAACCTGTCCTTAGTACATGAGCTGGGTGTTTGGAACCTGGGGCTTAAGCAATGATACTTTGCTCAGCCTGGGAGGAGGGGACTGGACCTACCTGGACTGAATCTACCAGGTTGAGCTGAATCCCCGGGGGAGTCATTTCCCTGGAGGAGATGGGAATGGGGGTGAGCTGAGGGGAAAGTGGTGGGGGGTTGTTGGGGAGGGGGATGACAGGGGAATCTATGGATGATATGTAAAATTAAATTTAATTATCGAATAAAATTAAAAAATTTAAAAAAGATATCAGATATCTTAAAGTGAGAAACTACTTAAAAGAGAAATTTTTTTCCCATATTAAAAAATAAGAAATATATTTACAATGGAAGAAAATTGGTATTTGTTTGATAACACATTAGGCAGTCTGAAAATGGAACAATTAAATGAGAGGATAATTAATGTTGATGGGATGTATGTAACATCAGTTATGCATATTATTTGCTTAATTATCTTTATTTTAGTATTAAAAATTTGGTCAATTTAAGTGTAAGATAAAAGCTTTAGAAAAATCTGTTAAAATTAATTATGGAGAGATTCAGACCCAGACAGAAGAATTTAAATGTGAAATCATTTCAGGATTGAATTATAAGGTTACAAATTGACAACCTATTTTCAAACAATCAAACTTAATTTATCAAGTAAACATACAGAAACTACCTGCTCAAAGGGGTGTACAAACTAATTAGATTCCAGTTGAAATGTTAGAATTGAGGAGATTTAAGGAAGCTATAGTATCCTATGGCATGCTTTCTCCATTTGTAAAGCAAATGTTAAACTTGTGGTCAACTTGTAATAGGATTATTCCTTGGGACTGGAAAGAATTGGTAACAGCTGTTCTGGAGTCAGAGCATAATTACAGTGCAAATGTGGTTTAAGGAGGAGGCTAAGACAATAGAAAATCTAGAGGTAGAGGTGTGGAAATTTCCCAGGATCAGCTTCTTGGAGAAGGCCAATGTGCTGAAATACAAAGACAATGTTATATGATAACCAAACCTTAATTCTATGCCACATGGCAGCCATGAATGCATGAGATAGAATTGAGGAAGCAGGAAAGAGAATTGAATCATTCATGAAAGTTATACAGGGCCCAAAAGAATCCTTCATGGAATGCTTACAAAGGCTGTCTTCAGCAGTAAATAGAATGGTACCAGATTCAGAAGCTAGACAGATAATAATTGAATCTTTGGCTTTTGAGAACATGAATACAGCATGCAAAACAATAATTAGTCCATTAAAGGCAAGATCTGAACCTTTAGAGGATTGGATGAGAGACACAATTAATGTTGATTGTCATGATCATGATGACATGTTGATAGGAGAAGCAATTTTAAAAGGTTTGCGGAGTGTCATGTTTTAGGTGTGGAAAACAAGGATGTTCGAAAAGGGTGTGTAAACTTGGTATTCCTAGAAAGAATGTTTATTCCAGGAACAATGGCAACAGAATGCCCCTCCCTTCTGGATTATGCAGAAGGTGTGGTAAGGGTAAACGTTGGACTAACAAATGTAGATCAACAAGGGACAGACAAGGTAATCCTTTCCCTCTGTCCTTGGGAAACTCCCAGAAGGGCCTCATGCAGGCACAAAAGCAAATCAGTTCAGACTTTTCCTGTCATCATAGAATAAACGCCTACTCAGAGCAATTAAATAACCAAATACCTGTTGGAATAAACCAGGCTACTTGGGGTGATAGAATAGCTGATGCAGAGAGAATAGAAAATTCAGGAGAAACAATAAAGCAAATATTTTGGCAAACTTCTATAAATGAACAAAGAGCAAAATTAAAAATACAAAAAAATGATGTTTTCTTGGATGGTTTAGTAGACATAGGTGCAGATGTGACAATAATAACACCACAATTTTGGCATCCAAATTGTCCTCTTCAGGAGATAAATGTTCAGCTGTTAGGGATTGAAACGTTATCTCAAGTGAAACATAGTGCAAGATGGCTCAAATGTATAGGTCCAGAAGGACAGAAAGGAAAATTAAAGCCATATGTGACTAACATAGCTATGAATTTATGGGACCATGATCTATTACAACAATGGAATACTCATATTAACATTCCTCCAACCTCAGAAAAAAATCATAAACTAACACATGTTTCTGAGAGAAATATTAGAATGTATTATTCTAATGACTGGTCACTAGCCATCCAGATTGTACAAAAACAGAGCACAACAATTGATGATCTTTCAAAGACACCAACAGCTCTACCTTTAAAATGGTTAATAAACAAGCTTGTATGGGTTCAGCAATGGCCTTTAACAACAGAGAAACTGCAGGGTTTAGAAGAGCTTGTACAAGAGCACTTAAATGGTCACATATTAAAGAATCAAGCAGCCCTTGGAATTCTCCTGTATTTGTTATTAAAAAAGAAATCTTGTAAATGGAGAATGGTAACAGACCTAAGAGCAATTAACAAAGTAATTCAGGCAATGGGCTCTCTAAAATCTGGAGTCCCTTTGCCTATTCTGTTACCTAAAGGATGCCCTGTTATAGGTATCAACTTAAACAACTGTTTTTTTTAAATACCCTTATAAGAAAAAGAGAAAGATTTGCCTTCGTGGTACTACTTATAATAATTCTCAACTGGTTAAGAGATATCAATGGAGGGTTCTCCCACAGGGAATGGTAAATAGCCCAACCCTGTGTCAATATTTTATACAACATACATTGGAAGTGATACATAAAAAAATTCTTAGATCTATAATTTATCATTATATGGATGATATTTTACTAGCTGACACAAATGCAGATACTTTAGAAAGAATGTTTGAAGAAGTAAAGAAAATGTTGCCTTGCTGGGGATTACAAATTGGTCCTGAAAAGACCAATGAAGAGGAGATTCTATTAATTATTTAGGATATAAAATAGGTCTACAAAAAAATTAGACCCTAAAAGTGCAAATTAGGACAGATGATTATAGACCCTTAAAGAGTTTCAAAGATTATTTGGAGACATTTCCCATCTATGAAGTATTGCTGGGGTAAAAAATGATGAACTGAGTAATTTGTTCAAAACCTTAGAAGGTGACAAGGGCTTAAATAGTCCAAGAGAATTATCACCTGAACCTGAGAATGAATTGGCCTTGGTAGAAAATAAAGTTCAGGAAGGATGTGTGGATTGTATGGATCCAAAGCTCAATTGCATTTTGGTTATTTTACCCTCTAGGCATTCTCCTTTGGAATTGTAATGCAGAGGGAAGATATAACATTGTAATGGATATTTCTACCAAATAAGCAGAGAAAAAATTAAAATCATGTGGAAAAGATCACTGACATGATTTTAAAAGGAAAATTGAGATTTGTCAATTAGCAGCAATAGACTCAGCAGAAATTCTCACACCTTTTAGTAACGAGGACATTGAAAGATTATGGGCAGAAAATGAACCTTGGTAAAGAGCCTGCAATAATTTTTTTGGAAGAGATTAACAGCAAATATCCCAAAACCAATAGAATCGATCTTATAAAGAGAGCTAGCTGGATTTTGCCTTGTATTGTATGGAAAATACCCATATCTGGAGATAGTACATTTTACACAGATGCAAACAAACAGGAAAAGGCAGGTTACAAATCAGAAAATTTAAGTCAAGTAGTTTAAAGTCCTTATAATTCAGTTCAAATATCAGAATTGTATGCTATTCTGTTGGTATTAATGGATTTTTCAGAACCTCTCAGCATAGTTACTGACTCTCAGTATGCTGAAAGAGTGGTATTACACATTGAGACTGTAGAATTTATCCCTGATGAGTAAAAATTAACTTCACTATTTATTCACTTATAAAATATAATCAGAAATAGGAAGCATCCCTTATATATAACTCACATCCAATCCCATACTAGTCTGCCAGGCCCTCTAGCACAAGGTAATGATGAGATTGATAAATTATTGATAGAAAATGTGCTAGAAGCCTCAGAATTTCTTTAAAAAAATCATGTCAATAGTAAAGGTTTAAAAAGGGATTTTTCCATAACCTGGCAACAAGTCAAGGAAATTGTAAGGAAATGGCCTACTTGTTCCTTTTATACTCAGACTCCATTACCAGCAAGATGTAACCCAAAGGGTACTCAGAGGAAAGAAATCTGACAGATGAATGTGTTTCACTTTGCAGAATTTGGAAAATTGAAATATGTACATCATACCATTGATACTTATTCAGGATTTCAATGGGAAACTGCTTTGAGTTCTGAAAAAGCTGATTCTGTAATCACTCATTTGCTAGAAGTTATGGCCATCATGGGTATACCTGCACAAATTAAAACTGACAATGCTCCATCATATGTCTCTGTTAAAATGAAGCAGTTGTTTGCTTATTACAATATAAAGCATATTACAGGTATACCACATAATCCTACAGGCCAAGCAGCTATAGAAAGATCAAAGAGAACTCTAAAGGATATGCTAAATAAACAGAAAGGGTTAACAAAAAAACCCAGAAATGGATTACATAATGCTCTATTAACTTTGAATTTTGTCAGTGCTAATGAAAAAGGAACATTAGCTGCAGAGAGATATTGGATAATAGAGAAAACTACAGAATTAAATCAGCCTATATACTTTAAATATGTGCTGACCTCAGAATGGAAACCAGGATATGTGTTACATTGGGGATGAGGTTTTGCTTTTGTTTCTACAGAAGATAAGCTGTGTATACCATCAAAATTGATAAAGGTTCGATTTGAACAAGAGAAAACTCTTAATTAGAAGAAGTGATTGTTCATCGACCAGCATGACCATCAAATTTAAACTAACTTATACCACTAACAAATGCTTTTCATTTAATCAGATATAACTTTCCAAGAGGAAACATCCCCAAAGTTAGGCTTGGGGAAATGTTTTTGTTTTTGTCTTTCAAGAGAATGGAGGCTAAGGAATCTGAAGAACACTCGACAAATGAGATATCTTAAGAAAACAGACAAATCATCTAGAAAAAAAATGTCCTAAGAAAAAGAGCAAATTGTCCTATTGGTATATCACCTAAAAAATTCATAACTCTTCCTAAATGTTTGTTTCTGCTCTTCTCTACAGAAACTTAACATAAATGTTATTTATGTAGTCCCAGTTCAATTAAAAATTAAAGCAGGCTTTGGAGTTGGAGAAAGGCTCTCTCCTTTAAACCAAGCATGTTGTTAAAAGGAAAATGCAAAATCTCTGTATCATATCAGAATAAAGAGCCATCTTCTGACATGGGACAGAAGAAAACAAAAAAAATTAAGGAACTATTCCATTGCCACTAATCTCAATTCTTTGGTTCTACTTTAATTCTTTAAGCTTCTCTTAAGGTATGAGTTTTATATCAAAATTTATAAGATTAATATATAATATATATTAAACTTTTGTTATGATATTATAGAGTAATACCTAATTCTAGAAAATGGCTTCATTTAGCTGCCTATACATGTTTTTGTGTTTGAGTCTCTATCAGTTTTCTGCTGGGAATCACAACCAGGCCTAACATTGAATTTGAAGTCTCCAGAGAGATGATGGAGCCCACAACAATGATTCCACATGGACAATAATAATACCACTAAGCTGTCAAACATCACCCAAATATTAGCTTTGGAATGAAAACTGCTTGGAACAATTTTGAGATGGCTAGCTGAGATGATCCAGTTTCACAGACTTCTTGAACAAGGACTTGAGCTAAGCCCTGAACTTTGGCATTATGCAGAGACTGGACAACAAATAATATAGCTACATTTCCTGGAACTTGACGATTAACACAAAATTTTTCTTTTCAGAATCTCCCAAAGATGCCTTCACCCAAATCAACAAGAAGCAATTTTAAGAACACAATGCCCACATTCCCAAAGAAGTGATGTGTGGTGGGTGGTTTTTGCACTTTCAATGGGTTTTGCATTTGGGATAATTTTCATTGTTTAGGAGGGTTGGTTACAAGTTGTTGTTAATGGTTAGGAAAAGGGCTAAGCAAAGGAGATTAGATTTAAGATTCTTGTTTGTAAATATATATATATATAGAAATGATAGAAAAGAGGGTAAATTATTTAATCTACTCTGAAAAGAGAGGATATAGATATGATATAGATAAAAAGATAGAATATTGAATCTACTTTTAAAAGATAATTACTAGTTTTAAATACATTGGGTTGGATTTTTATATATTGTATACAAATTATATATATTGATATTGTTAGAAAATGCTGTACATATACTTCTAATCTTATTCAGGATATTGTACTTATATCATTCATTTAACAATGTAATGTAATTTGCTAATCCTTGAATGTTATTATTACCAACTATTACGATATAAACAAATGAAAGTTAGTAGTTAGACATTACCATCAAACTGGTAGTCATATTAGGTATGTTTTCAAGGTTGAGCAGAGATATTTTAGATAAACAGATCATCTTCAGACCCTTTAGAGATCTACAGAATATGGCATTTAAAATGTTTTAATAACTTAGATTTTTTTTTTTCTTTTTTTATGGCAATGAGACATGTTGGCTCCTGGCAGCAACAATCTACTTCAAAGCAGATATGGGCATTGAAGAAACTGCATATGGAGTTAACTTTCATTATGGCAAAAGTTAGCCACTAGGCAACAAAATGCCCTCACATTGACTGCTGAGAAACAGGACAAAATGGACAGACAGGACACAAAACAAAGGACTACCGATCCTTGCCAAGACAAGTGTGGTTGTGGCTTTAGCAACAGGCATCCTCTGAGGCCAAGACAATATGGCCCAATCACTGAAGTGGTCTGTCCAACCCAGAAAAGGTACAGTGCCCCTTTCTTCAAAGGCAGCTGAACAGGCAATTGACCAATGGCTTCTGGTGTGCAGTGGAGCAGTAGCTAAAACAGTTATTCTTGAAAGAGTAACTAGGCTGACAGAGTCTAACCTCTCAATGGTAGACTGGCACTTAATAAAAGAGATGAAGCCACCCACAAGCCAAAAAGAATGGACATCCCAATTCAAAAAACAACAACAATTTCCAGAATAAAATCCTGAATCATGACAGGACACTGGTAGAATTCAGTTTATCTGGTATGTGGATTACATGCACCTAACGTAAGGTCAAACTGTAGGCCTTGTGTACATCCTACTTCATAAATGAGTCTGTCAGATATGCTAAGCCTATAGGCTGAAGATGATGCCCCAACATTGCAGAGAAACCTCGAGTGACCGTCCAGGCAGCTGGCTGTTTCTGTCAACTCACATTTTTTCAAGCCACTTGCATGTACTCCCTCTTTTACTAGGTAATATTATTTCCTTCTTGGGTCTTTGAAGGAGATGAAGAATAGATAGTTATAGTTATTTGAAGATTAGATAGTTGCAGTTATAGTTATTTGAAGATTAGATATAGTTTTCCTTGTGAAGAATCTCAGAAAAGAAACTCACTATAGAGGTGTAAAGTGTATAAATTTGAAAGACATTATAAGGTAGTTATATTAGTAATATAAGTTAGGATAGAAAGTGAATCAGATACATTTTGGACTTACCAAAATAGAATAGATAATGGAATATTTTCTCTGAGTTTGTCAAATGCATATAAGCTATACTTTGTTGATGTATTTATTGCTTGTATATATTGTATATAGTTATTGTACTTATTGTATATAGTTTTTCTTATATTCGTTATAACTTTTTTATTCTTTTTATTTTATTAGAATAAAAGGGCAAATGTGGTGATATTTGTGCTGAAATGTGATATTTTATTTGTATGTTACTAAATAATGTTTGCCTGGAAATCAGAGGTCATAGACAGCCATAAACAGAAGTCAGCTGGTAGTAGCACATGCCCTTAATCCAATCACATGGCAGGCAGAGTCTCTGTGTGTTCAAGGACACAGCCAAGGGTGGTGACACACGCCTTTAATCCCAGTACCAACCATAGAGACCTGGGGGTCTGTATAAACTGGCAGTGATGAGGAAGTGATGTGGCTAGGCTTAGAGCCAATGAGAAGGCAGAACAGGAAGGCAATAAAGGCACAGGCTAGACATCAAGAATCTCTCTTGGAAAACTATGGTGAGAAGGAGGTAAGATAAAGTTAGTTGGCGGCTATTGCTTTGATCTCTACAGCTTATACTTCTGTATTTGGCTCTGTGTTTCTTATTTAATAAGACTGTTGAGAAACTCATCAAGATAATAGACATAGAAAATAAAGGAAAAAGAATACATGGCTTAGAAGAAGAAATGAGTTTTGGTTGCAATAATCAGATTCTGAGATTCATTCTGGATGCCAATGTCTAGTAAGCAGGTGGGAAATTGAAACCCTTGGCAGAAAGGTCAATGTTTGAAGTAAATATTGGAAAGTTGCTAAAGCTAAGGAGGAAATTCAATCCTCATACTCTGTTGTGTGACTGTAAAATGGTGCACACTTGGGAAATTTTGGACAGGTTCTCATACTTAAAACATTGTGTTACTCAAATGTTCATAATAGCATTGAATACTTTATAGTGAAAAGTTAAATTATGCAAGTGATTATCAAGTGATCAATCCATAAACTGAAATGTAGTGCATCCATATGGAATGTTAGGTAAAATCAATTAATTCTTATTAAAATATTTATGTTCTGCAATTTTTGGAAAATTGAAAGAGAAACATCAGGGTCAGAGAAAGATTGTAAAACATTATTTAATGTAGTTTTTATCTAAAATATTCAAAGAACTCTTAAATATCAACAGTAAGAAGGAGAAGGATTCAATTTTTAATGGGGAAATATCAAAACATACATCACATCACAGGAGATATTGGCATAGAAAATATGGTATAACCATACAAGTTATTGTGGTTAGTTTGTTTGTTGTTGTTGTTTAGTGTCACCTTGGAAGAGAGAAACTCAACTGTGAAAATACTTCCACAAGATGGGCCTATAGACAAATTTGTGGGGGTATTTTCTAATAATTTCTAATGATATAACTAATGGTTGATGAAGGAGGACCCAGCCCACTGTGGGTGGTGCAACCACTGGGCTGGTTCTGGATGCTATAATGAGCAAGCCATGGAGGAGCAAGCTAGTAGGCAGGGTTCTTCCATGGCTTCTGCTTCATTTCCGACATTCAGGTTCTGCCTTGAGTTCCTTCCCTGACTTCCCTTTAAGATGAACTGTAAGCAGTAAGATGAAAAACACGTTTCCTCTCCAAGTTGCTTTTGGCCATGCTGTTTATCACACCAACAGAATAGATGAAGAACAGGAGAGTTTTAAAGAAGTTTTTCCATCTTCCCCTCAGTTCCTAGCAACTGTTGATTTACTTATTGTCTCTTTCATTTCTACTTCACAGAAGGTTGTATAATTAAAATCATACAGTATATGATATTGATAGACAGGCTTCTTTTACTAAATAATATGCATGCAAACTTCTATTATTTTCTGCTAGCAACTCTTCTGTGCTTCACCTATTCATCTAAACTATACTTTATGATAATGTAATGGAGGATGCCTGACATGAGGTATTTGTCAAATACCCACACCATACTACACAAATAGTGAATCCTAGTATAAACTAGGAACTTTAATTAATAATCATATATCAGTATTAATTCATCAATTTATATATCACAATAAGTTGGGATGTTAGACAAACTATGTAAAGGGGTGGAGGAGAAGGTACCTAGGGGAACTCTTTGTACTAGATACTTAGATTTTACATTTTAAAATACTGCTTGAAAAAATGTTATTAAAATTTTAAAAGAGAATGAAGTGTTAACATACTCATAGTTGAACTGTGAATACTGTTATACTAAATGAAAGAAGGCAGTCACAAAATTTAACATAATATATTATTCCATTCATATGAAATATCCAGAATAGGTATATTTTTGTAGACAAAAATTAAATTAGTGACTGCCTGTGACCAGGGCATGGGGTGGGGGTAGAGACTGAATAGAAATAAACCATGAATGCAAATGGATTTCTTTCTGAGGTTTTAAAAAAGTAAATGCGTTGTGGTGACTGTGGTGCTGGTAATTGAGCTCTGCAGATGCACTAAAAATTATCATTAGTAGTTGATTTGTTTTATGTGGGTATTAAGATATAGTTCAACAACACAGAAAAATGCTATCAAATTTGAAATCTCAAAAACATAATTTCCTAGGAAAGTTTGCAAACTGGAATCACAAAGAAGTATAAGACATGGGAAAATTAGGCTGTTAAAAAAAAAAAGCCGCCGGGCGTTGGTGGCGCACGCCTTTAATCCCAGCACTTGGGAGGCAGAGGCAGGCGGATCTCTGTGAGTTCGAGGCCAGCCTGGGCTACCAAGTGAGCTCCAGGAAAGGCGCAAAGCTACACAGAGAAACCCTGTCTCGAAAAACCAAAAAAAAAAAAAAAGCCATTTCGTCCCACAATTGGTAAAATACCTAGACACCTTTACAAGCAAGTTCTTTCTGATTTACAGGGAACAGAAAATTCCCATGCTCTGAAAGTGGTCCCCAGTATAAAGGGAAGGAAGGAAATAAGCTCCATTCATTTTGTAGAATTGAAGTTATCCTGACCACAAAAATCTGACAAATATTCACATAAATCCACGCAGAAAGAAATAGAGAACTAAGATCACTTCCAAATATAGATGCAAATGTCCTAAATGGCATGATAACAGGCCAATCCAGCATGCTACTGTAAGTAGACAGGGATACTTCTAGGACTGTACTTAGGATATTAGGAAATATAGACTTGTAGTTCAAGTAAGTCAAATAAGAAAATCTTTGTGAAAATAGTTTATTTTTAAATTCTTTAAAATTTAAGGAAAAAAATCCTCACTCCAACACAGAAAACTGGACAAAGTGGGAAATCAGTTTCACTAGTAATTAATGAAATATAAATCTTAAAATAAGTTTCTGATTATTTGTAGTCAAATTGGTAGAATTGTAATCATGAGAGAATTTATTTAGGAGAGGAGAGGAAGAGAATCCAATCTCTGTGTCAAAGATGAAAATAAATAAGTAAAGCTCTTCTAAAAAAAACCTTAAAAATATCCATACATGTGGAAATAATCATTTCATGTTCAGAAGGTTATTTAAGTGAAACAATATTATGCTTGTGAAAAAAGGAATAGTTACTCATGTTTTGTCTACAATGGGGGAAAATAAGACAATGCCAATGTCCAACAGTAGCAGCTTAGTCAAGTGAATTGTAATATTTTCATACAATGAAGTTCTATGCCATCAGTGAAAGCAAGAAAAATTGCAAAATTAAAAAGATGTTCAGACTATATTAAGTACAAAGCTTATAAAAGAGCACATATAGTGTGGACAAAAGATGGCTTAATGGTAATTATCCTTGAATAGTAAGATGGGTAGATTTTCTTCTTTTTTTTTGGGTGTGTGTTTTCTACATAGTGTATAACAAACATGTATTATTTAGCTAAATAAAGATATAACAGTGTCCTTTAATTTGTATTCTCCAACAAAGAAACTCCACTGCAGGAAATTTATCCAAACAGATATTCACATTTACATATAAGAGCATATATTATTTTAATAGCAGAAAAGAAAATTTAAAAAATGTTTAGTAATTAGACTCTAGTTGATAGCATTATTGTGTATATTCTTGTTACAACTACATGGTGGACCACTATTTAAATCCTAAAGCATAAAACCTGTAAAGACCTCAAAAATTAAAAAAGCTACTGTTCCCTGAGACAGAGCCTACCAGCACCTGGCTGTACTAAGAGGTGAGTCTTTATCCTCAAACCTGAATACCCCAGCCCCTAGGCTTTCAGCCCAGGGGTACAACCTTGCACCCCTATACCACTACGCATTGCAGTCCAAGTTTCAGGCCAGTAGGCATGTAGACCTCCTACAGACAGGTCAGACTACCACCATCTCCCATCAGACCCTGTAACCCAAGCCCCACCTCCCCAAAATCCCACCCACCCTCCGGAGGTTGCAACTGTTCCCTGAGACAGAGACCTCCAGCACCCAATTGGACTAAGAGATGAGTCTTTGTCTAGGTGGGGCCGAGGGGCACAACCCTGTGACTCTACACCACCACCCATTGCAGTCCCAGTTTTAGACCTATCTAGCAAGCAGAACCCCTACAGACAGGTCAGACTACTACCCATCCCCCATCAGACCCTATAACCCAAGCCCCACCTCCCCAAATCCCACCCACCCTTGGAAACTGCAACTGTTCCCTGACACAGAGCCCACCAGCACCTGACTAGACTAAGAGGTGAATCTTTATCCTTAAACCTGAACACCCCCAGCTCCTTGGCTTTGAGCCCAGGGGCACAACCCGGTGCCCCTACACCACTACCCATTGCAGTCCCAGTTTCAGGCCAGTTGGCAGGCAGACCTACTGCAGACAGGTCAGACTACCACCATCCCCCACCAGACCTTGTAAACCACAAGCCCCACCCCTCCCAACTGTCCCACACCATGATTACAACTACTCCCCACAAGGGCCAATTGGACTAAGAGCTTCTTCCTGAGACAAAGAGTCCATCAGCACCAACTAGAACAACAGCTCCCACTGGACCAAGAGTATCATCATACCAACAGAGCCTCCCTCAGACACAGACACTGCTTGCACCAAGTGGAGAAAGAGATGGGTAGACACCAGTGCAAAAATACAATCAACAACAAAAAAACCCAGAATGGCTCCATCAGAACCAACATCAGCAAGACCTGAACATCCCAACACAGAAGAAATCAACCTTAAAAATGACCTTAAGAGGATGACAGAGATCTTTAAAGAGGAAATGAAAAATTCCCTTAAAGAACTAGAGGAAAAGTCAAACAAAAAATGGGAAGTAATCAGTAAATCCCTTGAAAGCCAAGAGAAAGCAATTAAACAAATGAGGGAAACAGCTCAAGATTTGAAATCTGAAATTGAGACAATAAAGAAGACACAAACTGAGGTAATGCTGGAAGTGGAAAATCTGAGTAAATGAACAGGAACTACAGATGCAAGTATAACCAACAGAATGCAAGAGATGAAAGAGCAGATCTTGGTGTTGAAGATACAGTAGAGGAAATAGATTCATCAGTCAAAGAAAACACTAAAGCCAACAAAGTCATGACCCAAAATGTCCAGGAAATTTTGAACACCATGAAAAGACCAATCCTAAGAATAATAGGGATAGAAGAAGGAGAAGAATATGAACTCAAAGGTACAGAAAATATATTCAACAAAATCATAGAAGAAAACTTTCCCAACCTAAAGAAGGAAATGTCTATAAAGATACAAGAAGGTTATAGAACACCAAATGGACTGGATCAAAAAAACAAAAACAAAAACAAAACAAAAAAAACTCCCCTCACCACATAATAATCAAACCACTGAACATACAGAATGAAGAAATATATTAAGGCCAAGTTACATATAAAGGCAGACCCATAAGAATAATACCTGACTTCTCAATGGAGACCTGAAAAGCCAGAAGGTACTGAACAGACATTATGCAGACACTAAGAGACCATGGATGTCAACCTAGGCTATTATATCCAGCAAAACCCTCAATCAACATAAACAGAGTAAACAAAATATTCCATGATAAAACCAGATTTAAACAATATCTCTCCACAAACCCAATCCTACAGAAAGTACTTGAAGTAAAAATCCAACCTAAGGAAGTTAGATACACGCATGAAAACACATGCAATAGATAGTCCCATTCCAACAAGTACCAAAGAAGGGAAACATACAACACTGCCACCAAAAAATAACAGAAATTAACAATAACTGGTCATTAATATCCATCAATATCAATGGTCTCAATTCACCTATAAAAAGACACTGGCTAGCAGACTGGATACAAAAACAAGATCCATCCATTGGTTGAATACAAGAAAGACACCTCAACTTCAAAGACAGATGCTACCTCAAAATAAAAGGATGGGAAAAGACTTTCCAATCAAATGGATTTAAGAAGCAAGCTGGTGTAGCTATCCTAATATCTAATAAAATAAACATAAACTAAAATCAATCAGAAGAGATTGGGAAGGACATTACATATTTATTACAGGGAAAATCCAACAAGATGAAGTTTCAATTCTGAATATTTATGCCCCAAATACAAGGGTACTTACATTTGTAAAAGAAAGAATACTAAAGCTTAAATCACACATCAAACTCCATACACTAGTAATGAAAGACTTCAACACCCCACTCTCACCAATGGGCAGGTCTGTCAGACAGAAACTTAACAGAGAAATAAGGGAACTAACAGATATTATGATTCAAATGGACTTAATAGATATCTACAGAATATTCCACCCTAACACAAAAGAATATACCTTCTTTTCAGCACCCCATAGAACCTTCTCCAAAATAGACCACATGCTTGGTCACAAAGCAAATCTCAACAGATACAAAAAAACATTGAAATAACCTCCTGTATCTTATTGGAACACCATGGCTTAAAGTTAGATTTCAACAACAAAAATTATAGAAAGCCTACAGTCTCATGAAAACTGAATAATGCCCAATTGAATCACCAATGGGTCAAGGAAGAAATAAAGAAATTAAGACTTCCTAGAATTCAATGAAAATGAATGTACGATGTAGCTAGAGTTTTCCTGCCTTGCCCATAGTCAGGACAAATCTTTGTCACCCGCCAGTCCCACAGCCGCTCAGACCCAACCAAGTAAACACAGAGACTTATATTGCTTACAAACTGTATGGCCGTGGCAGGCTTCTTGCTAACTGTTCTTATATCTTAAATTAATCCATTTTTATAAATCTATACCTTGCCACATGGCTCGTGGCTTACCTGCATCTTCACATTCTGCTTGTCCTGGCATTAGCTGGCAGTGACTCCTTCTGCCTTACTGTTCTTTCTTTTCTCCTCTCTGTTAGTCCCACCTATACTTCCTGCCTAGCCACTGGCCAATCAATATTTTATTTATTGACCAATCAGAGCAACACATTTGCCATACAGAACATCCCACAGCAGTACGACATACCAAAACTTATGGGATACTATGAAAGCAGTGCTAAGAGGAATATTCATAGCTCTAAATGCCCACATAAAAAGTTGGAGAAATCTCACACTAGTGACTTATCTGCACACCTAAAATCTCTAGAACAAAAAGAAGTAAACTCACCAAGGAGTAATAGACACCAGAAAATAATCAAATTGAGTGCCGATCAATAAAATAGAAACAAAGAGAACAATACAAAGAATCAATGAAACAAGGAGTTGGTTCATTGAGAAAATCAACAAGATAGACAAACCCTTATCCAAATTAGCCAAAAAGCAGAGAGAGAACATTCAAATTAACAAAATCATAAATAAAAAGGGAGACATAACAACAGACAATGAGGAAATACAGAGAATCATCAGATCATACTTCAAAAACCTGTACTCCACAAAATTGGAAAATCTGAAAGAAATGGATGATTTTCTGGATAGGTACCATATACCAAAGTTAATTCAAGACCAGATAAATTATTTAAATAGACCAATAACCCCTAAGGAAATAGAAATGGTCATTAAAAGTCTCCAAACCAAAAAAAAAAAAAAAAAAAAAAAAATCCCAGGAACAGATTGTTTCAATGCAGAATTCTACCAGACTTTCAAAGAAGAGCTAATACCATACTCTTCAAATTGTTCCACACAATAGAAACAGAAAGAACATAACCAAATTCCTTTTATGAGGCAACAGTCACCCTGATACCCAAACCATACAAAGATGCAACAATGAGAGAATTACAAACTAATATCCCTCTTGAACATTGATACAAAAATATTCAATAAAATACTGGCTAATCGAATCCAGGAACACATAAAAAAATTATCCACCATGACCAAGTAGACTTCATGCCAGTGATGCAAGGATGGTTCAACATATGAAAATCTTCAATATAATACACCATATAAACAAACTGAAAGAAAAAAAAAACATGATCATTTTATTAGATGTTGAAAAAGCCTTTGACAAAATTCAACACCCTTTCATGATAAAGAGATAGCTAAAAGAATCCTGTATAATAAAGCAACCTCTGGAGGCATCATGATCCCTGACCTTAAACTCTACTATAGAGCTATAGTAATAAAAACAGCTTGGTATACATTAATCCACACACCTATGAACACATAATTTTCAACAAAGAATCCAAAACTGTACCATGGAAAAAAGAAAGCACCTTTAACAAATGGTGCTGGCATAACTGGATATCAACATGCAGAGGATTGCTAATAGACCTATATCTGTTGCTATGCATAAAACTCAAGTCCAAGTGGATCAAAAACCTCAACATAAATCCAGTTACACTGAACTTGATAGAAGAGAAAGTAGGAAGTAGTTTTGAACACATTGGCACACGAGACCACTTCCTAAATATAACACCAGTAACACAGACACTGAGAGCAATAATTAATAAATGGGACCTCCTGAAACTGAGAAGCTTTTGTAGAGCAAAGGACATGGTCAATAAGACAAAACGACGGTCTACAGTATGGGAAAAGATCTTCACCAACCCCACATCTTACAGAGGGCTGATATACAAAATATATAAAGAACTCAGAATGCTAGACTTCAAAATACTGAACAATCCAATTAAAAAATGGGCTACAGAGCTTAACAGAGAATTCTCAACAGAAGCTCAAATGGATGAAAGACATTTAAAGAATTACTCAACATCCTTAGTCATCAGGGAATTGCAAATCAAAACAACTCTGAGATACCACCTTACACCTGTCAGAAAGGTTAAGATAAAAAACACTGAAGACAGTTTATGTTAAAGAGGATGTGGTACAAGGGGAACACTCCTCCACTGTTGTTGGGAATGCAAACTTGTACACTCTGGAAATCAGTATGGCAGTTTCTCAGAAAATTGGGAATAAGTCTTCCTCAAGGCCCAGCTATACCACTCTTGGATATATACCCAAGGAATGCTCAATCTTACCACAAGGACACATGCTCAAATATGTTCATATCAGCACTATTTGTAATGGCAAGAACCTGGAAACAATCTAGATGCCCCTCAACTGAAGAATGGATAAAGAAAATATGGCACATATACACAATGGAATACTACTCAGCAGTAAAAAAAAATCAAGAAATTTGCAGTCAAATGGATGGAACTAGAAAATATCATCCTGAGTGAGATAACCCAGACTCAGAAGGACAAACATAGTATGTACTCACTCATAAGTAGATAGCAGATGTGAGGGAAGGGAAGGCCAGACTGCAATCCACAGATCCAGAGAGGCTAGCTAACATGGAAAGACCCTAGGAGGGACACATGGATGACCCAGTGAAGGATATGGGGCATTTACCCAACACCCCCACAGTTCCCCAGGGTTTTCTTGAGTGTGATCAGCAGGAAATATTAGATAGAAGGATTTATAGCAGAGAATCTTGTGGAGATAAACAGATAGAAAATAAAGGATAGCCTCGAGAGGGCCTGGAACCTATTCTAACGGGCCCCGACTATCTCTGGCTCAGGGTTTTTATAGAGATGCCAAGGGGTGGAGCAAAAGACCTCCTCCCCCAGCACGGCCAAGTGCAGAGCATCTCAGACACCTGCACTCAGGCCCGTGGTCCTGATCATCCTCTATTCTATTCGGACCTGCTGGGTAAAGCCACGAGGAACCCGAGAACAGGCTCCCACAGAAGGAGAAGTGGATGAGATCTACATGAGCAGGCTGGGTTTGTGGTGGTGGTGGCAGAGGGTGAGGAGTGGGGATGAGAATATAGGGAAAGGGGAGGGCCAAGCTAGAACAGGGACAGAATGTAAGGGCAGGGAGGGAGATACCATGATAGATGAGGACATCATGGGAAAAGGAAGAGGCAGGGTGCTGGAGAGGCTCTCAGGAACCCACAAGGATGACACCACCTTGGACCTCTGGCAGTGGTCCAGAGGGTGCCTGGACTGGTCTACTCTGGTGAACAGTCTAGCAAATACCCTACCTATCATCATAGAGCCTTTGTCCCATGACTGATGGAGGCAGATGCAGAGATGCAGGCCAGGCTGAGCTCTGGGAATCCAATCGATGAGAGAGGAGGGATTCTGCAGGTGAGGGACATCAAGATCATAATAAGAAGTGCAGAGATGACCGGCTACACTATTGGAGGCCCATGAACAGTAGACTAGTGGCTGTGAAGCCCCCAGGGGACTGGACTAGGCCCTCTGGATCTGCAAGACGGTAGTTTGGCTCAAACTATTTGGGGGGCACCCAGGCAGGGGAATCGGAAAGCATCCCTGGTGCATGGGCAGGCTTTTGGGAATCTAGTGCCTGTGGTGTGGCGCCTTACACAGCCTTGGTACAGTGGGGAGAGGCTTGGACCTGCCTAGGCTCAGTGTGCTGGGCTCTGCTGACTCCTCAGGGGAGACCTTGATTTGGGGGATGTGGGGATGTGGGGTGGCTTGGGAGGGAGGGCTGGGGGTGGGAGGAGGAGGAGTGGGGTATGTGGGTGGTATGTAGAGTGAGTAGAAAATTTCTTAATAAAAAAGAACTTAAAAATTAAAAAGGCATAGTGTAGAATAGTAAATATAATACATGGATCATTTATAAATGGTGTATAGAAAACAGTAGAGAACAATATTAATATCAACTATGATTCCAAGCAGTGGCTACAGGTAATCTGTTTATTTGCATATTTCTGAATTTACACATTCTTCTATGATACACTTTTTAAAACTTTTAATTTGTTTTTAAAATTAGGATACAAAGTAGTAGTTTTCATTGTGGTATTTTCATACACACTTGGATTTTGTTGTTCTTACACCCTCTATCCCTACTCCACACCATTTGTACCCTTCCCCATGCTTTCCCCACTGCAGTTACTTTTCCACTTCCATGTTTCATGTTGTCTAAGTTTCCTGTCCTGTTGCAGTGATTGGGGAAAAAAAAATGCCCCAATGAAAGTATTTTAAATGAGAAAGAGTTTATTTGGCTCATAATTCAATGTTCTAGTCCTTCATTGCTGTGTAGATGTAACCAACCATCTTATTAAAATAAGAAACACAGAACCAATGTAAAAGAGAAAGCCGAGAGGTCAGAGCACAGAGCTAAAATCTTACCTCCTGCAGTGCTCCTAGCTTCCCCGAGAGAGCTACTTCCTGTGTGTCTGTCTTTAAATAGTCTTTCTGTTCTGCCTTCTCATTGGTTGTAAACCCAAACACATGACTGACTCGTCACTGTCTGTAAGTACCGCCCTCCAGGTCTTAAAGGCATATGTCTCCAATACTAGCTGTATCCCTGAACACACAGAAATCTACCTAGCTCTTCTAACCACCATGCTCTTGCTATGGATCTAATAGCTCTGACCCCAGGGCAACTGCTGTGGATATCATTCTATATAAATAAAACACTGATGGCCAGTGACCAGACAGGAAGTATAGGTGGGACAAGGAGAGAGGAGAATTGGGGAAACAGGAAGAAGGGGGAAAGACACTGCAGCCACCGCCAGGACAAGCAGCATGTAAAGATGCCAGTAAGCCACCAGCCATGTGACTAGGTATAGATTTATAGAAATGGGTTAATTTAAGATAAAAGAGCAGTTAGCAAGAAGCCTGCCATGGCCATACAGTTTATAAGTAATATAAATGTCTGAGTGATTATTTTATATGTGGATTGTGGGACTGCGGGGCTTAATGGAACCTGGAGAGAAGCTCTCCAGCAACAGGCAACTTTATTTATTAACATACAATTAAAATCACATTTCAGTATAAATAAAATACCACCATATTGCTGGGAAGTTAAGGTGGCAGATACTTGAAGCAGCTAGTCATATTAAAGTTAAGAGCAGAAGGCAATGAATTAACATAAGCATACACACTGTCCACTAGCTTTTTCCAGTCTTATACAATCTGGGCTCTGTCTTCCAACCAATCAAGATAATCATCCAGTAACATGTCCACAGGCCTAACTAATCAAGACAATCCCTCTTTAAGACTCCCTTCCTGGATGATTATAGATTATGTCAAACTACAATAACATTAACCATCACCACACATGAATTCAATACATATTTGAGATCTGGAATATTAGGTTTGCATTTTTGAAGTGATGAGAAAAATTAGAGAAGAACATAATAAATTTGCTGCCATTAAACTGTAAGACATTTCTGTCAGAGCATTGTGGCCCCCATAGCTAAAGCAAAGAGTTGGTCCTAGATGACTGGGAGAACAACAGATTAAAACAAAACCCCAAGAGGCAATATTATGTTGTATGTTTGTGAATTTTTAAAAAGATTTGTTTTTCTTTATGTATCTGACTATTCTGCCTGCATGAATGTCTGTGTACTACATGCATGCCTGGTGTCCATGCAAGCCAAAAGATAACACTAGGTCTCCTAGAACTTGAGTTACAGATGGTTGTGAGTCACATGTGGGTACTAGGGACTGAACCTGGGCCTTCTGTAAAAGCAAAAGTACTCCTAACCATTGAGCCATTTTTCCAGGCCCCATGTGTGAATTTTTTAAAGTATAAAGAGAAAAATATGGAAACAAACATATCGAGAAATTAAGAATGGGCAATTCTTGTTGATAAGAACATGGGTGACACATATTTTTATACGCGTGATTTTTCTATATGTTTTGTTATTGTCCAAAAACTAACAAAATCCAATGAAATAACTGCAATAAATATTTCTACTCTTTGATGTTCAGGTGGTGCAGGTACATTTGATATCTGAGACTGCAGGAAAACACATCTAATTCTTGGGCCTGGAGACAGCATTTACCATTCCCTTCTTCCTGATCTCCAGAGCTCAGTATCAGTGTAGTAACCCAAATGATGCTGTTCTCTCTATTCACTGCATGCCAGAGAAGTCCTGGGCATATGCTAATAGTCCCACAAACCAAGGCTGTGAAACCCTAAATCTTCTGAGTCTCTGGTTATGCAGAGCCAACCATTAAAAGCTTTCTTTCCCTTTCCATGGCACTCTCCTCTATTCAGATGCAATGTACCCTCTCTGCCACTCTATTGTGGATTCCTAGGAGGCCAGCCTATGTTTAATACAAATTTTTTCTCTGTGGCCACCACAGTACCTTATATACAATACACAGTTAATAGATAATTATGAGACTTTTAAAAGCAGTTAAGTATGAAACAGTGCAAAACGGGAGGAGAGGAACATAGATACCAATAATTCAGACATATCAGCCTTTGTGGCAAGCACAAGCCCCTCTTCAGCTTGTTTGCTTCTTCTGTGCATGGGTGCCGTAGTCTCAGAGGTAAGAATTCCCTCTAGTGGAATAGGGTGGGCATAGGCAGCGATGAAAAGAAGAAATAAAAACTAGTTCAAACAGATCTTTGAAATTAAAGTATGCAAGCCTTCATCATAAGTGGGACAGTGAGGACCAAACAAACTAAGAACACAACATCAATAAACTCAATGTGGCATAAATACATAGGCTTACCGGTGATACAACTTTAAACTAAAGGAACATACCCCCAACTAATTGCAAAAGACTTAAAAATTAACTCTGATGGTCTTAGATTCGTGGTACTTCCTTCAGATCACTGTGATTAGTGTTATAGCTGTGAAATGAGCCTGACATTTTCAGCAGTTTTTTTTACTTAGTGCAAAAATAATAAATATTTTTCTTTTTTTCTTTATTAAGAAAATTTTTTATTCATTTTACATACAAACCACAGATTGCCCTCTCTTCCCACCCCCCATTCCCTCCTCCAAAAAAGTAAGGCCTCCTATGGGGAGTCAGCAAAGCCTGGTGCATTGAGGTGAGGCAGGTTGAAGCCCCTCCCCACTGTATCAAGGCTGTTCAAGGTGTCCCACCATTGATAATGGGCTCCAAAAAGCCAGCTCATGCACCAAGAATAGATCCTGGTCCTACTGCCAGGGGGTCCCTTAAGCAGAGCAAGCTACACAACTATCTTGCTTATGCAGAGGGCCTAGTCCCATGGAGGCTCCACAGCTGTTGGTCTAAAGTTCATGAGTTCCCACTAGCTTGATTTGATTGTCTCTGTATGTTTCCCCATCATGTTCTTGATGTCCCTTGCTCATAGAATCCCTCTCCCTCTCTTTGACTGGACTCCTGATCTTGGCCTGGTGTTTAGCAATGGATCTCTGCATCTGCTTCCATAAGTTACTGGATGAAGGCTCTATGATAACAGTTAGGGTATTCACATATCTGATTACTGGGGTAAGCCAGTTTAGACACCTTGTCCACTATTACTATTATTCTAAGCTGGGGTCATCCTTGTGGATTCCTGGGAACTTCCCTAGCACCAGGTTTTTCCCTGTCCCCATGATATCTCCCTCTATCAAGATATCTCTTTGATTGCTCTCCCACTCTGTCCCTGTTCTAGCTCAACCATCCCATTCCCTTATGTTCTCATCACCTATCCCCTACCCTCTATTGTCTCCCCCACCCCCATTTTATTCATAGAGATCTCATCTATTTCCCCTTACCAGGGTGATCCATGTGTCCCTCTTAGGGTCCTCTTTGTTAGCTAGCTTCTCTGGAGCTGTGGGTTGTAGTGTGGTTATTCTTTGCTGTATCCACTTATGAGTGAGTACATACTATGTTTGTCTTTCTGAGTCTGGGTTACCTCACTCAGGATATTTTCTAGTTCCATCCATTTGCCTGAAAATTTCATGATGTCCTTGCTTTTTACTGCTGATAAGTACTTCATTATGTAGATGTACCACATTTCTTTATCCAGTTTTCAGTTGAGGGGCATCTAGGTTGTTTCCAGGTTCTTGCTATTACTGCTGCTAGGAACATAGTTGAGCATGTGTCTTTGTGGTGTGATTGAGCTTTCCTTGTGTATATGCCCAAGAGTGGTATAGCTGGGTCTTGAGGAAGACTGATTCACAATTTTCTGAGAAACCGCCATACTGATTTCCAAAGTGGCTGTATTCCCACTAACAGTGGAAGAGTGTTCCGCTTGCTCTGAATCCTCTCCAACATAAGCTGTCGTCAGTGTTTTTCTATCTTAGCCATTCTGACATGAGTAAGATGGTATCTCACAGTCATTTTAATTTTCATTTCCCTGATGACTAAGGATGTTGAGCAATTCCTTAAATGCCTTTTGGCCATTTGAGATTCTTCTGTTGAGAATTCTCTGTTTAGCTCTGTATCCCATTTTTAATTGGATTATTTGGTATTTTTTATGTCTAGTTTCTTGAGTTCTTTATATATTTTGGATATCAGCCCTCCGTCAGATGTGGGGTTGGTGAAGAACTTTTCCCATTCTATAGGCTGTTGTTCTGTCTTATTTACCATGTCTTTTGCCTTACAGAAGCTTCTAAATTTCAGGAGGTCCCATTTATTAATTGTTGTTCTCAGTGTCTGTGCTACTGGTGTTATATTTAGGAAGTTGTCTCCTGTGCCAATGTGTACAAGATTACTTCCTACTTTTTCTTCTATCATGTTCAGTGTAACTGCATTTATGTTGAGGTCTCTGATCCACTTGGAGTTGAGTTTTATGCATGGTGATAGATATGGATCTATATGCAGTCTTCTACATGTTGACATCCAGTTATGCCAGCACAATTTGTTGAAGATGCTTTCTTTTTTCCATTGTACAGTTTTGGCTTCTTTGTCAAAGATCAGGTATTCACAGGTGTGTGGATTAATGTCAGGGTTTTCAATACAATTCCATTGGTCCACATGTCAGTTTGTAGGCCAATATCAAGCTGTTTTTATTATTAAAACTCTATAGTGGAGCTTGAAAGTCAGGGATAGTGATGACTTAGGAGTTGCTTTATTATAAAAGATTATTTTAGATATCCTAGGTTTTATGTTATGAAGCTGAGAATTGTTTTTTCAAGGTCCGTGATGAATTGTGTTGGGATTTTGATGGGGATTGTACTGAATCTGTAGATTGCTTTTGGTAAGATTGCCATTTTTACTATGTTAATCCTACCTATTCATGAGCATGGGAAATCTTCTTATTCTCTGGTATCTTCTTCAAAGACTTAAAGTTCTTGTCATACAGATCTTTCCCTTGCTTAGTTAGACTTACCCCAAGGTACTTTATATTACTTGTGCCTATTGTAAAGGGTGATGTTTCACTGATTTCTTTCTCAGCCCGTTTGTCATTTGTGTATAGGAGGGCTACTGAATTTTTTTTTTAGTTAATCTTGTATCCTGCCACATTACTGAAGGTGTTTATCAGCTGTATGAGTTCCTTGGTTGAATTTTTGGGGTCACTTATGTATAATATCATATCATCTACAAATAGTGAAAGTTTGATGTAGCAGGAACCTTAGAGGGTTTTATTAATAAAATCAAACCTGAGCCAGGTATTGGGGAATGCTGGAAGATCAGAGAGACAGAATAAGCCACAGCTAACTTCACCTGGCCTTCTCAGCTGATCTTGTTTCCTCAGACTGGAAGCTTCTGAGTTCTCATCCAAATGAATCTCATCTGAATTGTGCTACTCAAAGCCTAAAAGCTTAACCAGCCAAATGCTTCTAGTTTCTGGTCTTCATGCCTTACATATCTTTCTGTTTTTGCTATCACTCCCCGGGATTAAAAGCGTGAGTCACCATGCCTGACTGTTTCCAATGTGGCCTTGAACTTACAGAGATCCAGAGGGATTTCTACCTCTGGAATGCTAGGATTAAAGGTGTGAGTGCCACCATTTTCTAGCCTTTGTATCTAGTGGCTGTTCTGTCTCTGACCCCAGATAAGTTTATTAGGGTGCACAATATTTTGGGAAACACAATACCACCACAGTTTGACTTTTTCTTTCCAATTTGTATTCCCTTGATCTCCTTTTGTTGTCTTATTGCTCTAGCTAGAACTTCAAGTACTGTATTATGTTTAGGCATGATTGGAAAAAGCACAGGGACAAATAGCCAAACTAGAGGAAACATATTAACTGTAAACCAATAGCTGAGGAGCCCCCATGGAACTGGACTAGGCCCTCTGGATAAGTGAGGCAGCTGATTAGTTTGAATTGTTTAGGAGGCCTCCAGGCAGTGGGATCAGGACCTGTCCTTGGTGCATGAGCCAGCTTTATGGAACCTAGGGCCTATGCTGAGACACTTTGCTCAGCCTTGGTGCAGGGAGGAGGGGATAGGATCTGCCTCAACTGAATGTACCATGTTTTGCTGACTCCCCAAGGGAGACCTTGTCTTGGAGGAGGTGGGAATGGGGGGATTCAGGGGGAAAAGGGTAGGGGAGAGGAGGAGGGAGGTCAGAGGAATCTGTGGCTGATATGTAATACGACTAGAAAATCTCTTATATAATTTTTTTTTAAAAAAAAGGTAAGTTCCTTGTAACCCTGATCTCTCCAAGACCTTTATCATGAGGGGTGTTGGATTTTGTCAAAGGCTTTTTCAGCATCTAATGAGATGATCATGTGTTTTTTTTTTCTTTCAGTTTGTTTATATGGTATATTACATTGACTGATTTTTGTATGTTGAACCATCCTTGCATCCCTGGCATGAAGCATACTTGGTCATGGTGGATAATTTTTTTTATGTGTTCTTGGATTTAGTTTTGCTAGTATTTTATTGAGTATTTTTGCACTGATGTTCATGAGGGAGACTGATTTGTAATTCTCTTTCTTTGTTGCATCTTTGTGTGGTTTGGGTATCAGTGTAACTATAGCCTCATAAAAAGAGTTTGGTAATGTTCCTTCTGTTTCTACTGTATGGGATAATTTGAAGAGTATTGTTATTAGCTCTTTTTTGAAAATCTGGTAGAATTCTGCCCTGAAACCATCTGGTCCTGGTCTTTTTTTGGTTGGGAGATTTTAATGACTGTTTCTATTTCCTTAGAGTTTACAGGTCTACTCAAATTGTTTATTTGGCCTTGATTTAATTGTGGTATGTGGTACCTAGCCAGAAAATTATACATTTCTTTTAGATTTTCCAATTTTGTGGAGTATAGGGTTTTTGAAGTTTGACCTGATGATTCTCTGGATTTCCTCATTGTCTGTTCTTGTGTCTCCCTTTTCATTTCTGATTTTATTAATTTGAATGTTCTCTCTCTGCCTTTTGGTTAATTTGGATAAGGGCTTGTCTATCTTGTTGATTTTCTCAATGAACCAACTCCTTGTTTCATTGATTCTTTCTGTTGTTCTCTTTGTTTCTATTTTATTGATTTAAGCCCTCAATTTGATTATTTTCTGGTGTCTATTCCTCCTTGGTGAGTTTACTTCTTTTTGTTCTAGAGATTTTAGGTGTGCTGTTAAGTCACTAGTGTGAGATTTCTCCAACTTCTTTATGTGGGCATTTAGTGCTATGAATTTTCCTCTCAACTGCTTTCATAGTGTCTCTTAAGTTTGGGCATGTCATACATTCATTTTCTTTGAATTCTAGGAAGGCTTTAATTTTTTATTTCTTCCTTTGCCCATTGGTGATTCAGTTGAACATTATTCCATGAAATTGTAGGCTTTCTGTAATTTTTGTTGTTGTTGAAATCTAACTTTAAACCATGGCAGTCTGATAAAATACAGGAGGTTATTCCAATTTTTTTTTTTTTTTTTTTTTGTATTTGGTGAGATTTGCTTTGTCACCAAGTATGTGGTTAGTTTTAGAGCAGGTTCAATGGAGTGCTTAGAAAAAGCCTAATTGGGCCAAGAGGTGAGTGGCTCTTCTCCCACCCAGAGAGTCCTGTGTCTAGGACCTAAACCCTAAGGCACAACCCATGCCCCCACAATCCCATCAATTGCTGCTCTAGTTGCCAGCCAGCAAGGAAGATTCCTGAGGGCAGGTCTCCCCACCAACACCCCTCATTAGACCCTGCAATCTACAAGACCTACTCCCTCCCCCAAACCCACCCATCCTCCCCCCTGTGACCTCAGTGGCTCCCGATATACAGAATCTTCCAGCTCCAATTGGACCAAGAGTGGCCCCCTGAGACATAGACACAGCAAGAACAGATTGGACCAAGAGCAGCTCGCTCAGACACAGGCACCTCTTGCACCTATAGGAGGAAGAGATGGATAGACGCCAGTGCAAAAATACATACAGCAACATAAAGAGCAATATGGCATCACCAGAGCCTAGTGGTTCTACAACAGCAAGACCTGAACAATACATGTAGAAGAAGCAGAAGAAAGTGACCCTCAAAATAACTTAATGAAGATGATAGAGGCCTCTAGAGAAGAAATGAAAAATTTCCTTAAAGAAATTGAGGAAAAGAAAAAAATGGAAGAAATCAATAAATCCTTTAAAGAAAACCAAGAAAAGGCAATTAAACAGATGAAGGAAATGGTTCAAGACCTGGGAATTGAAATAGAAACAATGAAGAAGATACAAACCAAGGCAATGCTACAAATAGAAAATCTGAGTAAATGAGTGGGAAATACAGATGCAAGCATAACCAAGAGCATACAAGAGATAGAATAGAGAATCTCTGACATTGAAGATACGACAGAGGAAATAGATTCCTCTGTCAAAGAAAACACTAAAGCCAAAAAAAGTCATAGCACAAAACATCTAGGAAATCTAGGACACCATAAAAAGGTCAAACCTAAGAATAATAGGCATAGAAGAAGGAGAATACCAACTCAAAGGCACAGAAAATATATTTAACAAAATCATAGAAGAAAACTTACCCAAGTTAGAGAAGGAAAATCCTATGAAGACACAAGATGCTTACAGAACACCAAATAGACTAGACCTCCCAAAAAAGTCCCCTCCTACCACATAATAATCAAACCACTAAATATACAGGATAAATATTTTTTCAATTATGAGAAAAAAATATATTGGGAGAAATCTCTTATCATAAAGAGTCACATAATGACATTTTTTCATTAAAGCAAATTAATTTTGAATATTTACTGGATGGCAAAAGGCATACTGGCTCATGTTATTAGGAGAAAGCTTTTAATGACAGGAAAACTGAAGTCATAATTGAATAGTCCATATCTTTCCCCCCTTCAATTAGAAGTAAAATAATGGTTGCCAAAGTGAGTGCAAGTAAATCCCTCCACTTCCTTGAAAATCAGAATGGACTAAGGTCCCAATGCTCCAATTCATACATACCTGACTTAAAAAGCATTTGTTGGCTGCATGTGTCAGATATGGTCTTTATGAAAGGATGTCTCTGCTACTCTCTAGAAGGGAAGGCACTTGCAAACCAGATAGATCTAATGATGCAAAATCTTTGGCACTGAGCTTGTGAAGCCCATTCTGAGTATGTTTTCAAAACACAAGGCAAAAGATTTCTTGTTGCTGTTAAAACAGGAGAGATGACAGCAGCAGAAGTAGAGAGTCTGAGATTTAAGAGATATCTCTAGTGATATATTGTGTCTTCCTCCCAGCAGCTTTATGTTGTGTTTGTTTTAAAATGGGTTAAACTGTGACTTGTGTTTGTGTTCTCTGTGGTGATATATTATGTCCCCCCAAAATATTGTGCACCCTAATAAAGCTTATCTGAGGATCAGAGGAAAAAGCCAGTCACTATATTAAACATAGAAGTCAGGCAATGGTAGCACATGCCTTTAATCCTAGCATTCTCGAGGCAGAGATCCATCCCGATCTCTGTGATTTCAAGGCCACACTGGGAACAGAGCCAGGCACAGTGGCACTCACCTTTAAGCCTAGCACTAACCATAGAGGTCTGGAGGTCTGTACAGACAGACAAGAAATGACACAACTGGGCAGAAGGAGGAAGTGAGGTAGCTGGATGGAGAGAGGAAGTGAGATGGCAGAACAGAAAGGCATATAGTCATGAGTACACAGGAAGTAGGTCTCTTTGGAAGCTGAGGAGTTGGTGAGGTGAGGTTGGCTTGTGACTTGTCCTATTCCTCTGATATCTTGGTTTTAACCCCAATATCTGGCTCTGGGATTTTTATTAATAAGACCATTTAGCAATTGGTCTTACAGGTAACACCTCACCTGCTTTTATACAATAGTGAAATAAGAGAGCTCATAATGAAAATTAGATAACTTACAACTACCCTGGTGCAAGTTTCTGAATGACCTCTCATCACCTCTCTTCTCAGTTTGGCCAAAGCTAAACATATTAATCAATTTCATATTTCTCCTTTAACTCCTGAACAAAAACCTTTAATTCCTCCAAATTACATCCTGTAAAAAGTTTGAACACCTCAATACAGCATTCAAGACCCTGAAAACATAGACTGACAAGAATGATTCAAATAAATGTGACAGAATTCTATCATCATGAGCCTGTGCTTCAGTCAAACTAAATTTCTCACTCCATATTAATACATTTTTTCAATTCTCTGGCAAAAAAAAAAATGTAATCACTCCCAAAATTCATTAGGATTAAAAAACTAGCCAGGTGGTGGTGGTACACAACTTTAACACAACTTTAATCTCAGCACCAGTCATCTCTCCCAGTGCTGGGAGTTTCATTTTTTAAAAAATACATTTATTTGGTGTGTGTGTGTGTGTGTGTGTGTGTGTGTGTGTGTGTGTGTGTGTGTGTGTGTGTGTGTGTCTGTGTGTGTGTGACGCACGCACATATTATACATATAGAGGTCAGAAGCCAACTTGTAGAAATTTGTTCTCTCTTTTTACCATGTAAATCTTGGAGATCACACACAACTCAGGCTTATCAGCAAGTGTCTTTATCTACTGAGACATTTCACTGTACCAGTAGCGCTTTCCTTTGTGATTGTCTGCCAATTCATTCGCAGTATACAGCAAGATATGGTCTTCTGAGCTCCTGTGTTTGAGGAGAAAAGGACTTCATAATACAAGAGCTCTGGCATATGTTTGGTTCTGTTTATCTTCTGGTCTGTGAACCATACAGGCCCCTATTTGTGTGTCTGGTCAGCTTCAAGTAGTGGCTTGGTTTAATATAAAATGTCCTCTATGGAAATTCCTAAGGGAAACCTAGTGTCAGTTCATCTTCCTTGAGGCTTTCTTTGGGGTCTTTTAAATATGACTCTTTCTTTGAAAGATCAAGGTCTGCAGAGCCAGCGCAGTTGTATAGTGTTAACTTAGCATGCTTGACAATCTATATTAACTACTTGGTACTGTAAAAACAAACAGATGCTTCCATTCAAAGATCAAAGTGATCTGTGGTTCTGGGTAAGAGCCAAAGTATCTAGCACTTTAAGAAGTTGCTCAACAGGCTGAAGAAGAATAAATATTTATGAAGCAGGAAGAACTGTTTAGCATTGTCACATTAGTTAAAAGATATTTATACTAACCATATTTTTTCTGAGACAGGGTTTCCCTGTGTAACAGTCCTGGCTGTCCTAGAATTCATTCTGTAGAGCAGGCTGGCCTTGAACTCAGAGAGATCTGCCTGCTTCTGCATCCCAAGTTCTGGGATTAAAGGTGTGCACCACTACTACTACCACCACCACCACCACCACCACCACCACCACCACCAGGCTTAACTTCCTCATTAATTGGGAAAAACATTCCTTGAATTTTTTTTTGAGTCAGAATCTTACTATGAAGCCTAGGCTATCCTTAGATTTGTAATCCTACTGTTTCAGCCTCTCAAGTGTTGGGATTACAGGCAGGTTACACATGCTTGGCTAGTCGTAGTATCTTAAATTATTTAGTTTTGTAAATAAAGTAAAATGTGTGCAGCTTATTTACATTACTTATTTTCAGCATATGTTATAAAGTGTTACTTACATAATATTAGGTCTTATGATTAATTTTAATTGTCAATGATCAGATTATTAAATGCCTGTGGCATTAGTGAGACACACTTCTGGGTATAATTTTGAGAGTGTTTCCAGAGAGGATGAACTGAGATGGGGTAACCCACCCTGTAAAGAGTATCACCATTCCATGGTCTGGGATTCCTAACTGAAGAAAAAGGGGAAAAGGAAAAAGCCAGCTCAGTGTCACCATTCCCCTTTCTTTGAATTCTGATCTGCTGTGATGTAAGCAGCTATCCATGCTTTCCTACCATAATAGATCATATCCCCTGAACTGTGGGCCAAAATAAGTCCTTTTCTTAAGTTGTTTCATATCAACTATTTGGTCATAGCAACAAGAAAAGTAACTAATACAGGTCAACAGAAAATTAGCAAAATACCCTTATTATTTTCAAAAGACTACAACAAAGCTCTCTAGAGGTCTTTTCTAGTTATCAGATAGGTTTTCAAATTTTGAGTCCTCCCTTCCTCAGTTGGAGATGCTATAAGAAAGTGGCAAGTAGCTGGAGAGATAGATGACTCAGTAGTTAAGAGTGCTTGCTGTTCTTCCAGAACCCTTGTGTGGGGGTATTGTGTTCCCCAAAATATTGTGTACTCTAATAAATTTATCTGGGGTCAGAGAACAGACAGCCACTAGATACAAAGGCTAGAAAATGGTAGCACTCACACCTTTAATCCTAGCATTCCAGAGATAGAAATCCCTCTGGATCTCTGTGAGTTCAAGGCCACATTGGAAATAGCCAAGCATGGTGACACGCCTTTAATCCCAGAAAGCCAGCCTTTAATCCCAGGGAGTGGTGGTAGAAACCAAAAAGATATATAAGGCGTGAGGACCAGAAACTAGAAGCATTTGGCTGGTTAAGATTTTGGGCTGGTTAAGCATTCAGGCTTTTGAGCAGTAATTCAGCTGAGACCCATTCCGGATGAGGACTCAGAGGCCGCCAGTCTAAGGAGACAAGACCAGCTGAGGAATTGGCGAGGTGAGATAGCTGTGGCTTATTCTGTCTCTCTGACCTTCCAGTATTCACCCCAATAACTGGCCTCAGGTTTGATTTTATTAATAACAACTTTTAAGATTCATGCTACATCTGGCGCCCAACGTTTGTGTTACGAATTCATGAAAAAGCTGTTTGCCTGTGGCCTTGTGAGCCCCAGCTCAGGCCCAAGCTACACTCAGCCGGTTGTGGTGGCGCACACTGGTAGAATTTACTGAAGGAGACAGAGGCAGTAGGATCCCGAGTTTGAGGCCGGCCTAGGAGGCTTGGGAGAAACTTTGGCCCGGACTGAGCCACAAACATTGGTGGGACCATGGAAGCAGTGGCTACTGCTCCACGTTGCCAGCTCCTTCTCATCATGTTGGTGACTGCGGCGATGCTGCTACCTGGGATGAAGGGTTTACTGCTGTTGGTTCAGAGAAGAATTGCCAGGACCATCATGTTACAAGAAAGCATCGGCAAAGGTCAGTTTGGAAAAGTTTGGCAAGACAAATGGTGGGGAGAAATTGTTGTGAAGATTTTCTGTTCTAGGAAAGAATGTTCATGGTTCCGAGAGACAGACATTTATCAGACTGTGATTGCTCCAAACCAGAGGAGGCACAAAAAAAAAAAAAAAAAAAAAAAAAAAAAAAAAGGCTGCATGGAGCCATGACCACACCTAACAGCGACTTTGAAATCTTCAAAAGGACTATGATAAAGCCATTAAGCCGATTAACACCGTGGAAAAATCGACTTTGGACTACAAACTGGTCAGAACAATTTCGAGAGGACTAGTTGAGATGATCCAGCCTGACAGACTACTCAAACAAGGACTTGAAACAAGCCCTGAACTTTCCTATTATGCAGAGACTGGACAAATGATAGAGGACTTGATGATTAACCCAAAAATTTTCTTTTCAAGATTCCCTAAAGATATCTTCACCCCTAGAAAGCAAAAAGAAAAAGAGAATATAGATATGAGATAGATCATCGAATCTACTCTGAGAAAAAATATAAAGAAATAATAGGATAAATAGGTAGATCATTGAATCTACACTGAAGAAAAAGGGGAAGATATAAAAATGACAAAAGGTAGACTACTGAATGTATTATGAAAAGGAAAAAGAGAGAATATGGATATAAGATAAAAAGGGAGATTATAGAATCTACTTTTAAAAAGGAACTACTTGTTTTAAATAAGATAAGTAATGAAAATTTTTTGGTCTGAGTTTATCAGATGTTACTGGACTGGACATTGTTAATATATATAATGGAGTTTTCATATGAATCTGTCAAATGTTAATGGACTAGACATCATTAATGTAATTTTTGGCTGTATATATTGTATATGCTTATTGGATAGTTTTTCTTGTATTAGTTATAAGCTTTTTTAATTTTAGACAAAAAGAGAGGAGATGTGGGGGTATTGTGTTCCCCAAAATATTGTGTACTCTAATAAATTTATCTGGGTCAGAGAACAGACAGCCACTAGATACAAAGGCTAGAAAATGGTAGCACTCACACCTTTAATCCTAGCATTCCAGAGATAGAAATCCCTCTGGATCTCTGTGAGTTCAAGGCCACATTGGAAATAGCCAAGCATGGTGACACGCCTTTAATCCCAGAAAGCCAGCCTTTAATCCCAGGGAGTGGTGGTAGAAACCAAAAAGATATATAAGGCGTGAGGACCAGAAACTAGAAGCATTTGGCTGGTTAAGATTTTGGGCTGGTTAAGCATTCAGGCTTTTGAGCAGTAATTCAGCTGAGACCCATTCCGGATGAGGACTCAGAGGCCGCCAGTCTAAGGAGACAAGACCAGCTGAGGAATTGGCGAGGTGAGATAGCTGTGGCTTATTCTGTCTCTCTGACCTTCCAGTATTCACCCCAATAACTGGCCTCAGGTTTGATTTTATTAATAACAACTTTTAAGATTCATGCTACACCCTTGAGCTGGATTTCCAGCACACACACTAGGACTCACAATTCTCTGGAACTTCAGCTCCTGGGAATCTGATGGGCTCTTCTGGCCCATGTAGGATCCTGCACACACATGGCATACACTCCACACAGACACACTTACACATAAATTTAAAAAATGTACAAAGTAACTGGATGAATTACTGTCTTTGTACATTCTCTGTCATACCAGAATTCCAGACTGAGTGACTTATAAAGGATTCTGGAGGCTGGAAAGTCCATGGTCATGATGCTGGCATGTGGTTTGCTGTGTTATAAAATGGGAAAAGATGAAAAGGTCAGAGAAACTGCAGGCAGGGTTTGTGGGAAGAAGAAACTTTTATAACAAGAATCCCTATTGGAGACTTCATAACCTATGCATCTTCTACTAGGTCACAGCTCTCAACATTGTTTCACTGAGCAAAGTTTCAAACACATGAACCCTAAGGTATATATTCAAAACATGCATTTACAAATAATGGAAATAATCAAGATATCACAACAGTGAAGTTTTGATGAGAGCTTATTTGGGAATTCATATTGCTATCATTTTGCTGTGTTCTTCTCCCATGGCAGAAAGAGTTAACTAGTTCTCTGTCCTATTCCAATGAAACTATTAAATCTCATTTACAAGAGCACTGATAAGATAAAAAGGTATATTATTGAATCCACTTTTTAAAAGGAGATACTTGTTTTAAATATTTTACATTGATTGGATTTTGGTATATTGTGTACAAATTTTGTATTGGAGTCACCAAAATAGGATAAATAATAAAACTTTTGTCTGAATTTGTCAAATGTTAATGGACTGGACATTGTTAATGTAATTCCTGACTGTATATATTGTATATACTTATTATACTTATATATTGGAGTTTTTGTCTGTCAAATTCTTGACTGTATATATTATATATACTTATTGTATATAGTTTTTCTTGTATTATAATTTTTTAATTTAGGCAAAAAAGAGGAAATGTGGTTTATATATTGTACACTCCAATAAACTTATCTGGGGGTCAGAGAACAGAACAGCCACTAGATTAGACTAGAGGTCAGGCAATGGTAGCACATGCCTTTAATCCTATCACTCAGGAGGCAGAGATCTGCGAGGATCTCTGTGAGTTCAAGGCCACACTGGAAACAGAGCCAGGCAGTGGTGGCACACACCTTCAATCCTTACACTTGAGATCTCATGTCTTTACTTGGGAAAGGCACATTCCTTTAATCCCAGGAAGGAATATGGCAGGACACAGAAAGGTATATAAGGCATGAGAAAATGGAACCTTGCTCTCTTGAGGCTGAGGACCAGGAACTAGAGGCTTTTAAGCAGTTCAGCTAAGACCCTTTCGGGTGAGGAATCAGAGGCTTTCAGTCTGAGGATTTGTGGAAACAGAATCGGCTGAGAAGTTGGCGAGGTGAGGTTGGCTGTGGCTTTTTCGGTTTCTCTGATCTTTCAACGTTCACCCCAATATCTGCCTCCAGGATTTTTATTAATAAGACCTTTTAAAATTCATGTTACTGAGCACCATCCTTATAATTTCCCTCAGTGACTCTACCTCTTAATACCATCATATTGGGGGGTTTACATACCAGTGTACTTTGAATGTTCTTTTTAGCCAGCAGGCAAAAAAGTAACATGGATGTTTGCTCACCTTCTCTTTGGTCTGAGAGTCTGATAACTCACAGAACTGTTATTTGTAGTTAGAGTTAATACTGAGATTCTCTATCAAGTCTTACTTCAAACAGTTAAACCTTTTATAGAGACAGTTGCAATAAATGGATTCTATCAAAGGGAATCAACCAAATTGTGATTGCAAACAAAATAGCTTTGTAGGGACAAGATGTACTCCCAACAAGGGAGATTTATGTTTCTCTCCTCCCACTGCTTCACTTCTAATCTTGCTGCAGAAAGAAACATTTCAGCTAGGAACCAAACAGACATTATAACATTATCTTCTCACACTCCTGAACTTACATCAGTACTTCAGGAAGTCTTCTTTGTTCATAGAAACTAAAGAGTTTTAAAGGCCAATTCCTTCAATTCTTTTCAAAAGGCAATTATGTTTGGATGTTGGATTTATACCTTCCTAAGCATTGCAATCTCCAAATGTAAGTTTGGCAAATGCATAGATTTCTGTTACCTAAAGTAATTTTACATGTCTCTATTGTGAAATAATATATATTTTGTTGGTGATATTTAAAATATTTACTAGCTTAAGGGGATTTTAAAGTTAAATTGCTTTATCTAGGTTATGTAAACCTTCTTTTTCTGGGGAAAGCAAAGTCTTTATTTTTTAAAGATACCATGTGTTCTCGTAACATGCAAGCAGAGAAACTTGGGAGAGAATGAGCACATAACTGACTCTCATTTTATAGGTATAAAAAATGAAGCAGGGAGAGGGGAACATATTAGCCAAGGCTAAAAGTCAAGCTCATCCTTTAGACATTCTATGGTATATTATAGGGTCTTAAAATGCTTCACAAAACTAGTCTAATTTTTTTTTAAATCTTGCTCTTTGATAATTTCATACATGTATATAATGATTTCTGGTTATTCTCCCTTAGTTTCTTAGTTCCTTCCTACACTTTTGCCAGCCTCTCTTTTTTCTTAAAAATAACTTTCCCATATTTACTAGGTTTTTGTTTGTTTGTTTGTTTTGTTTTGTTTAGTGTTCCACAGAGTTTATGGCAGTCTGGGTGACCTGAGTTTAGAACTAACCATTAGAGCCTGGTGTGCTTACCACTATACATACAACTGGCTACTATGTCTCCCCATTTCCCAGAATCAATTATTTGCCAATAGATCAGGAGTAAGTGGTAGGGCCATATGAAGCAATTCTCAGTTAAGAAGGCCCAAATTTTATGATCTCAGTGCTAGTAGACAGAGCTATTGTGAGTTCTGATTGCCACAGCTGCATCAGGCTTAGAAGATGATATTTCGCAGCCCTATTTCCTTTCTTCTGGCCCTCACATTTTTCTAGACAGATCAGTTTAAGTGACTAATTTTTTGGAAAAGTTGTAGCATTCTGAGGATAGATAGGGTGAAGTTTCCAAAACAATATAAAAATTATCTTGAGTAGAAACCATGAACTATCAAAGCCCCAGAAACATTAAAAAAGAGTAGAATACTCAGTGTAAAAGCAAACATTGAAATAATCCATATCAGGTGTTGAGAGGTATAGACGCGTCAGTTTTTCTCCATGGATCTGTACTCTCAAAGACAATGTCTTATATGTGATAACACATCTGAAGATTCTTCCCTTCTGGACAAAAGATTTTACTTTATTATTTATTTATTTTTGTTTTGTTTTGTTTTCTTGAGACAGGGTTTCTCTGTGTAGCTTTGGAGCCTGTCCTGGAACTTGCTCTGTAGCTCAGGCTGGCCACAAACTCACAGAGATCCGCCTGGTTTTGCCTCCTGAGTGCTGGAATTAAAGGCATACACCACTACCACCTGGCGAACATTGCTTCTTAATGTACAAAGAATACCTAAGTTTGAGTCCTTAAAGTTAATCTATGATCATTTCTATGATGATACAACAATCAACGTCACAAGAGGAAATAATTCTGAATAACAGCCCTGCTTTCATCTGTATTTTTAACATTCAAAATGACCACATGGTAGTAGTGCTTCATTCATCCAGTTTGTGTATGTGCAGAGATTAGGACTAATCTGTTTTTTAAGTATCTATGATAAAGTGATTTAAAAACCTAATTAATTTATTATTATATTATTCCTTACCTTTCATACTGTAAGACAAAGTTCAGAAAAGTAATTTATACTGTAACATAGCCTGCATCATTCTTGGTCATATTTGTTCCCTGTAAGAGTAATTCTTCCTGAAGAGATGTAATGAGTTTATATTTTTAATTGGATTGCTTCATGTTAGTATAAAAATTCATGGATTTTATTATGGCATCTTCATATGGTCATTATATTTTGTTCTCATGTAAGTTCTCACTTTGGGTCATTGTACTACTTTTTTTTCATATGTTTCCCTCCCCCACTGACATCCCCTTGCCCCCTCCTATCCTTCAACTGGTTCCCTTTTTTCCCTCAGTACCCTACTTTCATTGTTATTTATTAATTGAAATAATTGAAATTACATGTATAGAATGTCTCTTTACCATATCTTGTGGTGGATTGAATTAAAATGCTCCCCACAGGCTCATAAAGAGTGGCACTGTTGCGGGGTATGGACTTGTTAAAGGTGATGTGGCCTTGTTAGAGGAAGTGTGTCAATGGGGAATTGGCTTTGGGATTTCAGAAGCCCAACCCAGGACTAGTGTCACTCTATTCCTGCTGCCAGCCAATTCAAATGTAAAACTCTCAGCTACATTTCCAGCACCATGTTTGCCTGTGTGTACCATGCTTCCTGCCATGATGATAACTAAACCACTGAACCTGTAAGCAAGCTGCAATTAAATGTCTTTCTTTATAATTGTTACTATGGTCATGGTATCTCTTGACAGAAATAAAACCCTAAGACATACTCCTACTCCCTGACCTCATCTCCCAATACATCTCCCTCCTAACTTCATATCCTTTCCTTTTTATAACCCATTGAGTGCAATTAATGCTACCCCTATGTACATGGATGTGGAGTCCCTTTTCTTTCTGATGTTTTCTTTAGGTTTGGTTTGGTTTGGTCTCCGTTTTGGTTTTAGGTATTGGTTTGTTGTTGCTGTTGTTTTGGGGGTTTTGGTTTTTTTCAAGACAGGGTTTTTCTGTATTGCCCTGTCTATCCAGGAACTCACTCTGTAGATCACGCTGGCCTCAAACTCAGAGATCTGCCTGCCTATGCCTCCTGAGTGCTGGAATCAAAGGTATATACCAACGTGCCTGGCTTCTTTCTGTTGTATCATGAGGCTACATAAGATTTTGATCACTATATTGAATAGGAGTAAAAAAAAAAAGTAGGTAACATTCTCTCATTATAAATTTTAAAGGAAATGTTCCAAGTTTACCCCATTTATTAAAGTGCTCTATACAGGGCTGTCAATACATAGCCTTTATTTTGTTGAAATATATTCCTTTTATTCTGTTTCTTCAAGGATTTTATCATGAACAGATACTAAATTCTGTCAAAGGAGTTATTAATCTATTCCAATGATCATTTGATTTCTATCATTAAATCTATTTATTTACCTGATAATACTTAATAGATGTGTCAATGTTGAACTAACCTTATATCCCTGAAATAAACCAAAATAGTCATGGTTTTAATTTGGTTTTCAAGAATTATATTGAGAATATTTACATACAAGGAAACCAGTCTATAGTATTCTTTCTTTGTTGTGTTCTTAAAACGTTTGGTATCACGGTAAGGTTGGCTTTTTAGAATGAATTCTGCAATATTATTTCACTTTTTAATGTATGGAATAATTTAAGGAGCATTTGTGCTGGCTTTTTAAAAAGGAGTTAGTACAATTCAACATTGAATCCATCCAGGCCTGACTTTTCCTTTGTTTGAAGGTTTTCTATTAGGACATTAAATCTATAGATTGTTATAAATTTGTTTAAGTTATTTATATCATATAAATATAATTTGGTTTCTAAGAATTTATCCATTTATTCTAGATTTTCCAGCATTTTTTTAACATAAGATTTCAAATTACTTCCTATTGATATCTGTACGCCACTGGAATTCCTAGTAACCTCTTCTTTTTTATCTCTAATTTTATTAATTTAGTTTTCCTCACCTTCTATCGATTAGTTTGGATATGGGTTTGTCAATCTTGTTTATTTTTTTAAATCAACTGTTCATTTGATTGACTGTATATTCTTCCAGTCACTTTTTCATTAATTTCTTCCCTGATCTTTATTTATTGACATCTACTGCTTTTAGGTTTGGTCCATTATTTTTCTAGGAACTTGAAATGTATCATTAAGTTATTTGAAATCTCTCTGATTTTTTTAAATATAAGCATTCATAACTACAAACTTTCCTCTTAGACCTCAAAGATTCTGCTGAGTTGTACTTTCATTTTCATTTGATTCTAGAAATTTTTATTTCCTTTCTGATTTTCAGTCCACTGGTCCGCTAAGGTTATATTGTTCAGTTTCCATGTATTTGTGTAGTTTCTGTAGTTCTTTTTGCTGCTCATTGCACTCAGATATGACAATATACAAGAGATTATTTCAGTTCTTTTTTGTTTGATAAGATTTTGTGGCCTAGAATGTAGTCTGTGAGATGCTGATAGGATATGAATTTTATATGTTAGATTAGATTTTTGGTATATATGTGTTCTAAAGTTCATTTGATCTGTAGTATAGTTTAACTCTGAGGTTTCTTTATTTTTATTTAGGATGACCTATTTAGAGATGAGTGTATAAGGATATCAACCACTATTGTTATATCAATACCCATATGGGCTTTTATGTTCATTGGTGTTTATTTTATTTAGAAGTGGTGTTGCCAATATTTGGTGCATATAGATTTATAATCGTTATATATTCTTGATGAATTATCTCCTTTACTAATCTGCAATGACCTTTTTTTTTCTTTTTTTCCTTTTATTTTATTTTACAATACCCTTCAGTTTTACATAACAGCCACAGATTCTCTTGTTCTCCCCCTTCCTGCCCCCCTCCCCTTCCCCCCCAGCCCACCCCACATTCCCACCTCCTCCAGGGCAAAGCCTCCCCAGAGGACTGAGATCGACCTGGTAGACTAAGTCCAGGCAGGTCCTGTCCCCTCCTCCCAGATTGAGCCAAGCATCCCTGCATAAGTCCCAGGTTTCAAACAGCTAACTCATGCAATGAGCACAGGACCTAGTACCACTGCCTAGATGCCTCCTAAAACAGATCAAGCCAATCAACTGTCTCACCTATTCAGAGGGCCTGATCCAGTTGGGGACCCCTCAACCAGATTCCTCAGTCCTTGGATGGGGTTTCTGGTACAACTATTAGGGTGTTTGGCCATCCCATCACCAGAGTAGGTCAGTTCCAGCTGTCTCTCAACCATTGCCAGCAGTCTTTTGTGGGGGTATCTTTGTGGATTTCTGTGAGCCTCTTTAGCACTTTGTTTCTTCTTTTCCTCATGTGGTCTTCATTTACCATGGTCTCCTATTCCTTGTTCTCCCTCTCTGTTCTTGATCCAGCTGGGATCTCCCATTCTCTTTCCCTTGACCCACGCCCTTCATTACTCCCACTCATGTCCAGGTTGTTCATGTAGATCTCAGCCATTTCTCCATCATTGGGCGATCCTTGTGTCTTTCTTGGGGTCCTGTTTTCCAGGTATCCTCACTGGTGATGTGAGTAGCAGTCCAGTCACCCTTGTTCCACCTCTAGTATCCTCCTATGAGTGAGTACATACCATATTTGTCTTTCTGAGTCTCGGTTACGTCACTGGGGATGATTTTTTCTTGATCTATCCATTTGCCTGCAAACCTCATGATGTCTGCAATGACCTTCTTTATCTTTTCCAATTTTAGGGTGAAGCCTAATTTTTCAGATATCACTTTAGCTATGCCAACTTGACTTTCATTTTATGCACATGATTATTTTCAGTCCTTTCGCTCAATTTTTGCTTAATTTACTGGTGAGGCCTGTTTCTTGGAGACAACAAAGGGTTGGATCTTCTTTTTTGTTTTGTTTTCTACAGGTAGCAAGTCTGTGTCTCTTTGTGAGTGAGGCCATTTGTATTAGGTTCTTTGTTTTTCTGATGGTGTATTTTTTTATTTATTTATTTAATTTTATTTTACAATTCCATTCAGTTCTACATATCAGCCATGGGTTCCCCTATTCTCCCCCCTCCCACCCCCTCCACTTACCCCCAGCCCACCCCCATTCCCACCTCCTCCAGGGCAAATCCTCCCCCAAGGACTGCAATCAACCTGGTAGACTCAATCCAGGCAGGTCCAGTCCCTTCCTCACAGACTGAGCCAAGTGTCCCTGCATAAGCTCCAGGTTTCAAACAGCCAACTCATGCAATGAGCACAGGACTTGGTCCCACTGCCTAGTTGCCTCCCAAACTGATCAAGCCAATCAACTGTCTCACCTATTCAGAGGGCCTGATCCAGCTGGGGGCCCCTCAGCCTTTGGTTCATAGTTCATGTGTTTTCATTCATTTGGCTATTATTTTAATAATTGAGTAAAACTGAAATTTATTATAAGCCACAGTCGTCCTAGGGACCTCCATGCTATATATATAGCCTCCATGGTTCTATGGGTTGTGGTCTGATTGTTCTTTATTTTATATCTAGAATCCACTTATGAGTGAGTACATACCATGACTGTCTTTCTGGGTTTGGGTTACCTCACTCAGGATAATTTTTTCTAGTTCCATCCATTTGTCTGCAAATTTCATGCTTTCATTGTTTTTCTCTGCTGAGTAGTAGTCCATTGTGTATATGTACCACATTTTTTTCATCCATTCTTCCGTTGACGGGCATCTAGGCTGCTTCCAGGTTCTGGCTATTACAAATAGTGCTGCTATGAACATAGTTGAGCATGTATCTTTATGGTATGAATCAGCATTCCTTGGGTATATGCCCAAGAGTGGGATGGCTGGGTCTTGAGGTAGTTCGATTCCTAATTTTCTGAGAAACCACCATACTGATTTCCACAGTGGTTGTACAAGTTTACATTCCCAACAACAGTGGAGGAGTGTTTCCTTTGCTCCACATCCTCTCCAACATTGACTGTCATCGGTGTTTTTGATCGTAGCCATTCTGACAGGTGTAAGGTAGTATCTCAGAGTCATTTGGATTTGCATTTCTCTGATGATTAAGGATGTTGAGCATTTCTTTAAATGTCTTCTGCCATTTGTATTTCTTGTTTTGTGAATTCTCTGTTTAGCTCTTTAGCCCATTTTTTAATTGGACTGTTCAGTATTTTGATGTCTAGTATCTTGAGTTCTTTATATACTGTGGAGATCAATCCTCTGTCAGATGTGGGGTTGGTGAAGATCTTTTCCCATTCTGTTGGCTGTCTTTCTGTCTTATTGACTGTGTCTTTTGCCCTGCAAAAGCTTCTCAGTTTCGAGAGGTCCCATTTATTAATTGTTGTGCTCAGGGTCTGTCCTGTTGGTGTTTTATTTAGGAAATGGTCTCTGGTGCCAATGCGTTCAAGAGTGCTTCCTACTTTCTTTTCTATTAAGTTTAGTGTAACTGGATTTATGTTCAGGTCTTTGATCCACTTGGACTTGAGTTTTGTGCATGGTGACAGATATGGATCTATTTGTAATCTTTTACATATTGAGATCCAGTTATGCCAGCACCATTTGTTGAAGATACTTTCTTTTTTCCATTGTATAGTTTTGGCTCCTTTGTCAAAAACCAGGTGTTCATATGTGCATGGATTAATGTCAGGGTCTTCAATTCAATTCCATTGGTCCATATGTCAGTTTTTATACCAGTACCAAGCTGTTTTTATTGCTATAGCTCTATAGTAGAGTTTGAGGTCAGGGATGGTGATGCCTCCAAAGGTTGCTTTATTGTATAGCATTCTTTTAGCTCTCCTGGGTGTTTTGTTTTTCCATATGAAGTTGAGTATTTTTCTTTCTAAGTCTGTGAAGAATTGTGTTGGGATTTTGATGGGGATTGTATTGAATCTGTAGATTGCTTTTGGTAAGATTGCCATTTTTACTATGTTAATCCTACCTATCCATGAGCATGGGAGATCCTTCCATTTTCTGATATCTTCTTCAATTTCTTTCTTTAGAGATTTAAAGTTCTTGTCAAAAAGGTCCTTCACACCGGGCAGTGGTGGCGCATGCCTTAAATCCCAGCATTCGGGAGGCAGAGCCAGGTGGATCTCTGTGAGTTCGAGGCCAGCCTGGTCTCCAAAGTGAGTTCCAGGAAAGGCGCAAAGCTACACAAAGAAACCCTGTCTCGAAAAAACAAAAAAAAAAGTCCTTCACTTGTTTAGTTAGTGCTATCCCAAGGTATTTTATATTATTTGTGGCTATTGTAAAGGGTGATGTTTCTCTGACTTCTTTCTCAGCCCTTTTATCATTTGTGTATAGGAGGGTGACTGATTTTTTTGAGTTGATCTTGTATCCTGCCACTTTACTGAAGGAGTTTATCAGCTGTAGGAGTTCCCTGGTAGAGTTTTTGGGGTCACTTATGTATACTATCATATCACCTGCAAATACTGAAAGTTTGACTTCTTCCTCGCCAATTTGTATCCCTTTGATCTCCTTTTGTTGTCTTATTACTCTAGCTAGAACTTCTAGTACTATATTGAATAAATATGGGGAGAGTAGACAGCCTTGTCTTGTTCCTGAATTTAGTGGTATCACTTTGAGCTTCTCTCCGTTTAATTTGATGTTTGCTGTTGGCTTGCTATAAATTGCTTTTATTATGTTTAGAAATGTTCCTTGTATTCCTGATCTTTCTAAGACCTTTATCATGGAGGGGTGTTGGATTTTCTCAAAGGCTTTTTCAGCATCTAAGGAGATGATCATGTGGTTTTTTTCTTTCAGTTTGTTTATATGGTGTATTAATTAACTGATTTTCGTATGTTGAACCATCCTTGCATCCCTGGGATGAATCCTACTTGGTTGTGATGGATAATTGTTTTGATGTATTCTTGGATTCAGTTTGCCAATATTTTGTTGAGTATTTTTGCATCAATGCTCATGAGGGAGATTGGTCTGTAGTTGTCTTTCTTTGTTGCATCTTTGTGTGGTTTGGGTATCAGGATAATTGTAGCCTCATAAAAAGAGTTTGGTAGTGTTCCTTCTGTTTCTATTGTGTGGAACATTTTGAAGAGTATTGGTTTTAGTTCTTCTTTGAAAGTCTGGTAGAATTCTGCACTGAAACCATCTGGTCCTGGGTTTTTTTTTGGTTGGGAGACTTTTGATGACTGTTTCTATTACTTTAGGGGTTATTGGTCTATTTAAATGGTTTATCTGGTCTTGGTTTATTTTTGGTATGTGGTATTTATCCAGAAAATTGTCCATTTCTTCCTGGTTTTCCATTTCTGTGGAGTACAGGTTTTTGAAGTATGATCTGATGATTCTCTGGATTTCCTCATTGTCTGTTGTTATGTCTCCCTTTTCATTTCTGATTTTGTGAATTTGGGTGCTCTCTCTTTGCCTTTTGGTTAATTTGGCTAGGGGTTTGTCTATCTTGTTGATTTTTTCAAAGAACCAACTCTTTTTTCATTGATTTTTTGTATTGTTCTCTTGTTTTCTATTTTGTTGATTTCAGCCCTCAATTTGATTATTTCCTGGCGTCTATTTCTCCTGGGTGAGTTTGTTTCTTTTTGTTCTAGAGCTTTCAGTTGTGCTGTTAATTCATTGGTATGGGATTGCTCCATCTTCTTTATATGTGCATTTAGAGCTATGAATTTTCCTCTTAGCACTGCTTTCATAGTGTCCCATAAGTTTGGGTATGTTGTACTTTCATTTTCATTGAATTCTAGGAAATCTTTAATTTCTTTCTTTATTTCTTCCTTGACCCATTGATGTTTCAGGTGGGCATTATTCAGTTTCCATGAGTTTGTGGGTTTTCTATAATTTTTGTTGTTGTTGAGGTCTAACTTTAAAGCATGGTGGTCTGATAAAATACAGGAGGTTATTCCAATTTTTTTGTATCTGTTGACATTTGTTTTGTGTCCAAGCATGTGGTTAATTTTTTGAGACGGTTCCATGAGGTGCTGAGAAGAAGGTATATTCTTTTGTGTTAGGATGGAATGTTCTGTAGATATCTATTAAGTCCATTTGAGTCATAACATCTGTTAGGTCCTTTATTTCTTTGTTAAGTTTCAGTCTGGTAGATCTGTCTTTTGGTGAGAGTGGTGTGTTAAAATCTCCCACTACTAATGTGTGGGGTTTGATGTGTGTTTTAAACTTTAGTAGTGTTTCTTTTATGAATGTGGGTGCTTTTGTATTTGGAGCATAAATGTTTAGAATCGAGACTTCATCTTGGGGGATTTTTCCCGTGATAAATATGTAATGTCCATCCTGAGCTCTTTTGATTGATTTTAGTTTGAAGTCTATTTTATTAGATATTAGGATAGCTACACCAGCTTGTTTCTTAGGTCCATTTGCTTGGAAAGCCTTTACTCAGCCTTTTACTTAGAGGTAGTGTCTGTCTTTGAAGTTAAGGTGTGTTTCTTGTATGCAGCAGATGGATGGGTCCTGTTTTCTTATCTACTCTGTTAGCCTGTGTCTTTTTATAGGTGAGTTGAGACCATTGATATTGATGGATATTAATGACCAGTGATTGTTAATTGCTGTTATCTTTTTGTGGTTGTGTTGTGTTGTCCTTCTTTGGTGTATATTGTTGTGGGATTATCTATTGCTTGATTTTTCATGGATGTTTAGCTTCTTTGGGTTGTATTTTCCCTTCTAGTGCTTTCTGTAGGGCTGGGTTTGTGGACAGGTATTGATTAAATCTGGTTTTATCCTGGAATATTTTGTTTACTCTGCCTATGGTGATTGAGAGTTTTGCTGGGTATAATAGTCTGGGTTGGCATCTGTGGTCTCTTAGTGTCTGCATGAGATTTGTCCATGATCTTCTAGCTTTCATAGTCTCTATTGAGAAGCCTGGTGCTATTCTGATGGGTTTGCCTTTATATGTTACTTGGTCTTTTTCCTTTGAGGCTCTTAATATTTTTTCTTTGTTCTGTGTGTTTAGTGTTTTGATTATTACGTGGCGAGGGGACTTTTTTTTTTTTTTTTTTTTTTTGGATCCAGCCTATTCGGTGTTCTGTAAGCTTCTTGTATCTTCATAGGTATTTCTTTCTTTAGGTTAGGAAAGTTTTCTTCTATGATTTTGTTGAATATATTTTCTGTGCCTTTGAGTTGGTATTCTTCTCCTTCTTCTATCCCTATTATTCTTAGGTTTGGTCTTTTCATGGTGTCCCAAATTTCCTGGACATTTTGTGTTATGACTTTTTTGTCTTTAATGTTTTCTTTGACTGACGCATCTATTTTCTCTATCGTGTCTTCAGTGTCAGAGATTCTCTGTTCCATCTCTTGCAATCGGTTGGTTATGCTTGTTTCTGTAGTTCCTGTTCATCTAGTCTGGATTTCTATTTCCAGCATTCCCTCGGCATGTGTTTTCTTTATTGTCTCAAATTCATTTTTCAGATCTTGGAATGTTTCTTTCATCTGTTTAATTGCTTTTTCTTGGCTTGATTTGATTTCTTCCCATTTTTTGTTCGTTTTTTCTTCCATTTCTTTAAGGGAGTTTTTTATTTCCTCTTTAATGGAGTTTTTCATTTCCTCTTTAAGGGAAGTTTTTATTTTCTCTTTAATGGAGTTTTTCATTTCCTCTTTAAGGGAAGTTTTTATTTCCTCTTTAAGGGAATGTTTTATTTCTTCTTTAAGGGCCTCTATCATCTTCTTAAAGTCATTTTTAGGGTTCATTTCTTCTGTTTCTTCTGTCTTGGTATGTTCAGGTCTTGCAGGTATAGAATCACTACATTCTGATGTTGCCATATAGGTCTTTATGTTGTTGCCTGTATTTTTGCACTGGCGTCTACTCATCTCTTCCTCTGTGCGGTGCAGGTGGTGTCTGTGTCTGAGAGTGCCTCTCTTGTTCTAATTTTTAGTTTTGGTTTAGTAGGAGTTCTTGGTTAAATTGGTGCTATTGGGCTGTTTCTTCAGGGGCAGCTGATCTCAGTCAGTGAAGTATATACTTATGATTCTGGTGATCTGGTTTGGTGGCTGGGCAGCGCCTTCTTCTGTGTTCCCAGGTCATGTTTTGTTCATTCGTCAACTCCTCAGCTGATCTTGTTTCTTCAGACTTCAAACTGTAGGCATCTGAATCCTCTCCCAGATGGATTTCAGCTGAGCGGGGTAGTCTCACCAACACCTCCAAGTTGTTGGGTTTCGCAGGATCAGCAGCTGGGCCCTGGGTTGTCCTCAGATGGAGTGTTCAGATTTGTTCTGGTTCCATCCCACAGAGATAGCTTCTTCCCTGAGTGTTGGGGTTAGAGGCATCCCTGTTCCAAGCTTTTGATTAAGAGTTTGTTTTCACTAGCTCTTCAGTGGGTAATAGCTCTGTTTCTGGTCTTGATTTCGACTGTGTTTCCGCCACCGCCTGCTGTGCCTGCCTGCCTCCACTCCAGGCCTAACTGCCTCTGCCGGGCCAGTTTACCTCTGCTGGCCACAGCCACAGACCTACCTGCATCTGCTTGTCTCCGTCACTGAGCCTGTCTACCTCTGCGGGCCGCCACTGGGCCTGTATGTCCCTGTCGGCTGCCACCGGACCTGTCTGTCTCTGCGGGCTGCCGCCAGGCCTGTATGTCTCTGCTGGCTGCCGCTGGGCCTGTATGTCTCTGCCAGCTGCCACCGTGGGCCTACCTACTTCTGCTTGTCACTGCTGCTGGACCCGTCTACCTCTGTGGGCCACCACCACGGGCCTACCTGCATCTGCTTGTCTCCGCCACTGGGCCTGTCTACCTCTGTGGGCCGCTGCTGGGCCTGTATGTCTGCTAGCTGCCGCCGCGGGCCTACCTACCTCTGCTTGTCACTGCTGCCGGGCCTGTCTACCTCTGGAGGCTGCCGCCGGGCCTGTATGTCCCTGCTGGCTGTCGCCGAGCCTGTATGTCCCTGTCGGCCGCTGCCGCCAGGCCTGTCTAAGTTCTTATTGATTCTTGACATTTTCTTGATTGCTTTTCTGGATGGCAAGATTACCATTTGTTCTTTATCTTCTTCCCTGTTTCAGTAGGGTTTATCAACTTACTGTATCTAACATAATGATTCCATCCTAGCTCTCCTTTGCTTAACTATTCTTTTCATGAAATGTATTCTGCCCTGTGTTCTTGTGATTGAAAGACTCTTCCTTCTCTGTGTGTAGTATTGCTATAAAATCTTCTGTAGTTCTTTGTTGGTGGTCATAAACGGCCTTAGTCTTGTCTTGAAATGTTCTTATTTTTTTCTGTCAGTTTCATAAGATAGTTTTGCTAAATATAGAAATCATAGTTGGAAGTTATTTAGTTATTTTGTTTCCAGGGTTTGAAATATATCATTCTATGCTTTGCTGGATTTGAGTGTTTCTGCCAAGAGATCTGATGCATAGGTGAGTTGACATTTTCCTCCTGCAGTTTTGAATACCGTTTCTTTTCCTTGTGCTTTTATATTCACTAAATAGTTCATGAAGCAGTTCTGCTATGGCCATGCCTACCAATTCGGGTATCTAAATGTGTCTTTTGCTTGAATGCTTCTTTCTCTGTGCCTTTATTTCAGCTTCCCCATTGTTTCTTAGGTCTGGCCTCTTGTTTGTATTCCAGAGTTCTTGACCATTTCTATCATAAATACATTTATCTTTCTTGTTATTTGTGTGTGTGTGTGTGTGTGTGTGTGTGTGTGTGTGTGTGTGCTCCTCTGTGTTCAGAAATGGTGCTGCATGCCCACATGTGTGCATGTGTATGTGGAAGCCAGATGACAATCTTGGTGTCATTCCTCAGCTGCTATCCAACATTTTTCTGAAAGGGTAGGCTAAGCAGGCAGGGATCCACCTGTCTCTATGTCACCTGTTCTGAGATTACAAGCATGTACACCACACCTTGCATTTTTACTTGGATTCTCTAGCCCCTTAGTAATGTTTGAATGTAGTATTCTATCAGTCTTGGCCTCCATCCCTAATATTCCTTTTTATCCTTGGCCAAGTTTATTGATAATACTTTCCACTGTGACTTTTATTTGATTGATACCTTGAGTTTCACATTCCTAACATTTCCATTTTTCCTTAAAACTTCGTTTTCCTTGTTTATATTTTTCTTCTATGTTGCTAATATTTTTATCTACATTGTTTATTTTCTCATCCATTTGCTGACTTTTTCCTCTATGATTCAGCTTTCTTCTCTGTGGTGCTATATTGTGTAGCCTAATAAAATTTGCCTGAAGATCAGAGAACAAGCCACTAGATTAAACATAGATGCCAGACAGTGGTGGAACGCATCTTTAATCCTAGCACTTGGGTGCCAGAGATCTGTAGTGGGTAGCCATTCCAGCTTGGATCTGGAAGTTCCATCCCCCATTGAGACTCTGGAACTGTCATGCCTACGAGGTGGGGTGAGGGGAGGCGCCCGGGGACCTGAGAGCTGGATGGGCCAGCGCTCTCTCTGTGCCAGGACGCTGAACGGTGAAGGTGGACTGTGCAGAGCTCTGGAGAACACCGCTGGACTGCGTTACACCTTCCCCAGACCCTGAGACCTACCCATTACTAAATTTGTGAGTTACACCATTAAATAAATATCCTTTTAACTATGTGGAGTGGCCAAAATAATTTCTCCAATATTTGGCGCCCAATGTGGGGCACGAACCCATGACCCTGAGATTAAGAGTCTCATGCTCTACCGACTGAGCTAGCCGGGCTGTTAATCTCTCCCAAAAAGTTACTGAAGACTCTCTGCCAGTATTCATTATCTTTCCATAGTGATGAAATTTCCTCATTAGTTAATGGTACTACAATTTCTGCTGGGTCCATTCCTGTCAACTGGCGAAGTCTCAATTTACCCTTTTGAATCAAATCAGAGATCTTTTCTATATAAGTCTTTAATTTCTTATTTGGTTTACATGGTAGGAATATCCATTCCAATATAATATCTTCCCTCTGCATCAAAATACCTGTTGGGGAATATCTGGTGGGGAATATGACAAGAATGCATTTAAGTTCTGGATCCATACGATCCACATGTGCTTCTCGAATTTTCTTTTCTACTAGAGCCAATTCCTTCTCAGCTTTGGAGAAAAATGAGATGAGTACCAGCATTCACCATTCTCTGCTTCCTGACTACAGATGCAATGTGATAAGCTGCCTCAAGTTCCTGCCACCATGACTTCCCTACCATGGTGGACTATACCTTCAAAGTATACCAAAATAAATTCTTTCTTCTTTAAGTTGTTTTTGTCACAGCAATCAGACAAATAATTGATATACTGTGGAAATAGTGAATTAAAAAGATAAATGAAGGATACAGGGAAAGCAGAAAATTAAAGGAGAAACAAATAAATGAGAAAGAATAGTAAAAAGGCTGTTATGGAGAAGAGAGAAAAGTAAGATATTAGAAAAAAAGATAATGGAAAAACAAAAAGAGATTCCCAATAATGAAAATTTTCAAGAATACAGTTATACAAATGTAAGAAAGGAAATGTTCCAGGCCTCTTGAGAATAATTGACCAACAGAGAAATGAAGTCAATGCAGTTCCATTTGTGTGTGTGCTTTTTGTTTCATTTTGTTGTGTTTGTATATTTTTTATCTTATTAGTTTTCATGTTTATTTTGATTTTTGTTGTTCTGGTTTTGTTTTGAGAGGGAGAAAGATCATGAAGTTGGATAGGTAGCAAGGTGAGGAGGACTTAGGAGGGGTTACAGGAAGGGAGAATATGATCAAAATATACTGTAAGAAAAAAGTTCAATAAAGGAAATAAAAGCATAAAAGTGTTTTTAAAATAAGGTAAAGTCAAAATATTATTAAATATAGATGAGAGGGAAAGGAAACACATGGGAACATGAAACGGAGAAAAACAAAAGTAAATAGAAGAAAAAATATTGCCTGGCAATGGAAAAAATAAGTGTAAACTAAATTAGATAGATTTATGAGAGGGGATAACAAATAAAAAAACAAAAATAAATACAATAAAGTAAATATCTCATAGGCATGTATAAAAAAATAGAGAATCCCAAGGCAGGAGAAAGAAGAAAACATAGATGAGGTGCAGGAGCAGCTTCTTTCCAGGTCCTCAAAGGCAAGAGGCTACTGGTTACATGCTTGCAGGCAGGGGGCAGTTGAACTCATGGGCTCTTGTCTTTCCTGTGGTTTATGCTACTACTGAATCTGTATTGGACATACCATACTGAAGAGTTTTGTCAATTTGATAGAAACCTTGATATATTTGGGAGAAGCAATGTCAACTGGGGAACTGCTTCCATCAGATTGGCCTGTAAGCAAGTCTCTGGGGTATTTTCTTTCATTATTTTTTATGGTACTATATCCTATAGATGATTCTTTTAATTGAAAACAGTTTCTTATTGTTGAGTATGTAGTTTTATTATTATTACTACTATATTATTATTTAGCATTTATTTTATGTTGTTTGAGAATTTTATACTTGAGTACTCTCCATTATTTCCACCCCTATTCTCTGACTTCCAACTCCTCCCTTAAATCCCTCATTTCCTCTCAAGTTTATGACCTCTTCTTTAATTACTGTCAAGTATATATAACACACACACATACATAAATACATCCTGCTGAGATCATTTAGTATAGAGCATATATACATGTGTGTACTGCTGACCACTTGGGAGTAGATAACCTATCAAGGTGCTTCATCCCTAGAGAATACTGATTCTCTCCCTTTTAGCAGTCATTAATTGCCTATAGCTCTTCATCTAGGGACAGGGCCTTGTGAGATTTCCCACATTTACAATGGGTATTAACTGGTGTTGTCATTGTGCAAGTCTTGTTTAGGCAACCATATTGTTAAAAATTCAGGAGGGTGCTTCATGTTGCGGCTGCCACTGGAGAGCAGCAGCCATGGCCCTGCACTACCCCATGGCCCTGGGCCTCAACAAAGGCCACAAGTTGACGAACAACGTCAGCAACCCGAGATACAGCCAGCACTGCCAGTGCCTCACCAAGGACACCAAGTTCATGCGGGACATGATCCAGCAGGTGTGTGGCTTCGTGCCCTAAAAGCAGCACTCCATGGAGCTACACAAGGTGTCCAAGAACAAGCTACTTGGACAATAATGTTGCTACTGTGAAAAAAAAAATTCAGGAGTGCAATTCCCTTTCATACATAGGCATTTTTTTAAACTAATGCTTGATGTGGGGGGGCAGCCCACTGTGAGTGGTGCTAGCTCTAGGCAGGTAGTCCTGTGTTATATAAGAAAGGTAGCTGAGCAAGCTGTGGAGAGCAAACCAATAAGCAATGTTTCCCTATAATCTCTGATTCAGTCCCTGCACTCCCTTCCTTCCATGATGGACTGACTATGGACTGCAAGCTGAAATAAACTCTTTCCTCCCCAAGTTGCCTTGAATCATGGTGTTTATCATGGCAAGAGAAAGAAAACTAGGACATATATCAAAAGAGGAAACCACCTGTGCTGGCTAGTCTTATGTCAACTTGACACACAAACTAGAGTTATCTGAAAGGAGAGAACATCAGTTGAGAAAAAGCCTCCATAAGCTCCAGCTGTAAAGCATTTTCTTAATTAGTGATGGATGAGGGATGGCCCAGCCCATTGTGGGAGGTTCCATCCCTGGAATGGTAGTCCTGGATTCTATTTTTAAAAAAAAGCAGCTGAGCAAGCCATGAGGAGCAAGCCAGTAAGCATCATCCCTCCATAACCTCTGTATCAGCTTCTGACTCTAGGATCCTGCCCAGTTTGAGTTCCTGTCCTGACTTCCTTTGATGATGAAAAGTGATTTGGAAGCATAACCCAAATATGAAGTTAACTTTCATTGTGGCAAAAGTTAGCCACTGGACAAAAAAGTATCCTTGAATCAACTGCTGACAAACAGGACAAAATGGACAGACAGGACACGAAACAAAGGACTACCGATTCTTGCCAAGACAAGTGTGGTTGTGGCTTTATCAAAAGACATCTTCTGAGGCCAGGACAATATGACACCATCCCTGAAGTGGCCTTTGCAAACCAGAAAAGGTACCGTGCCCTTTTCTTCAAAGGCAGCTGAACAGGCAGTGGGCCGATGGCTTCTCATGTGCAATGGAACAGCAGCTGAAACAGTTATTCTTGAAGAGTAACTAAGCTCACATCTCTCAATGGTAGACTGGCATTTAATATTCATCTTGGGATGCCAAGATGAAGCCCCCACACACACACACAGCCAAGAAGAATGGACAGCTGAATTCAAAAAATATCAACTATTTCCAGAATTTAAAATCCTGAATCATGACATGACACTAGTGGAATTCAGGTTGTTTCTGGTACATGGACTGCTCTCACCAAATGTGAAGTCGAACTGTTGACCTTATGTACATCCTACTTCACAAATGAGTCTGTCAGATATGCTAAACCTATGGGCTGAAGATGATGCTCCAACACTGCAGAGAAACCTCAGGTGACTACCCAGGCAGCTGGCTGTTTCTGTCAACTCACAATTTTTTGGAAGCTGCTTGTGTACACTTCATGTTTTTATTTTTTAGTAGGTAATATTATTTCCTTCTTGGGTCTCTGAGGGAGTTGAAGATTAGTTAGTTAGAGTTGAAGATTAGATAGTTATAGTTAAATTTAGATAGTTACAGTTTCCCTTGTTAAGAATTTTATAAAAAAAAAACTCACTAAAGAGTAAGTGTATAAATTTAAAAGACATTATAAGACAGTTCTGTTAGTAATATAAGTTAGGATAGAAAATGAATCAGGTACATTTTAGACTTAGCAAAATAGGATAGATAATGGAATTATTTTCTCTGAATTTGTCAAATACAAATGGACTAGACATTGTTTAGGTACTTATTGCTTGTATATATGATATATAGTTATTGTACTTTTGTGTATAGTTTTTCTTATATTAGTTATAACTTTTTTCCTTTTTTCTTTTTATTAAAATAGAAAAGGGGAAATATGGTGATATTTCATTTGTACTGAAATGTGATTTTATTTGTATGTTAATAAATAAAGTTGCCTGGGGGGTCAGAGTTGATAGCAAGCCATAGCAGAAGTCTGGCAGTGGCAGCACATGCCCTTAATCCCAATCACATGACAGGCAGATTTCTGTGTGTTCAAGGATACAGCCAGCATGGGGACACATGCCTTTAATCTCAATACCAACCATAGAAGACCTGGAGGTCTGTATAGATGGGCAGTGATGAGGAGGTCATGTGGTTGAGTTTACAACCAATGAGAAGGCAGAACAGAAAGTCTATAAAAAGACAGATACACAGGAAGTAGTGTTCTTGCTGAGATGAAGGACAGCAGCGGCAGCAAAGGGTAAGCTCAGCTCTCAGCTACTGCTCTGACCTCTTGGGCTTTTAACTCTACAATTGGCTGTGTTTCTTATTTAATAAGTCTGTTTACCTACACTTTTTGGTCACTGTGTTTTGTTGCAGCAATAGAAACACCAACTAAGATATCACCTAAGAAAACCTTGAAGAGAAGGAATAGTATAGACAAGATCCCAGAAGGCTACTGGGGAAAAAAAAGAAATGGTCCCTAAATCATAAATCCCCTAAATTCACAGTCTGAAAATAGTTCAGTGTTCACCAGGACAGAAGAAGTGGGGAAAGAAAACTCACTATGATGATAGAGTACTGTATAGTGTGGAGAATCTACTATGATGAGAAAAGAGTGTACAGGGTGGAGATACTGAGTAGTGGGATCCAGGAAAAAGTGCAAGTTGTTGCAGTGGAGGAGTTGGCCATGAGCCAGAAGTTAGAAAATGGCTGTTTAGAGTAAGGCTAAGTTATGATTATAGCCCCACGGGGCTTACAGAACACTGGTTGAAGCCAGGCTCATTCCACACTTACTGTAACTACTTAAGCTGAGCACTGGTTTTATGACCCACTCATAATGTAAATGTCTGTATTTTCCAATGGTCTTAGGTGACTCGTGTGAACGGGTCATTCAACCACACACACACAAAGAGGTCACAACCCACAGGTCAAAAACTACTGACCAACTTTTTTGCTTTAGAGACAGCACATTCAGAGGCAGTGGGTGAGGGACCTATCACAAAATCCAGTCTTGCCCTGGACACTGTTATAAGTCAGGCCATGAAGGAGATTTCTTGGCAAACCCAAACCATTTTGCTCTCTTTGGGTCAGCTTCAACAACCATTCCATTGCACAATTCAAGGTAACAAAGGTGGAAAATTGAAGAATTTTACCACAACACCCTTTTTTCCTGTACTCTCTGTTGTGGAATATTCCTTTACACACTGTAAGAAGACGTCTCACTGAGATTGGTTTAATAAAGAGCTAAATTTCCAATAGCTAGGCAAGAGAGAATAGGTGGCACTTCCTAGTAGAGAGAGAGAAACTGTGAGGAGGAATCTAAGCTTGTGATTTCACCAGCTGACTCAAAGCAAGTCAGATGTGCCATACTATGGTGATATTTTATTTGTGCTGAAATTTGATTTTATTTGTATGTTAATAAATAAAGTTGCCTGGGGATCAGAGCTAAAAGCAAGCCATTTAGCAGAAGTCAGGCAGTGGTGGCACATGCCCTTAATCTGATCACATGACAGGCAGGGTCTCTGCATAGTCAAAAACACAGCCAAGAGGTGACCCTAACCTTTAATCCCAGTACAAGCCATAGAGACCTGGAGGTCTATATAGACAGGCAGTGACGAGGAAATAATGTGGTTGGGTTTAGAGCCAATGAGAAGGCAGAACAGAAAGGCAATAAAAAGACAGGTCCCACAGGACAAGGTTTCTCTCTCAAGGGAAGGACAGTAGAGACTGGTAAGCTAAAGGCTATTCGCTCTGATCTCTTGGGCTTTTAACTCAGTATTTGGCTCTGTGTTTCTTATTTAATAAGACCGTTTAGAATTTCATCTACATCATACTAAGAGGTAACTAAGCCACATGTATAATGTAGATTAATATAAACAGGTTATTTTAATTTTTAAGAGCTAGTTAGGGAAAAGCCTAAGCTAAGGCCAAGCTTTCATAATTAATAAGTTTCGATGTCATTATTTGCAGGTTGGCAGTCCTGACCAAAAAATACTACTACAAATGGCATCCTACATTCAGCATGTAAATCCACATAGGGTTTGAAAAAGCTGAAAAAAAGTTCTGAGTGGGCTCAGTGCACACAGTGTACAGAGGCACAGCTCATTTAAGAGGCCCTGCTACTGAGCACTTGGATGGGATTTATAATCATCAGGCAGAGACTTATGATCATCAGGCAGTATACTACTCATGTCAGGAAACTAGATAGAAATACTTACTACAGCATGGACCCAGAAACTTCCCAGAGCTGAGGAAGATAGACCAGCTCCAGACAGGGCTGCAGGAGAAGTGGGTGGAGCCAACTGCCAGGCCATGTGCTAAGCAAAGCCATGCAGTAGGAGGTTGAGGGGTTGAGGGGGAGAAACCTCCTGAGGATCTTGTCTACAAACATGAGGAAAAAAACCAGGAAAGACTACAGGACAGATGATGCATATGCTGATTCCTTTCCATGGGAACAGCTCTCAGATTGGATGAATTGTGGGGGAAGTTCACACTGTGGATCCCATTTGCATTTGTGTTGTTTAAATAAAATTAACCTTGGGTCCAGAGGCTGAGTTAGCAATTAGTTGACAGAAAATAATCATAGAGCATCAGAAGGCATCCAGGGGAGATGAGAGACACAGGAAGTAGTAAGGAGGGATTTGGAATGCACAGATTTTTCTGGTTTGACAAAGCAGAAGCACAGTTTGTTTATTCAGGTTTTATTATTTTCCTTCTTGGGTCTTCAATGGGGGTTGAAGATGAGATATTTCTAGGCACAGTTTTCCTTGTTATCAAACCCAGAAAATAAACTCACAAAAGAGGTGTAAAGTATTTAAGTTTGAAAGACACAAAAGCTTAAGTTGTTAAAGAAAATATTTTGAGGTCTAAAGAGATATTTTTATGATGGTAATACAAGTTAGGATAAAAAGTGCTTTAGGTATAAAACTTTGAACTCACCAAGATCAGATAGTTAATAGAGTATTTTCTCCAAAATTGTCAAGTACAAATTGTCTAGGCATTGTGATTATAATTCTTACCTGATAATTGTTCTTATAATATTTAGTTTCACTGTGTTAGAGTTAAACCCTTTCCTTTTTATTTAGATGAAAAAAAGAGGGGAATGTTGTAGAATATTTGTTTACACTGTGTGAAGATATATCACTGTGATTGGTTTAATAAATAGCTAGGCAGAAGAGAATAGGTATGGGCAGAGAAAGAGAAACTGGGAGAAAGAATCTAAGCTTGTGATTTTGGAGAAAGTTGGATGTGCTGTACTAAGAAGAGGTAACTGAGCAACATGGCAGAACACAAATTTAAAAAAACATGGGTTAGCCGGGCGGTGGTGGTGCACGCCTTTAATCTCAGCACTTGGGAGGCAGAGGCAGGCGGATCTCTGTGAGTTTGAGGCCAGCCTGGTCTACAGAGCAAGTGCCAGGAAAGGTGCAAAGCTACACAAAGAAACCCTGTCTCGAAAAAACTTAAAAAAAGAAAAAAGAAATAAAAATAATATCTGGCCAGGTGGTGGTGGCGGCGGCGGCGGCGGCGGCGGCAGCGGCACGCACGCCTTTAATCCCAACACTTGGGAGGCAGAGCCAGGAAGATCTCTATGAGTTCAAGGCCAGCCTGGTCTCCAAAGTGAGTTCCAGGAAAGGTGCAAAGCAACACAGAGAAACCCTGTCTCAAAAAAAAACCAAAAAAAAAAAGTGTTAATTAAGTTATAAGAGCTAGTTGGGGAAAAGCCTAAGCTAAGGCCAAACTTTTGTAATTAATAGTAAGTCTCTGTGTCATTATTTGTGGGCTGGTGGTCCAGATGAAAAAGTACTAGTACAGCTCTCTGAGTAGTACTGCTCAGAACTTCATGTCATCTATCCATACTTCCTCCAAGCTTCCCAGGTTCTACAACTTCGCTGCTATAACTTTTACTGAAATGGTCAGCCTGTGAAATGAATGGGATTGATAACTCCAAAAACAGGAAAGCATGGCAGTATCTACTTTACTATGGTACTTTACTACAAGGCTAAGAGGCTCTGGGTGATTAATAAATGACTGAAAATGAAGTGTAATTACCAGCTTCGATTTATGGCTGATAGAGTATCCCTCATCTCAGAAACAGGGGAGGAGGAGAAGCTGAAGAGCAAACTCAGCTTAGCTAAAGTAGCTGAAGTCCAAACTTCAGTCATGGTCACTGGGGTGTATCTTCTTCCTAGCTATGAAGATAAAGTTAGCAATAAACATGGACCTACATTCCAGGCACCTCAAGGAAAAAGAGAAAAGGGTGGGGAATCTGGGAAACAGGTCAGCTCAACATTGAAGGAGAGAGTGAAAACAGGGAGCATCTAGGAAAGATAAAACAAGGTTCAGTGTACTCCACAGCTGAACAGTGGCCTAGAGTTTCTTCAGATTGTGTGGGCTGTGAGTTCACATGGCCCTGAGTGAATCTGAGCACAAAACCAAAGATGGAGAGTGGGTGGTAAGGGAACGATTTAACAGTGTACAGAAGGATCACTCCTCAATAGGAAGAGTGTTAGATGCCTGAGTGCCTCCCTCTGGGAGAACACACATCAGAAATAGGGGTCATAGACTGTGGTGATATTTTATTTGTGCTGAAATATGCCATTTTATTTGTATGTTACTAAATAAAGTTTGCCTGGAGATCAGAGGTCATAGCCATAAACAGAAGTCAGGTGATGGTAGCACACACCCTTAATCTGGTCACATGGCAGGCAGAGTCTCTGTGTGTTTAAGGACACATCCAAGCGTAGTGACACATGCCTTTAATCCCAGTACCAACCATAGAGGCCTGGAGGTCTGTATAGACAGGCAGTGATGAAGAAGTGATGTGGTTGGGCTTAGAGCCAATGAGAAGGCAGAACAAGAAGGCAATAAAGGCACAGGTTAGGCAGGAAGAGGTTTTCTTGGGAAGCTACAGTGAGATGGTAAGCTAAGGTTAGTTGGCAGCTATTGCTCTGATCGCTATGGCTTACACCTCTGTATTTGGCTCTGTGTTTCTTATTTAATAAGACTGTTTAGAAATTCGTCTACAATATGCTCAAGAAGGATGGATGGTAAGGAACTCCAGGGCAATTGAAGCTACTTAAAATTCCCAGCACCTACCTATGTGAATACTGAGTCCAGAGAAGGAGCCTCAGTTGAGAAAATGACTCCATGAGACCTAGCTGTAAGGCATTTTCTCAATTAGTGATTGATAGAGGAGGGCCCACCCCATTGTGAGTGCTGTCATCCCTGGACTGGTGGTCCTGCATTCTATAAGAAAGCAGGCTGAGCAAGTCAGGGGAAGCAAGCTAGTAAGCAGCACCCCTCCATGGCCTCTTCATCAGCATCTGCCTCCAGGATCCTGCCCTGTTTGAGTTCCTTCAATGATGAACAATGCTGTGGAAGTATAAGCTGAAGAAACCCTTTTTCCTCCTCAACTTGCTTTTGGGTCATGGTGTTTCATCACAGCCATAGAAACCCTAACTATGACAATTTGTTACACAGAATTGAAATAGCACCCATTCCACCCAACAAGACAAGGAACTTCATACACACACACACACACACACACACACACACACACACACACACACACACAAAAATGGGCAAAAGCCATTTCTCAAAAGAGGAGAGTGGGTTGAGCAAGAAGTATGTAAGAGAAGCTACGAATTTATCTAGGTCAAGGCACTACAAAGTATTGGAGCTAGATCACAAAGCAGGATCAAATGTGAAACCTCTGCAATGAGGAGGAGGTGGCATTCTCCAAATTGCACAAGGAGACAAGAAAAGCAGTTGGTAACCAGCACAGAGAAAGGAGGAATAATAGAAATCACAATACCCAGAGCCTGAGATCTCCAAAGCAGCATGCACAGACAGTGAAGTGTTAGGTGAGAGAAGGAGTGATTGCAGAGGTGAAAGCTGACCTTTTGAGAGATGACCCCAAAAGATGTGCATCCTTCCAAGACTCTGTCAGTGAGAGCAGTTATGGAAGAAGCTGGTAAAAAGAATGTGGTCAGAGGGTTAGAAAGCAGATCATTTCCAGGATTATCATCTTGCTATTCCAAATGAAAATAAAGATGGAGGAGGAATTCTAGTGTTTTCTCAAGGGTACCCAATGTCACTACACCCCAGCTAGAACTTGGTAAGGTTTCCAAATCCTGAACACCAATGTAGCAGAGTTGGCTTTGTCTTATTAGATGACAGAGAAGTCTTTTGCTGCTCTCAAAGCCAACACTGCTGTGGATATCACTCTATATAAATAAAACACTGATGGCCAGTGACCAGACAGGAAGCATAGGTGGGACAAGGAGAGAAGAGAATTGGGGAAACAGGAAGAAGGGGGAGAGACACTGCAGCCACCGCCAGGACAAGCAGCATGTAAAGACACTGGTAAGCCAACAGCCACGTGGCAAGGTATAGATTTATAAAAATGGGTTAGTTTAAGATAAAAGAACAGTTAGCAAGAAGCCTGCCACGGCCATACAGTTTGTAAGTAATATAAGCGTCTGAGTGATTATTTTATATGTGGATTGTGGGACTGCGGGGCTTGGTGGAACCTGGAGAGAAGCTCTCCAGCAACACAACACGGAGTTTGTATTACATTTTGCACCGTGCTCTTAAAAATACTCAGAGAGATCAGGGGCAGTTTGGTAAGTGAGAAACAGGAACCATTGTGCCATGCCACCCTGCCATTCCTCACTCATGACCCCATACTATAAGTGTCTGGCTGCTTGAGTAAGTCAAAATTCTTCATCATAGCAGAACACAGGAAGAGGATTAGTCCACATTCAGGAAACCCTCCCTCCCATTCATGGATTGAAATTGCTCTGTGGAAGGTATTGAAGTGTTTGGCAGAAGACAGCAGCCATCCAAAGAAGAAGGAGCCAAGGAATAGACAGTGGCATAAATAAGGAACAGGCCCAGTGACCTCTAAAGTCTTGGTGGTTTTCACAGACTGCCCTCCCCTCCTTCCATATGTCTTATTTCTTGGAGTTTTTAAACAATAGGTGCATCTCACTAAAAAGGAAATGGCAGTCCCTTGTGGACCCAATATTTATGAAGGAGCTACTGTGTTCTAGGAACTTGCTTATAGAAATGAGTGAAAATGCACAGATTCTGAGAAAGCAGTTACAGATTCAGGTGGGTTCCAAGTACATATTACAAGGAACATAGGTGTAGAAGACAAAATGCTACCAAAGTTGAGAGACAAAAGTGCCTAAATATCAGGGTTAAGACAGTGAAGGTAACATGCAGTGTGCCTTTAAGGACAAGGGAAGCTCAGGTGTGAGTGGAGCAGACATGATGGAGTATAGCTGCTATAAAGTCAAAGGGAGTTCTCCCAGTGTAACTTGCTGGGTCAGAGACAAAACAGTACATAAGTGCATCAGAATGCTGAGCTGTGTTACAACCTAAAGATAGAGAGAATTAGGTTTGAAGTATGGTCTTGAGACCTAAACACAAGAAGGTTTGGTAGGGGAAACACCTTCCATAGGGGATTGACAGGGGAAGATCTGCAATATACAAAGTGAACCTGTGGAGAGCAGATGGCTCGAGGGGAGATATTTAGGAGGTTGGCAGTCTCAACCAGATTCTTAGGGAGGAGCTCAAGCAGCAGATGAGGTGTGGCATTGTTGGAGTAGTTGTGGCCTTGTTGGAGGAAGTGTGTCACTGTGGGAGTATGCTTTGAGGTCTCCTATGCTCAAGCTACGCCCAATAACACAGTTCACTTCCTGTTGCCTGTGGATCAAGATGTAGAACTCCCAACTCCTTCTATAGCACCATGTTTGCCTGCATGATGCCATGTCCTGCCATGATGATAATGGGTTAAACTTCTGAAACAGTAAGCCAGCCCTTTAAAATGTTTTCCTTTATAAAAGGTGCCATAGTCATAGTGTCTCTTCACAGCAATGGAACAGTGACTAAGATATCTGTTCTCAGGAAGCCTATGTGCAATGCTTAAAGTTAAAGCCAAAAAGATCCAGCCCTAAAAAGGTGCATTGAAGTTCTAACACTCAACACTTCAAAATATATCTTTTTTTTTTTGAGAACAGGGTCTTTACAGAGGTAACCAAGTTAAAGGTGCAGTGACTCCAGATCAAGTATGATTAGTGTCCTTATAAAAATAGGGAAGATTAGGAAGTTAAAGAGATGGTTTGTCAGTAAAGTGCTTGCTGAATAAGTGGACATAAATTCAGCCCCCAGCACCCATGTAAAAAGGCCAGGCACAACAGAGCACACCCATAGTCCCAGTGCTGGGGAGGTAGATACAGGAAGATTCCTAAGATTCACTGGCCTGTTGCTCTTGGCCAGTTGGTGAGCTTAGGTTCATGGAGACCCTGTCTCAAAAATAAGGTGGGGAACAATCATATAAGATACAACATGTCAACTCCTGGGTTCCACATGCATACATGCAGGCACAGCCACACAAAAAACCATACAGTACACATAAACATATATGCATACACACAGAAATATGGGATGGAGATTGAACACAAATACACATAAAGAGATGTACATGTGCTGGGCAATGGCGGTGCACACCTTTAATCCCAGCACTCAGGAGGCAGAGATAGTCGAATCTCTGAGTTTGAGGCCAGTCTGGTCTACAGAGTGAGTTTCAGGACAGTCAAGGCTACACAGAGGAACCCTGTCTTGAAAAAAACAAAAGAGAGAGTGGGGGTACATGGGAAGAGAGAAAAGTGAATCGGTGCACCTAAGGAATATCAGAGACATTGGAGAACACAAGATTAGCTAGGAGCATGCAGGGAATGGACCTTCCCCCATAGGCTTCAGAGAGTGCATAGTCAGCTGGCATTTTGATTTCAGAGTTCTCCCTCCAGAACTGTAAGGCACAATTTTCTAAGCCACACAATTTGTGGTACGAGTACATTAACACTTTAAATACAATTTGAGGTTAAAACAATTGATGGTAACTGGGCCTGTGATCGGAGTTAATCAGATGGCTGAAGCAGGAGTGCAAATGCAAGGCAGCTTGAGAAACTTACCAAGAACCTATCTCAAAAAACAACTAAAAAATATTAAAGAGAAGGGAATGCAACCCAGTGGTAGAGAACTGGCCTAGCATGTATAAGGCCCAGGATTCAATCCATAGTACTGCAAAATAAAAAAATAAAACCCACACAGGACAGTCTTAGCCAGCCCTTAGACACAGTAAGCATTTATGCTGCCTTCTAAATAAATTACCTCACCCTAAGCTGGGTCCAAGCTGCAGGGCCCATGCTGCAGTCTTGTTGTTGTTGTTGTTGTTGTTGTTGTTGTTTCCAGACAGGGTTTCTCTGTGTAGTTTTGCTGCCTGTCCTGGATCTCACTCTGTAGACTAGTCTGGCCTTGAACTCATAGAGATCCGCCTGGCTCTGCCTCCTGAGTACTGGGATTAAAGGCATGCACCACCACTACCCAGTGCTGCATTGTCTTCTAATGACACCCACACATACTTCTTGGAGGCATAGGAAAATTAATCAGCCTTCACATGTTTCTATATTATCAAGGATACTCCAGGGCCTATCCAAGACACTTATGCATCAGAGCTATTCTCACCTATCACAAAAGCCAGTTCTGCAACTCTAGAAAACTTCTGAGATGCTATGCAGATAGAGGTCACAAGTTCTATTGCCATTGTACTACTACTGTCTCCCCACCTGTGGCTCTGTCTCCAGGGAAACAAGAAACAGAACACAAGAGAAAATTAACACTCATCTACCCTGCCACTGTGGCAGGATGTTTGCACTGAGTGCATTGTATGTTTTTTGTGTGGATGGGACTGCATGTGTGCATATGGAGCCCAGGGTTTGACACGTTGTATCTTATTTGAATATTCTCAACCTTATTTTTTTTATCTTTATAATCATTCTAATCTTCCAGAATGCCTTTGGCCAGGTACATGCATATTTCTAGGCCTGAATGTGTATCTTCTCTTGCAAGTAAGAATCGGGGCCCTCCACCTAATTCTAGGTGGCGCTCACTATTCTAGACACCTCCATGAAAGAAAGAGGCAAACTGTTCAGAAAACTGTAGCTTGGGAAACATTCATGTCCCCTCATAAGATGAATTCTTTGAAGATAATTCAAATATTTTATTTCTTTGTGTGACATGGTTCCTTGAATAAGCTTTGTGGTAGGTTCTATTCCTTCGACTCACTGCTGTATCCCTGTAAGCATTCTTTGGTAGGCTTCAAGGACTCGCTGGAATAAGAAGTATGATGCTAATAACATGCATGAGAGTGAATAACCCACAGTATATTCAGCATGATGCCTGTGAGGACACTCACTCTGTATTAAGAAGGGCAGGGTTAAACTCTGTGAACACATGAAATTGTGTCTCCAAATGGAATATAACATTCAACGTACCTGCCAAGAGTGCCAAGCATGCAGCTGAATATTCTCAGGAGTGGCTGTGTCCAGATGTACAAGGCAGCCATGGGACTCTGCTCTCCTGCTGTCTGGAAACTGCAGATGAACATAGCCAGGCCTGGATCACCATGGTTTGTAGCAGCTCAGGCTGCCCTTGGCTTCAGAGGATAATGAAAGTGAATTGCATCACAACCAGACTTTGACTCTGTCTTCGTTCCCTAAAGGTGCATGTGGAGCCCCATGGAACACAAGGAGACAGACTGGGGGCTTGTGCTGCTCAGCAGTCCTGACTGTTACAGAGCTCCCATGTGGTGGTATTGTGTTCCCCGAAATATTGTGCACCCTAATAAACTTATCTGGGGTCAAGACAGAACAGCCACAATATTAAACATAGAGGATAGGCAATGGTAGCACATGCCTTTAATCCTAGCATTCCAGAGGCAGAAATCCCTCTGGATCTCTGTGAGTTCAAGGCCACATTGGAAACAGCCATGCATGGTGACACCCGCCTTTAATCCCAAGAAGTGAGCCTTTAATCCCAGGGAGTGATGGCAGATAGCAGAAAGGTATATAAGGCGTGAGGACCAGAAACTAGAAGCATTTGGCTGGTTAAATTTTTAGGCTTCTAGCAGCAGTTCAGCTGAGATCCATTCGGATATGAGGACTCAGAGGCTTCCAGTCTGAGGAAACAGGATCAGCTGAGGAACTGGCAAGGTGAGGAAGCTGTGGCCTGTTCTGTCTCTCTGATCTTCCAGCATTTACCCCAATAGCTGGCCTCTGGCTTGATTTTATTAATAAGACCTCTAAGATTCATGCTACACTACCAAGCTGGTTCACATGCGGTGTCAAGTAGTTTGTGAGATGAACAGCTCATGCAAAAGGCCACACACATCTTTGCTTGCTTCTAGTGTTCCACATCAACTTCTCAGTTGTCCTTCTTCTCACTCCCCTCACATTCTATACAGATCTCCCCACTTTCCTCTTTCCTCCTTTCTGAGCCTGGACTTTTCCCTCACGCCATTCATTGGTTCAGCCAGCTCAGCTCCTGGTGAGCAGAAGGTAGCTGTTTGGAGCAGGCAAACCCAGGGCTGCTGCTAGCAATGCACTAAAGCAGAGGTTCTAAACGTATCCACCAGGGGACGCCAACGTGCTGATGTTCAACTACTAACACTGGAAGGCAACAGATTTCCTTACTTTGTAAAACATAAACTCAAAACCAAATATTTAAAACTCAAATGCCCAATCAGATATTTTGAAGTATGTCACTGTGACTAAGTGAGCAGGCTTGCTCTGTCGCCATGGCACTCTATTTTGTCTGAATGAAGGGGTTTTCTGGTCACCTCCCTTTGCTCTCTAACACTGACCCGGGAAGGGTTCTGATTTTCCAAACTGACCTATCTTCATGAAGCTTCTCAGAGAAGGGCAGGAATGAAGAAGCTGTTGTGGAACGCTGTCCTCTGGGCATAGCATGGCTAGCAGTAGCACCTTTACCACTGCAGCTGTGTTTGTTTGCCTGAACCACACTCTCCAAAGGCTGGGATTATCAGCACTCATTCACAGGAGGGGGAGCTGGGGTCATCTGATCCTCACCTCAGACTGCAACCACTCACTCACTCCCTCTTGTCACCCTTCCCAGATGTGGTCTCAGGAGGTACTAGAGCATGTTATTAAGAGGTGGAAGGTTAATGAAGAGGAGACTCTATCTTTGAAGCTTCAGGGAAGTTGCCATCCATGTTGGGGTGGGAGTTTTTAAGAGTGCAGCTGTTTGGGAGGTCACCTATACACCTGTGGGGAGATCTAGTAAAGGCACTGCAATCTAATGAAGTCCCAACATATCAACCACCAGGTATCCCAGAGTTTAAACTTCCAGGATGCCTTTGCTCAGATACATTCAGATTGTTAGGCCTGGATGTGTCTCTCCTCTTGCAAGTAAGAATTGGGGGCCCTCCACCTAATTCTAGGTGGTGCTCACTGCTCTAGACACCTCCATGAAAGAAGAGAACAGAGTGTACAGAAAACTGTAGCTTGGGAAAGATTCTTGTCCACTCATAAGAAGGCTTGTAGCTAGAGCTGAAGAGATGGCACAGCAGTTGAGTGCATCCTGCTCTTCCAGAGGACCTGGATTCAGGCCTTAGGATCCACATCAGACAGCTCACAACTACCTGCACATTCAGCTTCAGGGAATCTCCCACTCTTTGCTGGCCTCCAAGGATACCAGCACACCTGTGACATACACTCACAAAAACATGGACCGACACACACGTAAGTAAAAATCAAACTTAAAAGAAGAGAAAGTTTGTACCTGCAAGGTTTCCCCTGCTCCTCGAGTGGAGGCTGTGTCCTGGCCCTGGCATGCTCAAGATGGGCCTGCTCAGTGTTCTCCCAGAAATGGGAACTATCTTGAGCTTCAGAATGCCACCTGTGGGTCTGCTGACTGACCTGTGAATGGGTAAGAATGAGCTGAGCTGGCCATAGTGGACTTCCTTGTGGAGCCTTCACTCAGGGCTGTCTCCCAAGACCACTGGCCTCTGAGTCAGTGATGAGTCTGATGTCAGTGAGACATCACTTAGGAGGGTTCAGCATGTGCTGGTTCAAAAGGCTGATTTCTGCCTTCCCTTTGCAACATCCAGCATGTAGATGAAGCCCAAATCCCTCCATTTGGCTTTAATATCTGCACGGTTCAGTTGCCAGGTTGTTGCTGAGGACCTGTGAAGGTTGCTTGGTTGCATTCATGGCTGCAGATGTATTTATCTGGGGTGAAATTCACCTCTGCTTCTGTTCCCTAACAAGAAGCAGTGTGTACATTATGCCAGAGGCAGCCTGACACAGTCTGCCTGGTGTTACATCAACTCCTCCTGGAGGTGTGTGCAGGAAACATCTCTACACCTCCTTGTAGCTCAGGTGGGTTGACTAAGTGACTGTGTGGGGAAAACACACACACACACACACACACACACACACACACACATACACACATACAAACTCCCTGGTACTGCTCTATACCGAAAGCCTCCATTTTTGGTTTTTGTGCCTGAGTGCTGGAATCCTTTGCTGGTTGGAACCCTGTTTTCGGCAACTACTTCCAGACAGCAAGACACCTTTCTGTTCACTGAGGCCTTTCTACCAAAAAAACAAACAAACAAACAAACAAACAAACAAACAAAAAACCACTTTTCAACCTGACTTTGTGTTCACATGGAAAGCACCAAGAGGTGGTAAGGCTAAGATTCCTTTAGAAGCTAAAGCTAGTACAGTCCTTCTGCTCTTTGGTTGGAGGCGAGGACACTAGTTGTAGGGAGAAATGCTGGATGTAAGTTCAGTTTGGGAGCCTGACTCTGCCATGTTGATCCTCTATCTGTTAAGTATGGGTGGGGTGGACACATGTGAGGACCTCACGTGTGGCCAGAGATCTTGAGTGGACTTGGTGTCCAGTGAAAGGGCTAAGTTTGGGGTGCTACTGTCCACTCTGTGAATAAGATCAGAAAGTGGTGTGTGTGTGTGTGTGTGTGTGTGTGTGTGTGTGTGTGTGTAGATGGGCCCTTTAACACTAGCCTCTGGTGGCTCTAACTTCCTAGTCTCTAGCTCTTTAACTTACACTTCCTCGCCCATCCTGGGCTGCCTACACCTTACTCCAGGACTCAGGAGCAGGAGCTAGCAAACTTGTGAACTTCCTGCCAAGGACTTCCAGCTTTCATCCCTCCTGCTTTAAAGACAGACCCTTTAGGATCTCAGAAACCCAGGATCTTTCTCACATATTTGCTCCTAGCCCTAGCAACCTACACTGACGAATGAATGTGTTTCTGCAGCCAGGAGCTATGAACAGCAGCTATCTACTAAATGTTTGTTGTGTGCCAATATTTGTGTTGAGCCCAAGATATGGCTTTGTATGGTGTCAGGCAGCCCACCAGGACTGGCCAAGTCATGCAGGCTCAGAGTGGCACTGAGAGCTTGGCTAATGTACTTTATGGACCTGTCCACGCACCCCACTCATGCATTCCAATATTAACTCCTGTGGTCCTACTGCTGGGCTCCCTTACTTTCCTGTACCCTAGGCTTCTCGACTCACAACCTCCTAGCTTCCTGCCAGATGGGAATAAATTGAATCATCTGCTAAAGCCCCAGGAGCTCACTGACAACCCTCCTCAAGTTTGTGGTTCAATGCTGCCCTGTTTCCTGGAGAGATAAAGAGACACAGGGCTGTCCCTCACCCAGTCTGCTAGATTGAACAATAGAAACTGACTCACTTAACACCCTTTCCAAACACAGCTTACAAGAACCCTCAAATGCCCACAATGTCATGAACTCTGCTCTGATCACTGGTCGCTCAGAAGGTCATTTAAGTTTGATGTCTTCAGAGGAGAGCTGCGTCAACTCAGATCAGATCCTAGTCCTGTTTTGAGACCATCACACCAGGTCACCCCTACCCATCTGTATCGTGTCAAGAAGGCTTAGCAGACAGCTGGTACTTGATCAAGTGGTAATAAGCCCAATCCTCCAAGATGTCATAGCAAGCTACACGGGAGAGGGCAATAATGAGGCATCACTAATCTTCCCAGGCCAGAAGGCAACGATGAAGTCCTGCTCAGAACCCAAATTCCAATCTTGACCAGAAATCACATGAAGTTTCCCTGGAGATTCAGAGATTCATGGAAATAGGATGGATGAAGTCGTAGCTCCAAAATTCACTCATGTGGTAATACCCTCCTCTTTCCTCTGATATGGTGGTGCCACAGGAGTCCAGCTACAACACAGTTTAAATAGACTGAGACAAACACTATGAACATGTGCAGATGTCAACAGAAAATCACATATCATCCAAAGAACAGCAGAATCTACACTGAAGATACATATTAGCATTATCTGTCAAATGAACCATCATCAAAATGCTTCACTAAGCAATAAAAAACTCACTTTTAAAGAAAGTAAAACTTGGGGCAGGAGAGTTGTCGCAGTAGTTAACAGTACTCAGTGCTCTTCCACAGGACTCGGGTTTGATTACCAGCACCCACCTAGAGCTCAAAACAGTCTGTATCTCGGTTCCAAGAAATCTGATGCCCTCTTCTTGCCTCTGTGGGCACTGCATGCATGTGCTGAATATACATATATGCAGGCAAAACAGTCATACAGATAAAATAAAAAATAAATCTTTTTGTAGAAAGAAAAACTAAAAGTACAAAGTCTCAGTAATTAATAGAATGTACAAAGAACCCAACTGAAAATTTAAACTTAAAATTCTCATAGATGAAGTGTAATGACCTCATTAGCAAGGGTGTCAGTAGCAGAAATGGATGAGCAGAGTAAAGAACCAGAGAAAATATACTGTGAAAACCAGAAGCACTTTGAACAAACTTTGGCAGTATCTCAAAAATCAAATGTATACCTAATAACCCTAGAAATTCCACACTGAGGGATTCACCCTAAAAAACAGATTGTATGCTCTCACACACACACCATAAAACATGGCAGAGGTTCAGAGACATATAAGACTATAGAGGGAAATCTAATGTCTCTCTCACAGGGTCTCCAGAAGCCGGGGGCAGCAGTACTGAACACACTACAAGGAACAAGAACAGAGAAAAAAAACACACTTTGTCAAATGACACATTTCAGAAGTTGTGCAAACCTGAAACAAATTACAGAACCTGAGAAAGTCTGAAACAGATTAAACCCAAATAAATCTACAGCAAAACTACACCAAAGCTCTGAGAAGAAAGGAAAACAATCTTTGAAGCAGTAAAAGAGGAATGATCCTATATCTATAGGCGTAAAACAATTAGAGGGGGGCTTCTCATCAGAAAACATGGAGGCCAGAAGGAAGGTGGGGGAGAGAAGAACCTGAGGGTAGTGAGAAGAAATGTCTCACAAGTTGTCCACCCAGAAGGCAAAGCACCCCCATCTCTACTCCTGCTCCCTAAGCATGACAGAACTTCTGCCATAGGTACTCACTTACCCTGCTCTGATAGCCGACCATCTTTGATGCACAGTGAAGATGGAGGACTAGGCCAGCAGAGGGCACTATGGGGAAATGTCCCTCTCAAGACCATGGAAAAACACTAGCTAGTAGCAGTTCATCCAACAAGAGGGCCTTTCTCCTATAGCTTTCTGCAAACATCATTTGCACACATTCAAAGCCACCCTTCCTTATCATCTTGTATCCAGCACCACCGCTTCTCCTGTTGAGAAGCAGTGGGTGAGGGAACTATCTGATTAAATCCAGCCTTGCCCGGGACACAGTGGCAGCTCAGGCCATGCAGTAGATGCTTGGGCAAACCTGTACCATGCCTTCTGACTTTGCATCAGCAGCAGCAGCTATTCTGGCATGTTCTGGATGCAGCAGGAGGTGAATCGAGTAGAAGTATCTTGGCTACACACCCTTGTGGGGCTGTAGCTTATAGTCTCCGTGGCTCTCCTGTCATGCTCAGGGCGCATCAGAGCTACACAAAGTTCTGTCAGAGGCAAATAAGCTCAACCTCAAAATCTCATCAGGAAAACAAGTGACTGTTCACCTGTACCCAAAGATCACTGTGAAACCCAAGGAGGGACTTTAGTCTGGCCCACACTTCTGCAGGAATTGAAGCCCATCTGATTTTCTGGCCCCCTCTGCCACCACCTTGCTTCGCACATGCATCTGTTCCATCCTTGGTCCTCTCTCAGTCTCTAGAAGCCATCTCAGGTTGGGCCTTGTGTTTGGGTGGAAGCTCCATCTCAACGTCTGGCACCCTGGCATCCCTATACCCAAAGAGTCTGGAATGTTCTGGTGGAAGATCCACCTCAACTCCGCCCCCGCCCCCCCCCACCATCTCTTTCCCTAAACCTGCCCCTTCAAAGCCCGCCAAACATGGCTCCTCCCCCAGAGAGACTCAAGACCACTCCCACAGGGTATATAAGCTGCATCCCAGAAAACAGATATGTGGTTCTTCAGGTCTCTCATCCCAGTCTGCTCTCTGTGGGCCCAGGGAATCACCTGGGAATGTTTTACCCGTTAAACCAGGCCTTTTCCTAATTTCGTCTGATTTGGATTACAGCATCTGTGGAGAGTCCTATCAGGGTGCAACAAAATTTATCACCTTGCTGAAGCCCCACCTAACAAAATCCTCTGGACCTCACAGGCCAGCTGGAGTGACTTCACTTCTGTGAGGCCTTGGGAGCTCTCTGCCCATGGTTCAGGTTCTTCTTCACATTTCTAACTCTTGCTTCCTCTGCTCAAGTTTGCATTATTGAAAGGTCAGGAGGACAACACACCCAGCAGCTCTGTGAACAATGTAGGGGTGAGGTTGCACCTGCAGGCAGTGCCTGACAGGGCAGTGCCTACTGATCTCACTCTGTGGTGTGTCTTGATGCCAAAATACATGCTCTCTTCCAGCAGGCTGTGCATACCCCCATGCTAACGGATCTCCAGATGTCCTATAAGTATTTGCCGTGTAAGTAGTTACCATCCAGACAGTTGACTAAAGCACAATGGGAGGTGGAAGCATCTCCTAGGAAGTGAGATCTGAGGCAAAGGACACCCATGGCATAAAAGGTGAATCTGCTATATGAAGACTGCTGCTGCATCCTTGTTCTTCTCAGCTGACACTCTCCACTTTCCAAAGCACCTAATTCATTCATTAAGTCAGTCAGTCATTTAGTATGTCTGTCATTATGGCCCCTATGGGCTACTGTGTTTCAGGTGCTAAAAGGATGTGCATGACCATCCAGGCTCAACACTGTATGAGCCCCTGCCTGATTGACTGTACAAGACTGTCATGTTGGGCCCCAGTCTTCATTCTGCTCCTTTCTGTTATATCTGTGGGAGGTGGATCTATATAAAAAACATAGCTCTACTAACTCTCTTATCCTGGGCTTCCTGGATGACCCAAGGTGACACACCTGCTTCCAGAGGTCTCTAGGCAAGAAAGGGGCCAGTTAAGGAGTGATGCAGCATTACCATTGACTACACAGGAAGCAATGAGGATTAAGTGTCATGCAGTCAGCCATATACATAACATGGCTGCCTGGTTGCTACACCTCTCACATTAAAAATTTGCTAGAATGGCTGTCTTGTGGAGAGGCAGAACATTTGCAGTTGAGGACATCCAGATACCTGGGACATTTGGGAATGCCATCTCCAATGACACTGGAGAAGGGTGCTAGTGTCCATGCTGCTATAGTGACCCACAACGGGTTGACTCAGAGACTCTGAGTGGAATCACCTGCATCTCATTGGGCCTACACCATGGTCCCCATCTCAGGGATGGGCAAGCAGCAGAAGCTGAAATAAACCAAGCTGCTACAAGGCAAATGAAGGACAAAAACATCTCAAGGAGCAAAATAGATCTCTAGTGTCAATTTTGAAGCCCTGTAAGGAGACTTATGTCCTTGATGGAGACAGTCTGTGAGTATTACACTCCCTAGGTGCCTCTGAAACTTCTGAACCTGTGTAAGTGGTCTTCCTTTTACAGGAAGAGTCAATGCTACCCCTTCCCTGATCCTAAAGGAGAAAAGCTTGCCTAAGTCATAATTATCCACACAGGGGCCTTCATTCCCAGGACTTGCCCTCCCTCCCGTTTCTGATATTGTAGTCAACACTGCACATTGGCCACAAAACTCACAATGCTAAAGCCAGGAGAGTGGCCAGAAAGGAGAAAAGAGTTCATGAAGCTGCTGCCAAGCCATACCCAGAGTGAAGTCCCAGATCAGCAAGAGCCAAGCAGGTTCAGCTTGACCTGATAGACAGGAAAGGGAGCCAGCCAAGGGAGAAGCTGGTACAGCATGCTCCAACATCTGTAGAGAGGGAGCTGTTCCTGTGCCACAGGCTTGAAGAGGGCCTGTGGGGATTCAGATTGTACAGGAACTGCAAGAGCCTCCTGGGAAACAGGACTTCATGCTCTGGCAAGGCTTGTGGGGCATGATGCAAAGTTGCTGATAGTTGGGGACTGGGATAATTGGTTCATCATTAGCATTCTTGAAAGCAGTCATGGCTTTGGCAGACAAGAATAGAGGGAGAGCATCAAGGCTATGGGTTATTGCTGTCTAGAAATGGTTACATTAGTTGAGGCCAGAAAAGTGCTAGTGGGTAAGTAAGTTTCTCTGACAGTGAAATCAGAGCATCAGTATTAAACAGGAGAAACATCACTATCATCACTTAGAAGTTTGCCGTCACCACTCTGTAGGCCTCAGTAATGACAGGATATCTGGTCTCACTGTGCACAAGAAGAGTTTGTGATGTTTTCTTTTCCTCCTCTTCTACTTCTTCATATTCCTCTTACCCACCTCCTACTTCTTTTTCATCTTCCTCTGCCTCCTTCTCCTCTTCTTCCTCCTGCTTTTCCTCTGACTTCTACTCTTCATCCTTCTGCATATCCTCATCTTCATCTGCAGTACCCACAATAACTGAGCTGCTAATAGCTGCTGGTTAAGACTAATCATAGTTGAGAAAAGAAACTCTATACCACAATCTTCCTTAGGTATAGAAGTGGCATATGTTCAACATGTTAAGCTGAGAGAGGGCACTCAGAGGAGTAAGTATTCAGGCAAAGGGGACTGAGTGTGCCACCCACAACAAACCAGTGAGTATTCCTGCTCAGATTGTGCTCTGTGACCAAGATTTATGAAGCCTTTGACTAAAAGGGTAGTATTGAAGTTCCCAGGGAGTAGGATGCTGCAGCACCAAAGCAATGAGACTTGCAAATGGCCCCACTGCATATTCCTAAGGGACGTGCAGTTGTATACTGGGTCATTGAAGATCAAGGAAACTATAATAACTAGCAAGGCTGTTGTAAAGAGTGTCCTATGGAAGGTTTATACTTTGTGAATTAATGAACTGTCTGTAAGTCATTCTCAGGAAGAATTTCCTGTAGTTAACATTTCTGAAAAAAGGAATGTTATCAAATTCAAAGACATGTACTATTCTCAGGAAATTGGTGTGTAGCTCTTGAATGAGGAAACTGTGAACGAATTACTCCATATTAGGCTTAGGCTGCAGATCTAGTGAGAAGTCAAGTTACTTTTGAAAAAAAAAACTTTTCAGAATACAAACTAATGCTCATTGTAATGGAAAATACAAATCAAAATATGAGATAGCATAAACTCAGTGGAATAAAAATGCACAAAAAATGAAAATGGCAGATGATACCCAAAGTATAAAAATCTTTACATCCATGAAATGGCTACTTCTACAAGTTTCCAGGGCAAACCTGCAGGTTTACAATAGGCTGGTGAGCCTTCTGCAGCAAGCTCAATGGACTGCTTCATCAGAAATCATGATGATGAGCTGACAACTTGTCCTCTATATCCTGCCAACCCCAACCAACCCTGAGTCATGGAAACAAAAAGCAGGAGCACATGGTCACTAGACCATGTCATGTTATTTGAAGGCCTAGCTCTGGCAGTATACAGAGGTTGTGGCTTCTTTAAATAATGATAGATGTATCAGAAGAATAAAGATGGAAATGTAGGCTGACCAAAGAGCCTTGAAACTGCAATCAACAGTTTTGCCCACTAAAATCAACTGGCCAGTTTGGAGGCAGGTCACAGATATTTGAAAAGTCCAAATTATGCTTCCTCAGTTTGTATCCTGGGCACCACAAACTACCAAATGGAGTGCAAGTAGCACACCATGTCTGCAAGAATACTGGAATGCCACTTCCTCCCATTCACAAGTAATGTGTCATGAAGACAAAAGCAGCTATAAGGCTACTACTTGGAATAGTAGCACTTGATTTGAGCAACCTAGGAAAAAAATCTTATAAACAAGATTGGAAGGAAGGGTGAAGGAAAAAAAATGCAAGAATGCAGGACCAGAAAGATGATGCAATGGATAAAGGCCCTTGCTGCCAAGCCTGATGACTTGAGTTCAATCCCCAGAGCCTGCATGACAGAAGAAAACAGACTCTTCTAAGATGTCTTCTGACATGGGTTCTGTAACCCACATTTGCACCTGTATATGCACAATAAATAAATTAATGTAAAAATGCAAAGGAAAGGGAGTCTATGGAATTACTGAGTTAATTATCTGGCATGAACAAAGAACTGAACAACAGGGAAAGACTGTAGATATAGTCACAGAGAAAGGGAAAGGAACAGGCTTATTTCTTTAGGATGGGTGAAACCTAATGATGGAAGTCTGTTAAACAGATGCTGGCATGGGTACTTATTGACTCCCTGGATTCTCCCCTTCTTCCACACTGGCCCTGCCTAGATATATGCCCCTGTGCATTCCAGCTGTATGTCAGAATCTTCTGGAAACAAGAATCCATCATCTCAGGGAGCTGACCTTCACTTCCCCTGCCTGCTTACACTCCTCTAAGCTCCCTTCAACACAGACAATTACAGAAATTCACAACTGGTCAAAATTCAGAGATCAACTTACTGTGGAGTGGCCAACCCTGACAAACACATCTAAAACACTAGCCTACAACTGAGGCTCAGTTACCATCATGGAAGAGGGCATAAAAAAAATTGTAAGAGCCAGAGGAGTAGGATATCTACTACAAGATAGTGTTTTCTGTATGTGATGTGGAATCTACACCTCTGAAATATTACTAACACAGTCACTTAAATAAGATCAGCACAATGACAACACGGGGGCATCTCATATGGCCCCATACTTAGATGAAGAACTACAGACAATCAATGGCTGCTGAAAAATACAGATTCAGTCTTCTCCAGGGACAAGCCCCGATAGGTTCTCCAGTCTCAAGTGGTCATCCCTAAACCTAAATATATATGAGAAACATTAAATGGACTCAGAAAGTTGTATATATATATATATATATATATATATATATATATATATATATATAATTCTAAATATAAATATATACATATATACTTATATATTTATATCCATCATATAATTATTTATATTAACATATATATATATATATAATTAAAGAGTGGTCACCTTCTACCACAGCTAAGGCACCACAAATGTGTAGATGATTGTGGTAATATTGTGTTCCCTAATATATTTTTCACCCTAATAAACTTATCTGGGGTCAGAGAACAGAACAGCCACTATATATAGAGGCCTGAAAGTGGTGGCACTCACACCTTTAATCCTAGCATTTTGGAAGCAGAGATCTGTCTGGATCTCTGTGAGTTCAAAGCCATACTGGAAACAGCCAGGCATGATGACACATGCCTTTAATCCTAGGAAGTGATGGCAGGAAGCAGAAAGGTATATAAGGTGTGAGGACCAGGAACTAGAGCCTGGTTAAGCTTTTAGACTTTTAGCAGCAGTACAGCTGAGATCCATTCAGGTGCAGACTCAGGGGCTTCCAGTTTGAGGAGACGAGATCATATGAGGAATTGGGGAGGTGAGGTTAGCTGTGGCTGGTTCTGTTTCTCTGATCTTTCAGCGTTCACCCCAATACCTGGCTCTGGGTTTGTTTTTATTTAATAAGAACTTTTAAGATTTGTGCTACAGATGATTTTCAAATGCACACTAGGACATATCAGTTTGCCTTATTTTGGTTGTGTCTAGCTAAACAGATAGAAGCTTTCCTCAAAACAGATCCTATGAAAACCAGATTACAAAGACCTGAACAAGGACAATACCAATAGACATGCTAACATGGAAGGGGAAAATTTCACCAGAGCCCTACCCCTAGACAAGTAACTATAGGCAACTAAGGAATGCTGAGAATTTGAGAGTTACCATTCACCAGGAATGAGCCTCCAATTGGTTATCTAAAACCAAGTCAGGCAGCCTTAAAAACATATATATGCAAGCATCACTAAGTGGAATCGTATGGTTGTATTTGTATATTTATGCACATTTATGTAACTATAAGTGCATAATAACAATCAAAGAAAGGGGTCACAAATTTGAGGGGAAACAAGGGGGTACATAGAAGGGAGTTGGAGGAAGTAAAGGCAATGGGAAATGATGTAATTTCATAAAAATAAAAATTACTGTCATGGACTATGAAAATGGTTTTTAGAGGAAAGAAATAGAGTGACTGGCAATTCTGTTTTGATCTGAAGAACAAAGTGATTTGGTGGCAAGCCAGGGTGTTCATGGAAATTCAGAGTACCACTGAAGATGTGGCCATTTAATCAAACAACAGTACTTAGAATAATCCTACCATTGAGTAACCAGAGGAATGTGCCCATCTCATCCTACTTGGGCACACAGTATTGCTTAGGGGACAAACAGATCAGATTATATGGAGATGCATTCCTTACTAAGATCTATATATGGGGGCTGGAGAGATGACTAAGAGGTTAAGAGCACTGACTGCTCTTCCAGAGGTCCTGAGTTCAATTCCCAGCAACCACATGGTGGCTCACAACCATCTATAACAAGATCTGGTGCCCTCTTCTGGCCTGCAGTCATACATGCTGTATACATAATAAATAAATAAATCTTAAAAAAAAAAAAAAAAGATCTATATAAAGAGACACAATCCACAAGAGGAACAGTTGGAAGAAACCAAGGCAAGACTGAGATAGGAGTGGGGTGGGGGACAAGTAGAAGGTAAAATCAAGGTTAGACCACTCTATCTAAGAAGTTTTTATATATATAAGAGAGAGAGAGAGAGAGAGAGAGAGAGAGAGAGAGAGAGAGAGAGAGAGAGAGAGAACTCATGCATGCTAATACCCAAAGTTGTACTAACTAGGGGCTGGTCCTTGAGCTAAACAGAATGAGTAGTAACAACCATCCCCCATCCTGAGGATTGTGAGAAGCAAAGGTTTCTGTGCTTCTCAACTCATACAGAAACCATGACAAAATATGTATCATCAGACAGGATACTTTTTCTGAGAATTTGCAGCATGTCTTAGCATAGGAAAGATAAGACCTGAGGCTTTTCCATCTATCTATCCACTTACCACATATACTTGGCCTGGGTTCCCTCTCCAGATTGACTGTGAGATATCTTAGTGACATCACACGACAAACAAAGAGAATGATGACTTCAACAGTTGTCTTCTGAGAATCTAGAACTTTATATTCACTATTTATTGGGTGTTCCTACTGGAACTAAAGACACTGAATTGCTAGGACAGGGACTTGTGGTCTGCTGTTCAGAACACTCCTGATGCTAGTGTAGCATCATGGCTAGTCAGAATGTAGAACAGGATTGTGAAACCAATGTGAGCCCAGGTGTTAATCAAGAGCCTGTAAGCAAGGATATCCCTAATTCTTCACCTGATTCAGAAGCAGATTCAAGAGAGGGTCTTGTGAGGCAAGATGATCAAGATGTGATACAAGATCTGGCCTTTGAAGAGAGACCCCCACCTGAAGACCAAAGCCAACATACAGCCAGTGAGGAAGATAACACCAATATCCTCAGTCTGCCCTTCCCAAGGAAGCTCTGGACCATTGTGCAGAATGAGGCATTCAAGTCTGTGAAGTGGACTGAGGAAGGAGACACCATAATGATTGAGGTAGACCTTTTCCAGAGAGAGGTCCTTCACCTCAAGGGGGCAAAGAAGATTTTTGAAACAGACAGCTTGAAGAGTTTTATTCGCCAGCTCAACATGTATGGGTTCAGGAAGATATGCCACGAGACCTCTGTGATTTCCTCTGGAGAGAACAGGAGAATAATGGTAACATGCAAAGTATTTTTGTCCTATTTTTAATAACTGAAGCATATTCATATCTCCGCAGCCCATCCCACAAACGATGTCAGTTCTTTACTTCCAAAGATAACTGTTTTAGCAAGAGATGTTATTCACTAAAGGGTCAAAATGTAGACTTTGAATATAATGGCTTTGTTCTTAAATTATATAGGGCCCACCCAATAGTATTCAGACAAGAAGAATGGCTATGAGATGGTAGATAATGTTGCATGCATGTGCACCAGTGTGTGTGTGTCTGTGTGTGTGTGTGTGTGTATAAATTACAATCTTAATTTACATACTGTTTATCTTTAATGACATCATGCCACAAGGCATAAGGATCCTTGCCAACTCAAGTTATTTTTCATCACAAACTAAGACACTGTGACTGGTGGTAGAAAGGATTGTGGGGATCAACATATGTTTCATCTCAGGATAGCTAAAATGTTCATTTTGTTTCAGATGTACCGCAACTTCAACTTTCAGAGAGATAAGCCCGGACTCCTTAAGTATATCTGGGGAAAAGAAAACCTAGTAAATCTTACCCACCAGGCTATCTGTGTACCTATTCTGCCTAGATCTGCTCAAGAGCCAATTTCCAAAAAGAAGAAGTTACCTACCAGATGTTCTCCACGATTCTATCATAAACCTGAGGAAGACAGTGAAGAGTCCAAGAAGAAAAGCTCTGATGACCAGGCACCCAAAGAAAATCAGGGATTTGCATTCTCTACTGTATGGGCTATGAAAACTATTTCTGGATGTTCCCTAGAAAGGCAGTCTCCTGGGGAGTTAAGTAACCCAACTGCAGAAGACACCTCAGGCAATATTATATGTGTGCCTCCAACTGCTCCTCAAATTCAGGGCATGGAAGAAGTGCCCAGTGATAGCTCATCATACCCCATTTTGGGTTCTATGATGTCTCTATATAACAACTGTTGTTCTGTCCTATTGTCTTCCCTCTTAGAAAGGCCAACAAATGAATCCCCTGATGAAGAAGAGCAGGAAGGCTCCTCAGATTACAAGTGTGTAATCTGTGAGCCCATAAAGAATAGCCCTCGCTTATGAACTCACACACCACTGAGACCAGTAGAAAAATATTTTTTCCTAAGGATAAATCTATTTTTGGTACCAAAAAAGATAAATCCCATGATGGCAAATAAATAATCTAAACTAGACTCTGGAGTCTGTGTCCTATCTGACCCTCTGTACCATTCTGTATCCTTGGTTTCCCCAACCTTGGATTCACTTTGCACTTTCATGAGAAGCAGCAATATTTTCACACCCTCAGCAAAGCATTCTGCCTGGTAGGGCAGAGAGCAAGCCTGGGAAGATCTGCTCCTCTGACACTTGCCTACTGGCTAGTGACCTGTTGGTGTCACCTTACACTACTCAGGTGCTGCTCCACATGGCCCATCCCCTCCCTGCCCTTAGACTATGAGCTCAGTGAAGCCCTAGTTACAGCCCTGTGTGCCCTGAAACCCCACCAACATGGATGAGATGCTGCTTCTGCCTTTTCAGGTCAATGAGTTTTTGCTTAATGGCAGGCCCAATGCAAGAACTGGGGTTTGACTGATTTGTACCTGAGTCTTCAATTCAGGGAGACTCACTGTATAGGATGGTGGCATCTAGAGAATGACACCCACAAGATAGTGCTGACAGAGATGGCTGATGACATCTAGAGAAAGGATACAAGATAGTGCTGACATAGATGGCCAGGCCAAAGGAAACACAAAGGAGGAAGTGTCACCTTAGCCTTGTCAAGGTATCGCAGCTCTGTAGGCTTGCATTAGAATAGAGATAGTCTTAGATCCCCTGATTGCCCTGCCTGTTGAAGTCACTGCTGACAATACTAACCCTAATTTTAGCTAAGAAGCAGTTACAGAAAAGAATACATTGCTCCTTTTGATTAATAAAAGACTGGGATGTTAGGCACAAAGAAAACTAGTTCCCATCTACCAAAAGGAGTCACTTGCCTTCTCTCTGGCAAAATGGACAAATGATGCACAACAAAGCTCATGCTGGCCTGCAGGGCTACTTCAGTATTATAAATACCTATTTTCTGGGGAATATTATTTTAAGGTGTGTTACTTTTGTTTATGTTGCATTTGTTTAACTCTGTGACACTGTTACTATGCCTGTCTAAAACACCTGACTGGTCTAATAAAGACCTGAATGGCCAATAGTGGAGCAGGAGAGAGGGAAGGTGGGGCTGGCAGGCAGAGAGAATATATAGAGGGAGAAATCTAGGAGGAGAGATCTAGCAGCCAGAGAAGGAGGAGGATGTCAGGTGCTAGCTACCCAGCTACACAGCAAGCCACAGAGTAAGGGTAAGATTTACAGAATAAAGAGAATGGGAAAAGCCCAGAGGCAAAAGGTAGATGGGGTAATTTAAGTTAAGAAAAGCTGGCAAGAAACAAGCCAAGCTAAAGCTGGACATTCATAATTAAAAATAAGCCTTTGTGTGATTTATTTGGAAGCTGGGTGGCAGGCCACCCAAAAGAGTAGAAAACGCCCAACAACACCGGTTAAAATCAAAGAGTTATGAAAACTTCCAAGAAGGATTATTATTATCTGATTGAATGGCTTACTTCATGGTAACCAAATTTTATCTGGGTAAAGCAAATGTTTAATTTCCCCATCTCACTGCTTTATGCATCCTATTTTTATGCATCATTTGTAAATGTCACTGTCAAACACTGTAGATACCAGAAACCCTACAACTGAATTCCCCAAATCTATTTCCTAGAGCCAGTGGGGAATGGAGTGGACTAAAATCCTGTCCTTCTGTCACTTCTGGATATTAAAAGGCCATTGTATCATAAACTGGATACTTATATGTATAAAAAATGGCAACACAATTAACATATCATCTTTAAGCCCTACATAAATGTGAATCAATGAATTGATTTGTATGATCTTGTGGTGATATAAAATATGCCTGAAGACCAGAGAACAGAACAAGCCACTAGATTAAACATAGAGGCCAGGCAGTAGTGGCATACACCTTTCATTCTAGCACTTAGGATGCAGAGATTTGTCTGGATCTCTGTGAGTTCAAAGCCACCCTGGACTACATGAGATTGACTCAGACTAGTAGAGAAAACAGAGCCAGGCAATGCTGGCACACACCTTTAATCCCAGGAAGTGATGGCTGGGAAGAGAAAGGTATATAAGGTTTGAGAAGGCAGGAACTAAAGGCTTTTCGGCAGAAGTATCCCTTTCAGCTATAAGCCCTTTTGGTGGAGCTCTTTCAGGCTGAGAAGTTGGTGAGGTAAGAGGTAGTGGCTGTGGCTTGCTCTACTTCTTTGATCTTTCAGCTTTCAGTCCAATATCAAGCTCCAGGTTTTTTATTAGTAAGACCATTTAGCAATTTGTGTTACTAATCTAGTCCCGTGGAGAATGTGATATCTAAAGAAACTCAGTTTTATGCCAGGTGTCCATCTTGGTACCCACTAGCCATTTTGCTCTGACTCCAGTTTTGAAGATGGGTTCCCAGTAATCCTGACTCAGTGATATAAACTAAGAAATGTACAGCCATGACTGTTTAACTGATATGATATGACTAACTGCATTCTGGCTACAATTGGCTCTCCAGAAGAGCTAGGAGGGCAGGTCTCATGAGGAACAGAAATAAGTGCTGCACTTAGGGCTTGATCTGCTAATCAGAGCAGTGGGAGGTTCCTTCCTTCTGGGTCAAGGACCACAGAGAGCAGCATGCATCTAGGCAGATAATCAGTTTCCTTAAGTGGCATAGTTATTAGAACAAGCATGCAGGATACTGCTGTGGGATGGTCTGTATGTCAAATTGCTCTGATTGATCAATAAATAAAACACTGATTGGCCAGTGGCCAGGCAGGAAGTATAGGCAGGACTAACATTGAGGAGAACTGAGAGAACAGGAAGGTGGGAGGAGACACTGCCAGCTGCCACCATGACAAGCAGCATGTGAAGATACCGGTAAGCCACAAGCCACTTGGCAAGGTATAGATTTATGGAAATAGATTAATTTAAGCTATAGGAACAGTTAGCAAGAAGCCTGCCATGGCCATACAGTTTGTAAGCAATATAAGTCTCTGTATTTACTTGGTTGGGTCTGAGCAGCTGTGGGACTGGCGAGTGACAGAGATTTGTCCTGACTGTGGGCAACGCAGGAAAACTCAAGCTACAGGATACAACAGAAAAAGAATGATATCTTCTTTGCATAACTATCTCCCTAGATACAGTTTCATGTACAGGTTTGAGGAAACTGAGCCTTCCTTTGGGGGCTCCCTTCCCCTCACCTCCCAAGCCAGATTTTCAGAGTGCAGTTTGTCAGGTCCTCAATGCTCAGTGAGAAGAATCCATGTTTGGTTTCCTGTCATCATTTTGGTGACAGTGCTGCCCTTGGATTCCAACAAGTGAATCATGGCGGCCCTGTTGCCACACAAGCAGCCTTGGTATATGGAATATAACAATAAAAACTATTATAGGCCACTGTCTTGGTATACCTGGCTTGTTGTCCATTGAAAAGTCTGTGAAGTGCCCAGAACTCTTAGCTGACAATGAGGTAGTAGACCTGGAAACTCAGGCTGTGCTAACCAACCTGCAGCTGAGGCATGAGAACCCGGTTTTAGACCTCAAAGCACTAGAAGCCCATACCTAGGGCAGGGAAGAGGGGTATATTCCAAATGGACTTCTCATCCCTTGGGGAGGATGGTGTGAATACTGTGGGCTCCAGGGCAAGGGTGTAATGGTGCTGAGAAGGCAGCTAAATAACAACCCTGTCAACTTACCAACTCACCATCACAGTACAGATTCTAAAGCCGAAGCAACAGTGAGCCACCATTGGCTTGCTGAGCATGGCCCACTGTGGGATAGCAGACCCACCCAGACTGCTATGCTCTTATAAAGGGGATATCAGTGAGAGATTTCTTCCAGCTGTGCCTCTGTGGCCTTGTTGACACAGCCTCAAGTACCTTGGCCTTTAGCGGAAAGGAAAGCTGCCAAGAAGTGACTCTTGTGCTAAAGCTTACTTTGGTTGCCCACTGTTGTCTGGATTGCACAGATAAATAGTGTTTAGTGTCTGGGGCCCCGTATGTGCTTTCCCATGATGTTGTTTCTGTCAAAACCCAGGCAGTGCATGAACAGTATCCAAGGGACCAGGTGGCAAGCCTTGGGCCAGGCACTGAGTTGACACCAATGCCCTGGCAAATCTGTGATGAAGAGAAGAATCGATGGAGAAGCCCAACAATGTCGGGTCCTTCCACAATGCAAGAGCTCTGTGGAGAGCTTCCCCCAGACAAGGAAGGGTGGGTCTCACCCAGCCATTTCTCATCTTAAAAGTCCTAAATCTAGCTCTGATTTCTTGAGGTTGATTGAGGAGGGTTAGGTGGTGTGAGAGCCCGTTCTTGGGTTCCTAGTGGCTTTACCCAGCAGGTCCGCATAAAGGATGATTAGGACCACGGACCTGAGTGCAGGTGTCTGAGATGGTCTGCACTTGGCTGTGCTGACAGAGGAGGTCTTTTGCTCCACCCCTTGGCATCTCTATAAAAACCCTGGGGCAGAGACAGTCTGGGCCCGTTGGAATAGGTTCCAGGCCCTCTCGAGGCTATCCTTTATTTTCTATCTGTTTATCTCCACAAGATTCTCCACAATAAATCCTTCTATCTAATATTTCCTGCTGCTCACACTCAAGAAAACTCTGGGGAACTGTGGGGTTGGTGGGTAAATGCTCCACAGAATGGTGCCATGAACAGGGACTAAAGATAAAAGAAAAAAAGGGACTAAATAAAAAAGGGGGAACTAAAGACAAATGAACAGGGACTAAAGACAAAGTGATAGGGACTATAGAAAAAGGAAAATAAGTTTTATTACAGAGTTTTTCGTGAAAGTGCTGAGTCAGCCCTGCCAGTGGAAAGGAATGCCAGTGTTTTATCCTCGAGAGAAAAGGAAAACAGACTGGAAGGATGTCTGATGCTGCAGTGCAAAATTCTCTTCTGTCAAAATTTTCTATTTTCTATCCATTTCTCAATTTCTGTGAAAAATAAGTATAAGGTATACCATAGTAATATGGTGTAGGAAAAACGTAGAAGTGTAAGATCGTGTAGAAAATAAGGCAAGTAGACAGAAAAACTTCAATTTTCTAACTTTGGGGGCTATGAATGCAAACTGGGGAATCTTTGGGCTTTACAGGTAGTAAAAAAGCTCTTCTTTGAGCTTATGGGGAAGAATAAGTTTCCTATGGAAGCTTTTGACCTGGAGACAGCTGAAATGCTAAGTCCAAGCAGCAGGAGAAAGTGTTTTCTCCCTGAGGCAAAAATGGGGGTGTAAGAAGTCAAAGTTTAAAGTTGGGAAGTTTTGAGAAAAGTTGGTCTTTCTCCTGGGGGAAAAAATCTTTCTCTTAAACTAAGAGCTTTTCTTGGAAAATTTGGGGGGATGGAATCTCTCTAAAAAAGCTTTAATCTTTCTGAAAAGCTCTCTTAAACTTAAAAACTAAAGCCTTTCAGAACTCTCTCGCAGGACAAATTAGAATCACGTGAAGATATTAGTATGGGGACCACCTGTGATTAGCTCTAAGAGAAAACAGCAAACATCTTAAGACAGCAAAACCTCTCTAAGTTATCTTTCAAGCTTTAAAAATCCTACCTACAATGCAGGAGGCAGGGACAAGTTCCTAAAAACATCTCTTCTAAGCTCTGTCTCTTCAAGCTAGTAAAAGAGAGTGGGTCAAAGTCCCCTGAGTAAAACACTTGGGAGAGTGTGGGTAAAGAGCTAGGGAGAGCCCAAAAGGGCAGGAAACTTTACCTGAGAAAAGCAAAAAAACCAAGTTTTTGAGTTATGCCAAGCTGAGGCATCAAGGGTTTTGTTTCTGAGTGAGCATTTCAGAATGAAAAGGTGCTCCTAATCATCCTAAAGATCCCCTGAAGCAATGCAAACTGTTAGCATGGTATCCTAGCTTCTGAGCAAAAACCCAGAGGTGACTGGCCAGCGTCTCTGAGTTGGAGTGCATTTCAGGGATAATAGGGTTCCTGCAGTAGTAAACTTCTGGGAGCACAGAGCTGAGGCAGGAAGGGGCAGGACCCAGGAGAAGATTGCTAATGAACAAACAAAGCTAAAGCCGGTGGGAACAGCACAGTTGTCTGCTTTCCTACAAGTCCCAGGTTGATAGGTACACAGCTGCAAAAAGAAATCTGAGAAAAGCTTTCCTATCAGAGCAAGGACCTTTCTGGGAAAACAGTAAAGCTGAACTGTGTCTGAAGCAGTCGTGCTGCTGAGTCAGAACACTGTCTGGGGAAAGAGCCCAGCCAGGGCAGAAAAGAACTATCCAGGAGTAAAGCTTTCTTTTCTGTCAGAGAAAGCATCTCTTTGAGAAAAGCTTTGTTTCAACTGACTCCTGAGATGAGGGGGTGTAGCTCTGAGGGGTGATTGCCTCTGGCATAAGCTCTGTCCTTGAGCACCCAGACAAAAACAACCCACTGGGGGACTGGGCCAAACACCTGTCTTAATAGGAGTTTAGAAATGGCAAAAACCTCTCTTTTTAGATTTTCAGTCTATATGCAAACCACACAGACCCCAAAACCAGAAACGGACAAAAAGCCCCTACCTTCAGTAGCAGGGAAAGCCTGCCACTGTAGTGTCAGAAACTGTTTCTGGGGCAGAGGGGATAAACTGAGACCAAACTGGATACTGTCAGGGAGAAAGACTCTGAAGAAACAGAGAAGGAACATAATCCTCCCCAGAAAATTCATGACCTGAACAAGATGCTAGAATTTGAGGCAGATTCTGGGGGAGAAAAAAAGCCCCTACCTCCAAAGGCAACTAGCAGAGGTACAGAGCTACAGACAGATACCTGAAGCTCTGCATCTGGGGGGGAAGGAACAAGCAAAATGAGATAAATCAGTGGGACAAAATCTCTCTGAAGGAGCTATGAAAAAGCTGTTGTAAAAGTTTGTTTTTCACTGACTGGCTAAGGCAAACACAAGCCCCCAGGAAAGTTGCTATCAGAAATGCCAACCTCAATACCGGCTAACAAAGCAGGTGCAGTTCTGATCCGGGGCCAGTGTCAAATGAAGGAGAGACACCTGTTAAAGCCAGCTAAGGAGAGAATAGAAATCTCCCAATGTCCCATAACTGAAAACTTAAAACTCTTGCTTCAAATCTCTTGTTGCAAATGCAAAAACCTCCTAAGCAAGTCTGGTAAAAGTACCAAAAGTTGACTCCCAGACCCGAAAAGAACTATGGGAAAAGGAGTCCATAACCTAGCTCTTAACAGTGAGCTGATGAAGAGAAATGAATTCTGGGAAATGTAGTATTTCAGCTAAAGATGGCAATACTGTCCAAAAACTTTTCAGCTCAGAATGAAGTTTCTTTGCAAAGCAATGCTAGAAAGCTTAATCTTGCGCCTTGAGAACTCAGATCAGGAAAAAGCTACCTATAAGAGCAAACAAGCCACTTTAAAATCCTTAATAATGCAGGAGAAAGCAGGTTATACACTAAACGCTGTCTTAGATATAAAGAAACTTACGTTGAAATTAAAAGAGTTCTTTACCTTTGCACAAACTGCATGCAATGAGTAATTCCTTTGCACATCTAATAAGGAGACAAGGAAGCAGGCATTCAAAAAGAAATGACTGCTTTATAGATGGGAAACAAACTTCAGAAAATCTAGCTGTCTTACAAAAGAGTTGCTTCACCCGAAAGTTCCTTATAAGAAATCAATGCTAAGCCGGGTGGCGGCGGCGGCGGCGGCGCACGCCTTTAATCCCAGCACTCGGGAGGCAGAGGCAGGCGGATCTCTGTGAGTTCGAGGCCAGCCTGGGCTACCAAGTGAGTTCCAGGAAAGGCGCAAAGCTACACAGAGAAACCCTGTCTCGAAAAATTTAAAAAAAAAAGAAATCAATGCTAAATATCACAGCTGCTAATAATATCAGGAGTTAAAGCTAATGAAGTAAGAATACTAAATCCTGAAAATGCTTTCTCTCAAAGTAAGCTCATGAAGGATATGTTTCATGAAAGAACATCTATGTTCTTGACTCCTTTGAATAGTAATAGTTTTGGTGAAAATATTGGAACTAACAACAATCAAGTCAAAATGTTTCAACAAATGCAAGACACTATTCACAAAAGAAAGCTGCCATGTTCTGAGGGCCATATAAGAACTCACTCCAGTCTTCCTGGTCCTTTAGCTGAAGGTAATGCAATGGCTGAGCATTATCCCAAGTGTAAATGGCTCAACAGTCACATGTTCTTCATCAAAATAGCAAAAGCTTAAGAGAAAGTAATTCAATCTTGCCAAAGAAGCAGCTCGTCAAATAGTTAAATGATGTGGAATATGTCCAAAATATTTTCCTGTCCCTCACTTAGGGGTAAACCCTCGAGATCTTCTTCCCAATCATCTATGGTAAATGGATGTTACTCATTTTGCAGAATTTGGCAAATTAAAATATGTACATGTGACCATTGACACTTATTCAGGATTTTTAATGGCTAGTGCACAACCTGGGGAAGCTACAAAACATGTAATTATGCACTGATTGAAGTTCTTTTCGTATATGGGTATACCAAAAATTATTAAAACTGATAATGGTTCTGGATATAGTAGTAAGGCATTTCAACAATTTTGTACCCAATGGGAAATCGTACATAAAACAGGTATTTCTTATAATCCTCAGGGACAAGGTATTGTACAAAGGACTCATAGCAGTCTTAAAATACAACTTCAAAAAATAAAAATAAAAAAGAAAGAAATTTACCCTCAATCGCCACATAATGCATTAAATCATGCATTTTGTTCTGAACTTTTTGAATATGGATGAACAGTATTGTAGAGCGGGCGCATAGCAGTCTTAAAATACAACTTCAAAAAATAAAAATAAAAAAGGAAGAAATTTACCCTCAATCACCACATAATGCATTAAATCATGCTCTTTTTGTTCTGAACTTTTTGAATATGGATGTCAGTGAGCAGTCTGCCACAGAGAGGTTTTGGCACAGTAGCACCCAAGCAACTTTTGCTCAAGTTGAAATGGAAAGATCCCTGCTTGGGATTATGGAAGGGTCCCGATCCTGTTTTAATATGGGATCGAGGACATGTTTGTGTTTTTTCACAAGAGGAGAATGAAGCTTGCTGGTTACTGGAGCATCTGGTAAGGAGTGTGGAACTAAGAAAAGTCAGCTCCAATGACGTTCCTATAAAGGAACCAGAATGAAAGTGGCTCAATTAGTGTTTCTGAGGTTTTGTCACTGGTTAATGCAAACAGTGAGGAAATAGAGTTCAGAGCTGTGCTGCTTTTGACTTTACTAGCTCCTTTAGAAAAATACTTTATATCACCTAATAGCTGTGCAGTATTTGGCAAAGAGCTTTACAGCAGCTAAATACGGTAATTTCACCCTCAGCGTGAAGTGAAGTTTTTCGGTAGAACAAACCAAGAGTACCTCTGTAATAGAAACGTTTGTCTGAATTGAAGCACTTAGGGGAGCTATTTTATGATTTTGGATGAAGGGACAGCCTCTAGTTAAAAACCATTTACCGCTGACAGTACATCTCTGCTGGTTTCAGAATGGCGTATCACAACTCTATAACGACAACACTCACTAAATCCCAGTGTTTTATAGCAAAGCTGACTATAAACTCTAAACTTTAGAAATGATGTACATACTTCCTGTCTAGTTAAGAGAATCTTTCTAATAGAGATAGTGATAATAATTAAGAGTAAGAAGTAGGAAAAGATGAAAATAAGATATGTGAGTTTGTAGAAATTATTCTGTCTTGTTAGATCTGTGTTAAGAAATCTTTAGGTGTTTGCTAAGTTAAAATATGCTAATGGTAGCCCTATATAAGTTTGTAAAATAGATCTATAGAGTTCCTTTAAGAATATAAGCTTGCAAGAAGCATCTAAGGTAGTCTTAAGACATATAGTAATAAGCTTGTAAGAAGTAAAGATGCTTGTTGTAAATGTAAGTTTAAATAAGAAACAAGATAAGAAGTATATAAGTAATAAGAAATATATTTTCTAAAGTAGTTCTATAGTTTCTTAAAGAGTATAAATAAGTAGATGTTAATATGTTATATGTGAGTTTGTAAAAATGTGTAAATGTTGAGTGTGAGTTTATGCTTAAGCACATGTTATGTGAGTTTGTGAAAAAGTGTAAATATTGAGTGTGAATCTATGCTTAATGTATATGGTTGAAAAAAACTGAGACACAGAAGGTAGTGTCCTAGCAGACTGCAAAGCAGGCAGTCTGAATGGTTTCAAAAGCTCCAGAAGCCGCTAAGATGCTAAGAATGGTGGACGCCAGAACCAGCACAAGGCATCCGCAGCTGAGATCTGTGGAAAATCAATGCAACACAGAAAAACCTGAGCAAATAGCAAAAATGGTGCAGTTTAAAAATATTACTATAAGCCGGGTGGTGGTGGCGTGCGCCTTTAATCCCAGCACTCGGGAGGCAGAGGCAGGCGGATCTCTGTGAGTTCGAGGCCAGTCTGGGCTACCAAGTGAGTTCCAGGAAAGGCGCAAAGCTACACAAGAGAAACCCTGTCTTGAAAAAACAAAACAAAACAAAACAAAACAAAATTACTATAACTAAAAAGGTCTCTGGCTTGAGAATAAAAGTTACAGAGATGCTTGTTTTAACTAAAATTGCTAACTGCAAAAAGTTTTGGTTGTAAAACATCTCTTCATATTTGGAAGTGAAAGCCTGATACCAGAATTTACCTTTTTGAACTTTAAACAATGAGATAAAAAGATTTTGGTTATGGATTTCTTCATATTTAGAAGACTAGTACCAGAATTTATTATTTGAATTTTGAGACTTAATGAACTGAACAATAGATTTCTTTGCAATGGGACAATTTTGAGTTTACTTATAGTAATGACCTGGGAACTATTTTCTGGAATTATTTGTGTTAAAAATGGAATTGTTTAAATGAAGAAATTTATTGTTTATACCTTGACTCAAGATGCAGTTTTGTGTATGCATATATGCTGGTGATTCACAAATTGTTCTGTTAAAAATGCAATTGTTTTGTGGAACTGTTTATGTAAAAATGGAATTACTTATGGAACTGGTTTTGTGCTACAAATGGAACTGTTTAAACAGAGAAGTTTGGGATTTACAACTAGGCTTGAGATTTTGCTTAAAAAATTATAAAGAAAAGAGAGAGTTAATATTCTTTATTTTACTTAATTTAAAACATATTTTCTTTGAGTGGATTAATGTCATGTTTTGTTAGTAAGAAATGCAAATGCGGTATACTAAGAGACTACTTTTAAAGTGTAAAGAGTTTTATTAGGAAACTGCTTTTGGATGTTTTGCTAAGTTTTCAAAGTGTTAATGGTTAGATTGAAAATATTGCTTTTCAATATGGGTTTGTAGGAATTGTATAAGTTTGTTTTTTTTCTAACTAGGTTTGAGATTTTGTTTAAAAAATTATAAAGAAAAGGAGGAGTTATGAGTGAACTAAGGTTGAATTATGTTTACAGAAATTATGTTTAACCTATTGGTATTAATGCACACTGGTTTTGTGGAGTTAAGGAAATATTTAAGTTTGCTGTGAATACATCGAAGTTTTTCCTATGTTCTGTTAGCAAGAAAATTCAAATGATTAAGAGTTAAAGTTGTAAGATGGAGAAAATTGTTAACTATACATAGCACCATATATGCTAATTCAAGTGGTTCTGTTAAGACTTTGTTTTGTGTTGTAAGATTGGGAGAATTGTGACTACTATGTGTAGCAATATTTATGCTAACCTGTTAATGGTAATGATGAAGCTAAGGGATTCTTTAAGTTTGTAGTTGCCTTAAGAATTTTTGGTTTAGAAAGGGCTTGAGGCAGCTAAGACTGCTGTAGTCACCTTGGACCTAATTCAAAAGAGAAATGCCATCTATATCATCCTCTACTCCCATACTGGGAGGTGTAACAGCTATGGAGATTGCTGTAAGCCATTAATAATGTTTTTTATATATTAAGAAAGGGGGCCTGTGGGAGCCCGTTTTCGGGTTCCTCATGGCTTTACTTAGCATGTCCGCATAGAGGATGATTAGGACCATGGGCCTGAGTGCAGGTGTCTGAGAACAGTCTGCACTTGGCTGTGCTGGGGGGAGGTCTTTTGCTCCACCACTTGGTGTCTCTATAAATACCCTGAGGCAGAGACAGTGCCTGTTGTAACAGGTTCCAGGCCCTCTTGAGGCTATCCTTTATTTTCTATCTGTTTATCTTCGCAAGATTCTCCGCAATAAATCCTTCTGTCTAATATTTCCTGCTACTCACACTCAAAAAAACTCTGGGGAACTGTGGGGTTGGTGGGTAAATGCCCCACACTTGGGTTCTATCTTTTTCTCTCCTTGCTCACCCTTTATACAAGGCAGCTCAGGACACCCCACACGAGCCCCTCCTTCACCCTGTTACTAAACCTTTCCAGAAGCTCCAGCAGGCTCTTCTCCAGGCCGCAGTGCTTCACCTCCCAGACCTAACCCGTCCCTTCTCCCTCTATGTAGTAGAGAAGGAAGGATTTGCCCTTGGAACTCTAGGGCATCAGCTGCGACCCTCCTTTGCACCTGTAGCATATCTGTCAAAGAAGCTAAACCTTACCAGTCATGGATGGGCACCCTGTATTTGTGCTTTAGCAGCTGCTGAGCTCCTTATTCGGGAATCAGGGAAGCTAAGCTTTGGATCACCTATTACTGTCTTCTCTCACCATAACCTGTCCCATCTCTTAGCTTATAAATGCTTACAAACTTTACCTCCTTCCCAGGTCCTTTCTCTCCAGGTGGCATTACTAGAAGGTGTCACACTTACTTTTCAGACCTATCTACCACTTAATATTTCAAGCCTCCTCCCTCAACCTAATGCTAACTATTCTCCTTCTCAATCCTGCACTGAAACCTTGGAGGAGCTGTTACTACACCCTTCACACATACAGGAGGGCACATTGCCTCAGGCCACTTATACCTAGTACACAGATGGCAGCTCCCTTTTACATGAAGGGGACCAGTAAAGCAGGCTATGACATAGTGTCAGATACTGAGATGATAGAGGCACAGGCATTACCCACACACACCGCTAACCAACAGGCTGAGCAGATAGCTCTCACCCGTGCCTTCCAATTGGCACAGGGGCAATCCCTAAATGTTTACACAGACTCCAAATATGCTTTCCATATCCTCCTGTCCCATGCTGCTATGTGAAGACAGCGTGGCCTCCTCACAGCAAAAGGGGGATCTATATCTAACTCAGGACAAATAATGGCCATGCTGGAGGCTTCCCACCTCCTCAAGGCTATAGGAATTATCCACTGCCAGTCTCATCAGGCCGAGCTCCATCATCTCTAGGGGAAACAACCGGGCTGACCAGGCAGCCAGGACAGAGGCCCTCCGGGGCCAAGTCTCACCCCACCCACTACAGGGAATCCATACAGTGCAGCTCATACCCATACAGGGAACCCCTGACACTAGGCAAATTCTGTCCTATCTACACCAGCTCTTTCACCCTAATAGTCTTGCTCTGTCTCAATTCGTAAAAGCCCACCTGCAGCCCACCTCCGAGGACCTACAGTTCTTAAGAACTATTACCGCCTTTTGTGAAATTTGCCAAAAAACAGACCCCAATACCAAGTACAGAAGTCAGCCTTTTCCCACCCACCAGGCTAGAGGGTCCCGTCCAAGGACTGACTGGCAGCTCAATTTTACCCATATGCCCACTGTCAGGAAAATTAAATATTTCCTCATGATGGTGGACTCATTTTCAAATTGGGTGGAGGCATACCCTGTTTCTAATAAGCAGGCTCAGATAGTTGCAGACATCCTTCTCTAAGAAATTATTCCTGGGTTTGGGATTCCTGCCTCCCTTCAGTCTGACAATGGTCTGGAGTTCACCTCCCAGGTTTCTCAGACACTAGCTAAGGCTCTTAACATTCCTTGGCATTTTCATATCCCATACCGTCCTCAATCCAAAGGAAAGGTGGAGTGTACCAACCAGTCTTTAAAATCTATTCTTACTAAGATGTCAGAGGAACTTTACATCGACAGGGTAAGACTATTGCCTCTAGATCTCCTCAGGCTCAAGGCTCTTCCAAAAAAGTCTCTTTCAATTTCTCCATTTGAACTAATGTATAGAAGGCCAGTTCTAACACCAGGTCTTCTATCCAACCCTTCAACCATTCCAGAGAAGCCTGTTAACTCCCCTTTTATGTCACCTAAGGTCTATCCTGTGGAACTTTGCAGACCATTCCTTACCTCACCCATGTGACAGTTCTTGTCCATCTCCAATCCACATTGGAGATCAGGTTCTTCTTTCCCCTCCAGGCCAGCACCCTTCACCCCTTTCCCCTAAGTGGCAGGGACCCTTCAAGGTAATTCTTATGACTCCTACAGCTGCTAAACTCGAGGGCTTTCCTCACTGGGTCCACCTGTCTCATCTAAAACCTTTTATCTCACCTCTATCCCAGAAAAATCTCTCTTCATACACAGTGATACAGACAGGGCCCTGCTCTCTCAAGTTCTAGAGGACACCGGATCCACTGCCTTGTCACCAATTCCAGAGGAATGAGGTACCGCCAACTCCAGAGCAAGGGATGACAAACAGCATATCATCCCAGGACTTCAGAAGCTCCCCTCCCTATTCCTCCAAGAGCCAAACAATGTCCACCAAGTCAGCTGGAAACAGTTTTTGAGAGAAATGATGCCCCATACCCACTCATCCACCATCTTTTATAAAAACAAAGAATCCAGGATGATAGGAATTCCCACCACGCCCCCATGGTCTTGCATGCCTGGTGGGATACTTAGTCATTTCCAGGTCATATGTTCTGCATGACCCATAACCCCATGGCTGTGTGCTTGTGTAAAGTGCGTGTTGTAACCACATGATCTATGCACGTGTGGAACAGCCACGTGGGCCTGTATACGCAGGTGCGGCTTGGCCTTTAAAAGCCAGCCCCCATGTTCCCCTGCCCCCTTTACACATGTGTCCTTTCAGCAGGCCTGATCACATCTATCCTTTTCTCCTCATCTTAATAAAACTCTTGTTAGTGGATTCTGTCATGTTTTGTGACTTTTCTTTGCAGGGTAAGAGTACCCCTAAAAACCAATAGAGCTGGCCTTCCCTGGTCTTCAATACTCAGGGATGTGACAACCCTAGTTAAGGTCTTTAAAGGGTGAGCAAAGGGAAGAGTCCCAGAAGGAGCCAGATCCCAGACATGGACCTCTCATGATGACTGCATGTGTCTACAGCTCAGAAATAAGGGACTGTGCTGTCTGGCTGTGCCTGGGACCAGCCCTCAGGGGAACTAAATGGCAAACTTACTTGAACTACATTAGGTAGGAAGGTTGGGGTCTTCGGGAACATGAGTTCTAGTGTAAAGGGAGCCTGTCAGGGTGGCCATGTCAGATGGCCACTATACTCAGCAAGAGAAAACTCTCCAATAATTTGGAGACAACTGTTACTAGGCAGGTTTTTTTCTAATTCTCTATTTAGGTTCCCTCAGTGAGCTGAGACTTACCTGAGATGTCCTGAGAAACATAAAATAAATTTCCACAGAAGGAGAAACTACTAGAAAACACCTGACAGTAAATATCCCATATGCCAGTTACTATGTCAGGTGTTTTAATGTATTTGTACATTATGCCTCCTATCCAGATAAAAATGCCTAAATGACACATTTTACACATGAAAAATCAACTGCATCTCACAGATTTCAGAAATTTCCCAGGATTCTTACTGTTAGGGTTCTAGAGGAGTCCCACAAAAGACCACCATCCACATATGCAATCAGCAAGAGAAAGATCCCAGTATACTGAGGCCGACCCTCCCATATAAAGGCAAAATGGCAATGACCCTGAGAAAAGCTTGCAGGTTCCTTTTATGCACAACTAAGAGGAGTTCCTACAGCAGTCAGGTCATTTTAGATTTGATTAGCTTATGTGAGTGGCAATTGTATTAGCATATTCTAATTGGCTAGGGTTCATTGGGGGCTGGTTTAGGCTATAGCTTTTCTATTTTGGGGCAGGTCTGGACAAGTCTCAGGCTTTGTCCTTATTTGGTCACTATTTCAGGCCAAAGTACATGCAGTTTTCCTCGCCCCTGCTGTTAGGGACATCAGTGATTAATGGCTCTTTGTTCTCAGCTTTAAGAAGCAGGAATTGAGGCATAGTGAGGCCTAGGGAAGCCTAGGGAGGCCAAGGGAGGCCCAGCTTTCAGCTGAACCTTTATGAGCCTGATATTTGTCTGGCCTTCTCACCTATCCAGTTAACAACAAATCCAGGACTTGATACCTCTGTGTATTTATCTAAACACTATACTGTTCCCACTCTTCCCAAGGCAGGTCTGTGTCTCTTAATTCAATTCTCTATCAAGTACTGCACAATGCCTCTCAGGGAATAGAGTGATCCATTCTGAGTGTATTGCACTATAAATCTACTACACTATTGCAACCTAAAGTAAAAAGAATCTGCTGACTGTACCCTACCCATGGAACCACCCAGAATCCTGACATTCCTATGTCTTTGTTGTTCACCATGGAACCCTTCTAATAGCAATAGGATTTTGACATACAGTTCTCTTTGAAATACCATATTTAGATATGTGGTGATAATGTCCTCTGAACATTTGAAGAAAAAAAAAAAAAAAAAAAAAGCTTCAGTATTGGATGTGCTAACTCTGATTTTGTAAAGAATCTTTAAAAAATCATTCTTCTATTGCTATTTTTCTGTGTACCTCCTCACAGGAAATATCCTCATTTGCAATATGCCTAAAGGCACTGATATAGGTGTTCATGAAAGTCCTGTCAAGTACAGCATATAAGTGATGCACAGGCATTTATTGGCCATTCAGACAAAAACAAAAACAAAACAAACAAAAATAACCCCACAGATCTCATTTTAAAGGTAATAAAAGGTCATTTATCCTAAGCCAAATGAGTGACCATGACTCAGTAATATGGATTAAGTTGCTCTGAGTAAAATATTCTAATGTGGAAGTAGTTACATGAACCTCTATAATTACATAAGAAAGTAAGCCATAAACCAAAGTGCTTTAAAAATACATTGGTGGGAACTATTTATTTATTTATTTTGGTTTTTTGAGACAAGGTTTTGGTGCCTATCCTGGATCTCACTCTGTAGATGAGGCTGGCCTCGAACTCACAGAGTTCTGCCTGGCTCTGCCTCCCAAGTGCTGGGATTAAAGGTGTGTGCCACCACCACCCAGCTATTAGGTACTCTTAAGTAAGTAGGTTACAAGGTAGAGAAATATCTGCTTTGGTTTTAGATACTATTTGATGACATTCTTAGTTGTTGGGGTTGATGAAAACTAGAGACTTGTTAATACATTATAAGTGTTTTATCTGACATTTGAAAATGTGGTAGGTCAGACACAAAAGTATAAATGTATGGCTACCAAGGGGACACAAGATAGCCCAAGGTAATTTGGTAATGTATCTGTAACATTCCACATGTCTACAGTCATAAGCCCTAATCAATCAATCAGCCTTTTAAAAGCTTTAGCATAGGTGTGGCTTTATGGGGGAGCTTTAGTTCATAACCATGAATCAAAACAATGAGAAAACAGTATGCTGAGATGAGTGCTTACTGTAAAATTACAAAAAAGTGCCACCGAATGAAAATGAACCCTTCCTATTGATGTTTTTATAATAATTTGAGGGGTTTCTTTTTGGGTTTCAGTTTTTGATTGTTCTTGTTAGTTGTTTTTGTTGTTTTGAGACAAGGTGTCTTGTAGCCCAGGTTGGCCTCAAACTGTCTGTGTTGTGGAGGATGACCTTGAACTCCTGATTCTCCTGCCTCTATCTCCAAGTACTGAGATTACAAATGTTCACTACTATGTTCAGTTTTAGAGTGATTTGAAAATTAGGTATCTTGTATTTGAAGTATCTTTCATCTAGAAGGTAGGCATTTGGGAACATAGGAATTTCCAGGCATATTTTACCTTCTCAGAAACTCCTCTGAGAAATAAAGATTTTATTATAAAAAACCATATTAATTTCTTTTTGTTGACCAACTACTACATAACCATTTATGATTTCCTCCTTGGTGTCAAGAGAAGGCAATGGCCCAAATAGTCCAAATCCCTGTTGAGGGTTAAACCATTCATGGAAAATTGATCACCTTATTGGGGTGACTATGAAGCTTTGCTTTCTGAGGTTGATCAGAAAGATAAAATAGGAGTATACTTTATCAACCACTCAGAGAGCCTGCTAGGATCATGCATAGTGTTCCCATGGGGCCATGGCTTTCCCAGATGGAAGCTTCAAGTAGACTAAAGGCTGTAGCAAATAATGGAGTAGTGATCACTAGCCCTCAGTCAGTAGAACACTCCCAAAGATGCAATTTAGGAATTAGACAAGAGCTAGACAGGAAAAGACTTTGATATCCTGAGATGGCTGTGAAGAGCACCAACACTAGGGTCAGGAGGAAATTTTGCCAGATCCATATCAATTATCCTTGGCTTGCATGGGGAGGGATGTGAGGACCAGAGTCAGCTGAAGTCCTGGAGGAAGATAAATGAAATGATCATAGAAAAATAAGGGCAGCTCCCTATGTGACTCCAGGATTGAAGAAAGGTCACTGGTAGAAATAAATATACCACTTGATATTTAGACAACAGGTACAGAAAATGCTCATTAAGGAGGCTAGGAATGCCAAAGCCAGAATGCTCACCATGTCCCACTATCTTGAGGGGGAGGGATTTCAAGCATCTAGTGCCCTGCACATCAGTTTCCTGGGTGGACCTATTTCCAGGGACTGACCTGTGCAGGGCAGAACAGGTAAGAGCCTCCTTCCTTCATGGAGACCATAGGAAGATGGTGAGGTCCTCTGGGTGCCCCAGGGGGCTTATGTGAGGCCTTGAAACCATAATCATGTGTATCTAAGAAGCATATAGATGCTTTTCCTTTGTGTATGTGTCCATATTTCCCTTTTATCAGAGGAACATAGTCATATTGGATTAAGAACTCACTCTAATGACCTCATCTCAACTGCAAAGTCTCTATTGTCAAGTAAGGTTGCTTTCACAAGTATTATGAGTTGTATTTAAGACTTCAATTAGTCTGTTTGGAAGGTACATTTTCAACCTATAATATTATCCAGGTTCACACACAGTAGGAAACTAATACTGAATATAAGCCTTCTCTCTAAGACTGCAATATGATTAAGACTGAGTCAGTATGTATCATACAATTCATATGTACATTAATTGAGGCAGTTTTTTCCCCTTAAAAATCTGTTATTAAATGAATAGCTCATCTCCCATCTTGCCAACATGTTATAAGTTGTTCTAGGCCTAGGGAGATAGGTCTGTCGGAAAATGCTTGCTGCACAGCATGGTGACCTGAGTTTGGACCCTCTGCATCCATGTAAGAAGAAAGCTAGGCATAGTGGTACATGCTCATAATGCTAGTTTTAGGGAGGCAGAGACAGGAGGAGTGTAGTGGATAGCCATTCCAGCTTTGATCTGGAAGTTCCAACCCCCACTGAGGTTTCAGCAACTGTCACTCCTACAAGGCGGGGCTAAGGGAGGCACCTGGAGACCCAAGATCTGGATGGGCAGCGCTCTCTGTTCCTAAACCCTTGACGGTGGAGTTTGACCGAGCAGAGCTCCAGAGAACACCATTGGATTGCGATACACCTTCCCCCAGACCCCACGATCTACCTATCCCTTTTTTGTAAGTAACCCACTAAATAAATCTTCCTTTTAACTATGTGGAGTGGCCTTAATAATTTCACCAATAGAGGAGCCCTGTAATCTGCTGGCCAGCTAGCTAGTTATGCCTATTCAGTGAGTTCCAGGTTGATTGAGACACCATGTATCAATAAATAAAGTGGAAGGTGATAGAGGAAAACATCCAATATTGACCTTTGGCCTTCATATGCATGGCCACATACATGTATACACACTCACACACATGCATACATATAAAATACACATATATATGCACATGCATACACCACAGACACACATTAAATGTAAACTATTCAATAATAAGAACAAAAAGCTTCTTTGTGTCTATGACCTGAAAGAACCTGGTAGGAAAACGGGAGTGTGTGTGCTCAGAAGTAATGTCTACAGCCTCTAGAAACTTTGGAAGGAAAGAAGAAGTGTGATACTCAATTCATTTCACAGAATTATTGAGCATCTGTTGTATAAAAAAGCTTCAGAGCTGCAAGGAGGTGGCAGGAGGCATCAGACTTCCTGATCTGAATCTTCAAGGAACAGAGACCTAGCACAGTAAAACAAGACTCCATATGGGCTATTTTGAGGCAGAGCTGGTTGCTCTAGTGACAGAAAAAAGAAATCAAGTCTAGGACATCATAGGACTCTAGTATAGATATAATGGATACTGTAACTAAATGATTTACCTGAATTAGAAATTCTTCTATGCTTGCATTTGTACAATGAATTCAGCATAGCTTAATTATGGCTAATTATAAGAGGAAAACAATTTTGTGATAAATGCTCAGATTCCAGACTGGATGGCTTGCTGGAAAAGAGGATGTTGCAGGCATCTTCCCCAAGATAATTCCCTCAAGTTGTTTGGGAACTGTTCAGGCTTGTGGCTAGAGATTGTTGTTCATTCAAGTGCCCTTGGCCATGTGGCTGCTGTTTAGCTATTGTTGCTCAGAATTATTTTCTGATCTAGTAAGCATAGAGAAGTCAAGGATAGGTAAAGACACTTGTAAAGTGTTTTCTCTGCTTGTAATTTCCTTTTCACTTTTCACAGCCTGAAATCTTATTTGTCCTTTCAGATTCAACTCAAGTTCAGATTCAATCAGTTCTCAAGTTCTGGAAACTTAGTCACAATGCTGTTTTTGATTATTCATTTCTGTTTGTTCTCATTGTCTTGTACAGCATCTGGCACAATGCAGAGGGTTTAGAAACCATAATCTGGATGAAGGAAGCTGAAGGACTAAAGGTTATAGGCTAACTCTGCTTAAAGGATGCTTAGAGAAAATAAAGGGAAGAAGAGGACATCTATCTAAATTTTAGGCAGAAGACCCAGAAGAACAAGACAGAAGCACAAAGGGGAAAAGTAAAGTGAAGGAAAGACTGAGAAATGAGATCAAGATGGTGATGAAAAAAATGCAAGTTTTGTGTGAATCTAGTCAATGACCTCTGGTAGACCCATCCATCCTGTTTTCTGTAGAGAACAGAGAAAGCACTGAGTAAATGCCATGGGCACAATCATGCCAATGACTCCAATGCCTCAGCCTCACGGGAGTGGTAAAGCCTTTCTGGGTGAGGCTCAGAGGTATGGTAAAGCTTTCCTGAGGGTTTTCAAAACTACTGATCAGTGTGTGCAAAAACTAGCAACTGCAGCTTCTTCTTTTTGGCTGTTTACAGCCTGTGACTGCTTACCTATAGAGACTTCCTACTGGGACTATCTAACCCCTCCCCCTCTGCTGTGCCTAATAAACATGCTGAGACTCCCTCCTATGGTGGCAGTAGTGTCACTCTGTCAGAGTGCACACCACACTTGACCCAAGCTTTTCTGTACTCATGCATCTGTTTTTTTCTCATTCCGTTTCAACCCCTAGTCAAGATTCCAGGACCTAAGCAGGGCTGGATGTAGCAGTCTTCCATTTATGTTTGGCTATGTTCATTTAACCTTGGCATTACAGAAATAGAGTCCAGAATCCTATCCTCCCCATCTACTTAAGAAGGATTTCTAAAACCCTTGGCAGCTAGGAAAGTTTAGAGAGGAAACAAGGAGACCATGTTGACTCTGAAGGTCAAGGTACAGTTTTACCACTCTGCTTCCCAATAGAAAACAGCCTCTGATCCTTTAGTAGGTAGGAAATCCTACTAAGAGATGGTGATCACCAATCCCATGATCATCAATCCAATGAGGGTTGGTGGCCTACCTTCCTTTGGTGTTGTCCTGGATGTAAGAATGGCCACTGGCTCTTTAGAACTCTCTTGTCCTCTCTAAGGCTCTTCTGGTCACAAGTCCTAAAAGACGCTTCCCTAAGTTGGTTGGTACTTATAGTCGCTGGAAGAAGACAAAGGAACAGTTGTAGATGTCATTAGAACCATAGGTACTTTCATCCCTTCCACTGGCCTCCCACTCCTCCTCCAGATTGTCAAGTTCCCAAATAGAGCTGTGTAGTCTATCAAACTTCTCTTGTTCAGACTTCAGACACAACCACCTCATAGGAAGATCTCAAGACAAGAAAATTCACAGGTTTATGAAAAGCACACTAAACTCAGGAACAATAGGTTCTCTTAGGAAAATACAGGTTACATTTTTTTTAAACAAGGTCTCTCTATGTATCTCAGGCTATTTTTATATGTAGACCAGACTGGCTTTGAACTCTCAGAAATTCACCTGTCTCTGCCTCTTGAGTGCTATTAAAGGTGTGTGCCACTACACCTGGCCCAGGATGCTTTTTGTAAATGGACAACATTCTGGGGTCTGCAGCAATTTTTTAGTTGGTGGGACTTTAGGAAAATAAGTTAGGTCAGTCTTGGGAACTGGTATCTGTTTCTTGTCTAAAGAATTTGTCAATCTATCCTCCAGGATAGATCAACAATCTTTAATAGGTCCAAGAATAGATACTAGCTGTCACTTCTCCCACTGAATTCAGTGTTTAATCTAAGTCTTCTAAATCTATATCCTTTCCACTTTACTAATGAAGCCCATGGAAGAACCACTGGTAGTATGTATATCTGAACCACAAAGAAAAGCTTCCTTCCTCTAATCCAGGTCTCTTAATTTAAGTGTCATAATGTACTATGATTCTCTCCTTTAAGTTTCTGATCTTCAGAAGTCTGTCACAGAGGCCAGTGTGAATACTAGTAGAGCATAGGGCTGGGCATCTAGTGCATTTGAGGCAGTCAAGGTAACTCCCCATCTTCTAGACTGAATATCCGAACTTTGTGATAGTTCAATTCCTTCAGTATTTTTCACGGCAGCTGGGTTTGTCAAAGTAAAAGAACATAATGACAATAGTTGGCATACTTTTATCATGGTATTCAGGATAAGGAGTCCCCATGGTCTATTGTAGTGAGAATTACTAAAATTGAATTCATGAGCCTGTAGAAAAGTGTCTCAGTTCCAGGAGTACCCAAGAATTCACCAAAAGTAGCATTTGGGCTCCAAGCAATTTGCCTGGCCACTTTCTGTGAAGCTTTTGAGAAAACCATGATACAAGTTATTCAAGCATTAGAGCTGACAAGCTGTTTTCTTGATGTCTGCTTGAGGTGAAACCCTCAGGAAGTAAGATGATGCTGGCTACTCTGTACATTGGCAGTTAACTTTTCTTAGCAGTGTAACCTCTAGTTTGCTGGAATGTTAAGTTGCATCTTTGTTCCTCCACCTTCACTAGCTACTTTGTACAGGATACATTATGCAAGCTTCTCTATGCATTAGCTTTTCTGTACTTTACTATTTACTAGGAGAGTCCTCAGGGCTAGACATTGGGCATCATCTGGAGGATGGTCAGGGAAGGTGCTATAGTTGGACTTTTTCTGTCCTGCCAGCTAGCTCCCAAATAACCACGTGGATACTTCTTATTAATTATGAAAGCTCGGCTGATAGCTTAGGCTTGTTTCTAACTACCTCTTAAAACTTAAATTAACCCATATTTTTATTAATCTATGTTCTACCATGTGGCTTTTACCTCTATCCCATTTTGTGTGTCTGACTTGTTCTGCAACTGGCTGGCTTCTCAGCCCTTCTTCATCCCAGCGTCCTGTGTACCTGAAAACTTTTCCAAGCTATTGGCTGTTCAGCTTTTTATTAAACCAATCACAGTGAGATATCTTCACATAGTATAAAGGAATATTCCACAATAAGGTGGATCAAAATTTCTGAGAAAGGGTCATGGTGATTCAGCAGCTGGATGCTTTATTCAGGTTACTCGCTCATAAACCACTCATACAATAATATCCATTTCTCAGTGGGTGTTAGGGATCATAATTACCACTTGTGGAATGTTTTCAAGTTTCCAGAAGAAAGATGATACATCACAGCAAAGTATGATTCTCCAAACTGTGATCTTCTTAAACTTCCCCTGGGGCTAACCAACATAAAATTGCCATTCATGAAACTGAGCTATTATAACAAAGTATGACTATTACCCATAATGATCCCAGATTAATGTTTAAGGTATTGGTGTGCTCATGAAAACAACAACAACTCTTAAATTGGTTGCAAGTAAAGATGGTAGACTAAGTCCTCTGTTATGAGGCTTCATTACTTTTGGATTTGAAAAGCAAATAGAATCCTTTAAAAAGGTTGTTACTTAAAAGAACAGCTAGCAACAGCATTCTTTGAGCATCTAACATATGGTAGGCATATGCATGATCTCTCTGAACTTTCCTAACCAAGGTGGAAAAGCAGTTTTTTTTGTTTGTTTGTTTTTGTCTCCATTTTGCAGAAGACAAAATCTGAGCCCCCAAGATGTTAACTTGCCCAATAAGATGAACCTGGCCATTCTAAATAGTATGGCTAGGAGTGGAAAAAGCCAGATTTGAAGCCACTACAAAGTCCAGACAGGAGCCAAGGAGACTCTGAACTAGATTAGGATAAGGATGAGTTGCACATCTCCAGTTTGGGCATCCCGATGAATAGACCTGCTGCCAATCACAGTGGTGACCCAGGATGGGAAAATGGTTGACAAGGTAAATGACTTTGGTGCAGGATAATGTGAGTTTGGAATAGTCAGGATTGTCTGGGTACGCTAGGGGCATGGAAAGGAAGTTGATATGCAAACTGGATTTACTGGCAACTCAGACAGATATAGCTCAAGGTTCAGTCAATTTTGGGGAAACCTCCAGACCATAGTACGGGTCTGGGTGACAGGTGGCCAAGGGGACAGGTGTCTGTGATGATCTCACCATGGGACTCCTGTTTGGCGTTCACTCTCCTTAAGGGCTTCCATCCAGTCAGCGCTCCCCACCTCTGAGGTTCTCTGTGCCTTTCCTCCTCTTTTTTAGTCGCTCTGCCGGCAGGCCAGGATTGGGTTGCAAATATAATCACAGCCAGCCAGCCTGTAACCTCCAGGTCTGGCGAGCTCCGGGACGAGGCTTAGAGCGCATGCGTACCCTAGCTACGGAAGCCGGAAGGAGTGTCAGAGGCGGTTGGTTGCTTGGGTTTCTGCTGGTGGCGGCGTTGGCGACGCGGCTGGCTTTGGCAGCAATGAACCCGCTGTAAGGCGTAGGCTTCGCGGCGCGGGGGGCGGGGGGGGGAAGAGGAGGACGCCTCGGTGAAGTTTTCCGCCATGAACCTGAGGGGCCTCTTTCAGGACTTCAACCCGAGGTGAGGCGGTTACGTTGGCGGTGCCAGACGGGGGCTTGGGTTCAGGCAGCGGCTGGGAGAGGAAAGGCGGCCGCGGTGTTGCAGCCTGAGGACCTAGGTACCGGCCCGAGGCTCCTCATGGCTGCCAGCTGCTCTCCAGAAAGCAGTGTTGGCCTCAGAGTCGGTTCATCCGCTTCTTCCTCCCGCACCAACTGGAACCAACTGGCGGTGGCCCAGGTTGCCCAGCTTGAAGCTGTGTCCTGGAGGGAAGCCCATTGCTTTCCACTCGTCTTCTTTTCTTGGTATTCCAACTTCTCTGTCTCGATTTCTTTTTTTTTTTTTTCCCCTCACCGCTCTGCCTGTTCCTATTCTCTCTGCCAGGGCCATCTCACTTGATCCTGACACCCCCCCTCCCCCCCGGCCACCTTCCCAGATGTTTCCTCTAGTTCCAGCCCTTGGGGTTTTCCTTGAATTTATGCCTGTCCGCCGTTTCTCTTCTTATTTAACGAACTGATATCTGAGATACTGAATTTTTAGAGTGGTTGCCAGGGTCTGGTAAATCTTACATAATACCTTGGGGGTGAACTTGATCGTTTCCATACGCATTATCTTAGCCTTTGCTATAAGTTTATTCGCAAGAAGTAGATACTGCACTGCTTATTTCCCAGACTTGAAATACCTAATGGGCAGTGTGGAGAAAACATTGGCTAAAGTATAAATCCCTGTCCTTGCATTTGCTAAACTGTTGTAAAAAAACAAACAAACAAAAAGCCTGTTCCCTCTGAGGGCTGTGAGCTCCTGAAACAGAAACCACTTCCTGGTTGTCCCCTTCCACAGCACCTCCCACCCACCCCATCTGTCATATAGTAGACACTTATAAAAAGCCTTTGAAAGTAAACTGAGTCAAGACCTAGACCAGGCCATAGTTAACTAGTGATTCTTTGCTCTTCTTTAATAAGCTGTGAGATGAGTTCACTTTACTGATCTCTTTAAGTCCATTACTATGTAAAAGGAGTATCTGTTCATTTATTTGTAATTCGAAGACATGCACTCAAGTAAGCTAGTCTTGCTCTGTGTGCTAGGTCCTGTGCTAGGTACTTAAGATGCTTGTCAGTCCCAGCCTGGAAGTAAAGGGAAGGTAGATAGATGATTTGCTGTATTGTGCATTCCTGAACTTTTCCAGCCCAGCGAAATCACTTTCTTGGCTGTTTGTTGGACATGAAAGGAACTGGAGAGGAGGAGTGGGGACTATTTGTAGTGCAATCTCCTTGAGGGTGGTGACATTTTAAATTATAAAGCCACTGATAGTGGCTGGGTGCTCGTATTTGTCTTTGTGTTCATATTCTGCCCTTGATCTATGATCATTACTGTTGGCCTTGAAAATATTATACAGAGAGGAAAGTTCATTTAGAGTAAGTATACTATAGTTTTTCCTCTGGTGCTCCTATGAGTTAGGTTTTGTCTATAGGACAACTGTAATGGTACTGAAGCTGGACACATCTTGTGTATTTTCATTATTTGGAGAGGATGGTAAGAAAGAGAAATAAAGACTGAATTGTTTTGTGTCCTTGGGAAACTCACTTATCTGTCAGTTTCATCTGTAGAATGAGTATAATTTTTCACAAGGCTATTAAACCTGAATTAATGGCTGATTGCAGTGTTACAAATAGAAAGTTGGTTTTTTTTTTGTTTTTGTTTTTTTTTTTTTATTACAGATCAGCTAGTCCAGAAGCTGCAAGGTGATGTTCCAAGTTACCTAGGAGTTGTGAAAGCAAAATAGTGGTCCACTTATAATGAATGCCCTTAACCAGTTTTTCCTTTAGCATTTTTCCCTCTGAATACAAGTTTAAAAATTATAATGAAATGCTTTGAAGAGATTTATACTGATCATCAATACACTTATTAGTGCTTGAATTCTAAGTGGAGTAAAATGCATCTCTCCCTAAAAAAATTTAAAGGTCTCTTGTAGCCCACCATTGTCCTGACTCAGTGTTATTAGTGGGAAGGAACAGTTGTTACCTTAAAGATGTTTCAAGAATACAATGACCAGGTGATACTAACAAGTCAGAGTTTTCTTAGCTGGTGGTATTTCGTGTATTGTTGATGATCTAGTTCTTAACATTGTGTTTTAATCTTGCTCCATGCTGACAAAAGCCTTTCAGATATATGGGGAGCAAAATGAGGGGAAACACCCTGTGCTAATAACCTCAGATCTTTATACTGCTCTCTTGTTCTCTGTCTCTAATTCTCAACCAATTCACGCATGTTCCTCTTACTCTAGGACTTTATCATACCTACTTATTTAATAGGAATGATTCTTTCTCTCCTTGACTTGATTAACTCCTATTTATCATTCAAATTTCTGCTCACTTAATAGTTGCTGAAGGATTTTGTCCTGGCCTCTCCAACCTGGTCCACTACTCCTTGTTTGTACAATCTCTGTAGAATACATAGGTTCCCTGTAGAGCACTTACCTGTGCCCTTGCATTTGTCTTTGTTTATTTAATATTTCTCTTCCCTACTGAAATTCAAGCCATGTGAGGCCAAACCCATGACTTTTATTACTGTTGTTTATATGCATGAGATAATAGCTGGCTCTGTAAGTATTTGTGAAATGAATGATAACTCACCACAGCCTGTAGGAAAAGTCTAAAGCTGCTTCTTTCAATGACTGCTTTCCTGCTCAATGTATGGACTATTTGTTTTTCTTATCTCTAGCTATGTCCCTTCAGAGTGCAACTGTTCCATTGACAAGATGGGAAAGACCTTAACAGTATAGGAGAATGTTCTCTGGAGATTATTAATGTATCACAGAAATAGCTACTGTTATGGTTTGGTGGTCTCTACCTTTCAAGTCTTGGTCAGTGAGAATTCACTGCAGTATTGTCAGTTTTCTAGAAATAGTAGTAACAGAATGATTCAAAAGTGTTTAGCACCCAGCTATGAAGGGCTGACAGCTAACCCTCTACCTATTTCCAACTGCTACAAAACTGGTTGATCATGAACTTATTTCCATAATGGCCCTTTAGTTGCACAAGTCAAAATTCTTGAAACATACTATGTCTACCAAGAATCCTTCTTGACTGCCTAAAGCCTCTAACATTTTTACAGATTAAACAGACTATTAGAAGTATACAGAAATGGAAAACTGATTCTAAAATGTCCCTGGGAGGTAGAGATTTGGGAGTATGTGGCTTTAAATGGGCAACCTGACTACATCACAAGTCATCAGGGATGTCTGCTCTTTTGGTAGAGTTGTTATTTGTTAGAAAAGACCCTTCAGCCCTGGTAGCTATACAGCACTGGAAAGCTATGAGAACTCTGCTTGGCATACTGGCTCATCTGTAGTGGGCTCCTGATGCGAGTGAGGTATATCCCTTGGGTATTCTAGACTGGAACAAAGACTGAAAAATGCCTTTTGGGATGGTGGGTGTTATGTGGACATGTGTAGATGTAACAGTCTTATTAAATAAGAAACACAGAGCCAAATGCAGAGTTAAAAGCCCAAGAGGTCAGAACAGTAGCTAAGAGCTGACACTCAAAACCTTTCTTACCCTTTGCTGCTGCTGTCGTCCTTCCCCTCAGAAAGATACCTACTTTCTGTGTATCTGTCTTTTTATTGACTTTCTGTTCTGCCTTCTCATTGGTTGTAAACCCAACCACATGACCTCCTCGTCACTGCCTGTCTATACAGACCTCCAGGTCTTCTATGGTTAGTATTGAGATTAAAGGCGTGTATCCATGCTGCCTGTATCCTTGAACACACAGAGATCTGTCTGTCATGTAATCAGGATTAAAGGTGTGCGCCACCACCACCCGGCTTCTGCTATGGCTTGATATTAGCTCTGACCCCCAGGCAACTTTATTAGCATACAAATAAAATCACATTTCAGTACAAATAAAATATCACCATAGACATGTAATACTATTGAAGTAAATTATCTTTGCAAACTTATTGTATGCTTCATCTTCTAAAGCCATTCTTTAGTCTTTGTAAGTTGTCTTTTATCTAAAATCAGAAAAAAAAATGAATGTGGTTGTTGGTGACAGTTCACAAATGGCCTCTGCAGGCACCAGATACTTACAGACATGCATACAGGCAACATACCCATTCATATAAAGTAAATTTTTTGAAAAGAATTGTTTAAAAAGAAAGGGCAGTGTTGTATGACCACTGCAGATAATGTGTGCAGTGTTTTAAAAATACATGCTGTTGAGGTTAGCATATAGTTCAGTGGTAGAGCTCTTGTCTAACATGTACGGGGTTTTAGGCTTGATTCTCTCCAGCACTGTAAAAAAGTATATAGTGTTAGTTACTCCAAATAATCCTTACAGATTGTATTTTTTAAAAACAGGCCACTGATCTGTCAATATGAGTGTACTGTCTGTACTGATAATGAATTACTGTCTGAATGACTGCACATCTATTGTTGGGGTGTATAAAGCCACTGATAGAATATTCTCATGACTTTTACTGATTAATAGTTGTTAATAAATGCTATGACTTATGAGCATCCACCATGTGTCAACACAGTATTGCCACTTTACTTTTCATTATCTTTACTCTTTATAATAGCCCTGCATATCAGAAAACAGCTTCATTTTATTTTATTTTCTAATTGTAATACATTTTTGTTTATTGATTGTGTATGTATGTGTGTGGGTGCACATATTACATAGTGTGCATATGGAGGTCAGAGAACAGTTTGTAAAAGTCAGTTCTCTTCTTTCAGCATGTGGGTCCTGGGATTTGAAGTTATCATCAGGCCAGTGGCAAGTGCTTCTGTCTGTTGATTCGTCTCTGGTCCCAAACAGTTTCATTTTACAGAGTCTGGACTTCTCTAAAGTCAAACAGGCAATTATGAACCAAATCAGGATTCTAATCCAGGTTAGGTTTCTTCTGAAGCTTTTTGTTCCACCCTACATGTCCTTTCCTTCTATAACAGAGTATGTCCAGTGTACTGAGGGGCCATTTTGGCTAGTGTTTTGTCAACTTGGCATCAGCTAGAGTCATTTGGAAAGAGGGAACCTCAATTGAGAAAATGCCCCCCCTCAACCAGATTGTTCTGTGAACAAACCTGTGGGGCATTTCCTTGATTAACAATTGATATAAGAAGACTCACCACTCCTAGGCTGGTTGTCCTAGGTTCTGTAAGAAAGCATGTTGAGCAAGGCATGGGGAGCAAGCCATTAAGCTGCACCATCTGTGGCCTCTGCATCAGCTCCTGCTTCTAGGTTCTCTGTTTGCTTGAGTTCCTGTCCTGACTTCCCTAAGTGATGGACTGTTAGCCTGTAAGATGAAAACCCTTTCCTCTCCAAGTTGCTTTTGGTCATGACGTTTTATTACAGCAAGTGAACCTTTTATTTAGGAGTTGTAAAATGATTATACAAAGCATACCTTATATTGGTATTTATATATCCAAGTAAACATCATTGAAAGAAGTTGGGGAAAGTAAAATGTACCCATTCCACTGCTCAGAGCCCTTGTTAATATTCTAGAATGGCCTTTAGAGTCAGTTTTACAAATCATTTAAGAAAATCTGTCTTGGTGCATTATAATAATCATTTTTGAACGAAAATAGTGCCACCTAGTTTGATCATATATCTTTTCACTAAATTTGGCTCTGGTTGAATTTTCGCTATTTCCAGAACTCAAATCCACTCTCAGCAAAGATTTGGCACTATTTATTATACTCAGAATAATGTACTTCAGGCTCTTAAGGCACTTTTGAGAGGAATGTTCTAAAGATGATTTGAGCAATGGCATAGTAGAATTAATGCTTTACCTCCAATGGGAATGGTCAAAGGATATAAATTCCATTTGCATGTATAATTTCTGGGTTTGAAAATATTGCCATTACTTGATAACTTATATATATAGTTTTTATTGGCTATGATTTCTTTGAGGGCCATGACTTTGAGGCACTGAATAAATGTGCTGAATGAGTACATGTTGAGTAAAAACTGGCATAAACCATTAGAAAATTCTGTTGTAGGAAGGAAGCAGTATATTGGAGAAGTATTAGTTTCTTAGGACACTGGGAACTAAGTTTACTAATATCCTATGACTTTCTGGTTGCTTTGCCTAGTGATGGATAAGTGTACAAGGTGACTAAAATTTTCAGATAAAGGTCTTGTATTGAATTTTAGGTGTAGATGCTGTATAACTGATAATATATGATTAGTCATGTCTGATAGTTAAACTATGATCCAGCAGTCAGGAAAATTATTACCATATAAGATTTTTACAACTTGTATCATTAATAATAAATACTACACCAACAATATATAAAATATATTATTTGCACAATGTTATCACTTACTTTTATCTTCATGAATCAATGTGTAAGAAATCAGATGAGATAAATAGGAGATAAAGAAGTTGAGTGTCCATCTTCTCACTGGCCTGGATCTTTCTAATATTGTTTAAGAATGATTTTTTCATCTGCATTTTTGTGCGTGTGTGTGTGTGTGTGTGTGTGTGTGTGTGTGTGTGTATTCTATTTATGTGCTCTTAAACATTTTTCATCTTAATAAAAATTCCCACTAAAACATTTCTAGTTTGGTAATAAAGTTTTGTTTAATCTAAGAGGTATAGTCCTTTTAATAGTTTGCAAAAATATCAATAGTTTGTCAATTGGAGCCAGTCTCTCAAGTCATAAACAGGAATATGTCACCTAGAGTATGGTGTGTGTGTGTGTGTGTGTGTTACTTGCATCCATATATACCTGTATCCATACTGTAGCTTTAGAGTTTTTTGCCTAGCCCACATTCAGGACAAATCTCTGCCACCCACCAGTCCCACAGCCGCTCAGACCCAACCAAGTAAACACAGAGACTTATTTTGCTTTCAAACTGTATGGCCGTGGCAGGCTTCTTGCTAACTGTTCCTTTATCTTAAATTAATCCATTTCCTCAAATCTATACCTCGCCATGTGGCTGGTGGCTTATCGGCGTCTTCACAGGCTGCTGGTCATGGCGGCGGCTGCAGCATCTCTGGTCATTGCGGCGGCTGCAGCATCTCTGGTCATTGCGGCGGCTGCAGCAAGTCCTTCTGCCTTCCTGGGCCTTTTATTTCTCCTCTCTGCTAGTCCCGCCTATCTTTCCTGCCTAGCCACGGCCGATCAGGTTTTATTTATTAACCAATCAGAACAACTTGACATACAGACCATACCCCAGCACAGCCAAGTGCAGACCATCTCAAACACCTGCACTCAGGCCCATGGTCCTAATCATCCTCTATACGGACCCGCTGGGTAACGCCACAAAGAACCCAAGAAGGGCTCCCACAGGACATACAAATCATCCCACAGCACCATACTCTCTAGTTAAGCCAGGAATGCTCACATTCCTAGGATGATGTTTTAGCCTTTTGCTAGTTATTGATTTAAGGAGACTGCCTACAAGGCCAGACAGGCAATAGGTGCCAAGCTTCTTTCTTGTGCAAATTAAGTTTTTATTCCTCCTCAGCCAGGTGCTATTCCTAGATTTTTCTCCTCAGCAATTACTCTGAGTGAAAGTGCTTTCACTAACCAAATACTACATGCTCTGACAGTGGCTCTCAATAGGAAAGGTAAATCTTATTCCTGTTTTTATACCAAAGCTAGAAGTAGAAGTGCTTGACAATGTAATTTCATATTATTATTTCAAAGACTTCTACCAAAGTTCTTTTCTATTTGTGACATGAGTGTGTGTATATATAGATGTATCTATAATTTACTCAGCCATTTAAAGTATTTTATATATTTACACTTAAATGTATCATATGAATATGACAAATAACCGGTCATTTTTTCTCTTGTGTTTTTTGTTTCTTTTAAATATTTTTGATTTATGCATATGTATACACTTGTGTGAATGCATACCACTAGTGTACTTATACCCGTAGAGGCCAGAAGAGGGTGTCATATCTGTTGTTCGAATCTTAGATGATCTTTTAATAAAAAACCCAGAGCCAGATATTGGGGTGAAACTTGAAAGATCAGAGAAGCAGAGCAATCCACAGCCAACCTCATGTTGCAAACTCCATGAATCCTCTGGCTGAAATCCTGAGTCCTCACCCAAATGGTTCTCAGCTGAACTGCTTTAGTTCCTGTTTCTTAACGCCTAATATACCTTTCCCCTCCCAGCCATGCCACTTCCTGGGATTAAAGTTGTGAGTGCTTCCCAGTACTGGGATTAAAGGTGTGTGCCACCACTGCCAGATTGTGTTTCCATTGTTGCCTTGAAATCACAGAGATTCAGACAGATCTCTGCCCCCGAGTGATAGGATTAAGGGTGTATGCTACCACTGCCTGACCTCTGTGTCTAATCTAGTGTTCTGTCCTCTGATCCCAAGGCAAGTTTATTAGGGTACACAATATATCACTACACAGACCCACTGGGATTGGAGTGACAGGCAGTTATGACACAACTTGTGTCCATGCTGAAAACCAAACTCAGATCCTCTAGAAAAGCAAAAAGTACTCTCAACTGCTTAGCCATCTCTCTAGCCCCGTTTCTTTTGTCTTTGAGACAACATTTCATGGTATTTTTCAGGCTGGCTTGGAACTCACTATTTAGCCCAAGATGGCCTGGAAGTCACAATGTTCCTTCTGCCTCAGCTACCTAAATGCTGAGATTATAAATGTGAGCCACCATACTTGGCTATTTTTATTGTTATCAGGACATTAATGTCCAAAGGGATAGCTTCTTGAGAATTGGATCAAATAGTCAATGACAGCGCTTGACTTTATCCTAAACATGTCAGCTTTCACCACTATCCATATTGTGGTATAACTAGTTCCTACTGCTTAAGATACTCCCTCATCCAATTTGATTTTCTATCTGATAACCCTCCAATTACTTCTGAAGCTCTGTGGTCATCGCATCTCTTCTTCCTACTGCCTCAGTTAGATACCATACTTTCTTTTCCTAGCTCCTGTCTCACTTTGTCCATACCACCATTTACACAAATATTATACCGTATTTGAATTGTACCTTTCTGTGTGTAGAGTCCATCAGAAATCCTTTGGAAGCAGAAGACTTAATTACTTGCTTTTGTTTTCTCATCCCCAACACAATATGTTTTCTACATAGAACTTTTAAATAAATGATTGTTAAATTAGTGACTAAATATATGTTTTTAATTTATTTTTTGGCCTGCATGTATGTCTGTGCACCCTGTGTGTGCAGGGCCCTCAGAGGCCAAAAGAAGAGGTTTTACCCCCAGAAATGGAGTTATAGATAGCAGTTAGCTGCCTTTTAAGCACTGGGAACTGAACTTGTGTCCTTTGGAAAAGCAGCCAATGGTCTTAACTATTGAACCATCTCTCCAGCCCTGAATTAGTGACTTTTTTTATGAGCTGAATATGTTTCTGTTATTTCTCCTCATTTCATTATCAGCTGTTTATTACAAATTAATTCTTTTTCATCATTTTGCTTTTCTCCTAGTAAATTCCTCATCTATGCCTGTCTGCTGCTGTTCTCTGTGCTACTGGCCCTTCGTTTGGATGGCATCATTCAGTGGAGCTACTGGGCTGTCTTTGCTCCAATATGGTTGTGGAAGTTAATGGTCATTGTTGGAGCATCAGTTGGAACCGGTGTTTGGGCACGAAATCCTCAATATCGGTAATACTGCTTTATAAAACCCACTGGTCTATATCTTAAGAGAACAAAATCTTGGTGGTTCTCACTAGAGATACCATAAGGACAATTTCTTCCTATTCAAGGTTTTGCAAACATTTCTCATCAGTGTTTTAAAAACTTAGATGCTTGTTATGAATTTTCTTATAAAAACAGTGTGTTAGTTTAGGTGGTTTAGTGCCTAGATAGCCCACAGATGTAACCTCAAATATCCCAAATATAGAAATGCTATACCATAGCAGAATAAGCAGCACAGAAACACTCTGTATGACTTCTCCAGTTTACTTTTAGAACTAGGATTCCCTTTCTCCTACTCTTCTAGTCCTGGGGTAAACTGGTAATGATGTCAGGGAGTGAGCTTGGTCCAAAGGCCATGAGTCCTTCAGATAGGAACTAGGGAATGAGGTAAACTGAGAATCAGATGTTACGAAAGAAGGCAGATCTTTGGGGGTCATGGAAGTGGAAGTAGCCTGGTGTGGGTGGATTCTATGGGAATCTCTCCCTTTCGTTTCTCAGAGAAAAGGGAGGCAAGAGAAGGAAGTGGAGAGTGAGGGCCCTTATAAACCTCTATGAAGAAGATGAAGAATGCAGTAATTCTTGATAGGACAATGAGGAAGGTAGACAGAGAGACAAACAGCTGCTTAAGGAAAAAAGTATAGAAGATGGGGCCACTTCAGCTTTAAAAATTCTTGATTATCAACTTTTAAGATAAGATGCCGGGCGGTAGTGGCGCACGCCTTTAATCCCAGCACTCGGGAGGCAGAGGCAGGTGGATCTTTGTGAGTTCGAGGCCAGGCTGGGCTACCAAGTGAGTTCCAGGAAAGGCGCAAAGCTACACAGAGAAACCCTGTCTCAAAAAACCAAAAAAAAAGAAAAAAAAAGATAAGATAGGAACAACAACAACAAAAAAAAGCAGGCAGTGGTGATGCATATCTTTAATCCCAGCACTTGAGAGGCAGACCCAGCACTCGAGAAGCAGAGGCAGGTGGATCTCTATGAGTTCAAGGCCAGCCTGGTCTATAGAGTGAGTTCCAGGACAGCCAGGGCTACACAGAGAAACCCTATCTGGAAAAAGAAAAAAAGCTGTAGTTTAGACTGTGTAAAATGCATATCCCATAGGTATGTAGGACTTTAAAAAGGCTACATACTAAGAATCATAGCAAATGAAGGGCATTCTTGTGTGAATGGTTTTTTTGTTTTGTTTTGTTTTGAGATTGTAATATAATCTTTCAAGATTTTATTTTTTGAGGAAGAATTTCATTGTGTACCCCTGGCTGTCCTGGAACTTACTTTGTAGACCAGGCTGGCCTTGAACTCACAGAGATCCACTTGCCTCTGCTTCCCGAATGCTAGGATTAAAAGCATGTAACACCACTGCTCAGCTATTTTTTTTATTTTTAATCATGTGCCTGTATAAATGTATGCCCCGCGTATGAGGGTACCTGTGGAGGCCAGAAAAGGTGATAGATCCCTGGGGCTGAGTTATAGGTGGTTGTGAGCCACCCAGTGTGAGTACTGAGAACTGAAGTTAAGTCTTCTGGAAGAATTGCAAGCACTCTTAAACACTGCGCCATCTGTCCAGCCCCGATCTGTAATTGTAGATCTATCTCTTTTTTAAGACAAAAATTTCAGATATCTAATATATGTTTCTCAAAAACAAGTTAACTAATTGATACTTAAAAGTTATACACATCTTTTCTCTGTTTTGATACTTTTCAAATAAGGAAAGAAATTGTTTATAGCTGGCTAGATGTATGTTATACACAGGTATAGTCATTCCCCTGTGACCATTAATCAGCAGTATGCTAGTGAGAGTCCTACAGGAATTACCTGTGACTGTTTTTTCTCTTTGTCCTAATTTCTAGAATATTTATCACCCATAGGGCAAGTGTGTCAGGAATGGTTATCTGTATTTTGAATGAAAATTTTAGGCCTTTACAAATGCATTATAAGCATTTTCAATTTTAATTTATTAAAAGTTTATGTTTATGTTTATGCAACTAATTAAACTTATTTTGTTTGAGCACAACTTTAACTTTTTAATTTGTAGGTTTTAATTCATTATTATACTGGAATAAAGATTAATGAAAGCCTTTTATTACTTTTTTAATTTGCATTTTAAAGTAGCATCCAAGAAAAATGGCATATCTTCTTAAATGTAACCTACACTTGCAGATGAAGCTAAAGTTATATTTCTAGTATTGTATGAAATGTGATTTGTATTGTTTTTAATTCAATGAGAAGTGAAGATCATGAGACTTGAGATACCAGAAGTTTTTTACAACAGAAGTAATTAATAGAATAATCTTGGAAGTAACTTTTATTTTTTTTTTTTTATTTATTTTTTTTTTTTGTTTTTTGTTTTTTTGTTTTTTCGAGACAGGGTTTCTCTGTGTAGCTTTGCGCCTTTCCTGGAACTCACTTGGTAGCCCAGGCTGGCCTCGAACTCACAGAGATCCTCCTGGCTCTGCCTCCCGAGTGCTGGGATTAAAGGCGTGCGCCACCACCGCCCGGCGGAAGTAACTTTTATAGTTGAGTTTAAAGTTATAAACATAAGTGTTCCTGGATATTTGAAAGATTGTCTATTAAAGATAGGTTTAAGAACTCTCTACTTCATCTTTGTGTTTTTCCATATTTACAGTTGAAATTCAGAATGTGAATTGAGTTGGTATTTGCTGTGGACTTTTTCCTTGTACTCAGGATTCTGAACTGTATTTTTTCTTTCTTTTCTTCTCCTTCTATCCCCTTTTAGAGCAGAAGGAGAGACATGTGTGGAATTTAAAGCCATGTTGATTGCTGTGGGAATCCATTTGCTCCTGCTGATGTTTGAAGTTCTGGTCTGTGATAGGATTGAGAGAGGAAGCCATTTCTGGCTTCTGGTCTTCATGCCATTGTTCTTTGTTTCCCCAGTGTCTGTTGCAGCATGTGTCTGGGGCTTTCGGCATGACAGGTCACTAGAGGTAAGATCTGTGTATTTAATCATGTTTTTAAAATAGTTACTCTAATGTCAGTCCCTTACCCTAGGTAAGGGACAGACTAATCCTTAACTCTAGATTGTGGTTTATAAGGGAACAAATGTCTTCAGCTTTCTCCTAGCTTTCTGTCTTATAAGCTACCTGTGTCTGTCAGTCTTGTGAAATAACCAATAAGACTGATAGAGATATAGACACAAAGAGATTTTAAGGAATGGATCCACATGGTTGTGGAGCTGGCAAATATGAACAGACAGGCAGGCTGGGCACTCAGCAGGAATTGACACTCCAGATTAGAGGCTGACTTTCTTCCTTTCCAGGAAACCTCAGACTTTGCATTTAAAGCCTCCAACTGTGGATAAGGGCCACTTACCCTACAGTATTGAGAATAATCTCCTTTAAAAACTTGATGCTGTCACAACAACACATACCCTGGTATTTAATTAAATAACTGGTATAATAGTCCATCTGAATTAATACATAAAATTTAACTCTCTCACTACCTAATCTTCTATGATGTCACTCCTTAGCTGTCATCTAATTGGCTTGTCCTGATATGCCCGTGTGTTATTTATTCTTTCAGCAAATATTTTTTTCAAGTATCTGTATATGCAAGCCCTTTAGGCCCAAGAAGAGGAGATATAGAATTAAATTAAAATACTAATACTAGTAATAGTAATAGTGAAAACAATTGTAGATGATATTCATAGTATTCTTAATCTGACTGGGCCAAGCATTTGGATGGTCACCTCATAAATAGCAGCAACTTAGTAAACGTTTACAACAACCTTATGAGAGAGGTGCAGTTGTTTACCTGAGAAGGATAATTTATTCATGGCTACACATTAAGGAGAAGGGCCAGAATTCCATTTCAATCAGCCCAATCCAAAGTCAGAGCATTTAACTACAAAGGAACTGAGGGCCCAAAGCAATGTGCTAACAGATTTAGAGGACAATGGGAAGTGATAGAAACCCTCCCATACACATACACACTTCTTATCTGATATTTCATTTTTCCATGGTTTTAGTTACTTGTAGTTAGCTGTGGTCTGAAAATGTAATATCATAAAATAAGATGTTTGGGAGAAAGATAAAAGATCATATGAATGCTACCTTGATTATAGTATTTTCTTAGAGTTCTGTTTAGTGATTATTGTTGTTAACCTCTTACTGTTACTAATTTATAGATTAAACTTTTATCATAGGTATGTGTACATTTGGAATAAAACAATACATAAAAGGTTTAGTATTATCTGCAGTTTTGGACATCTACAGGGAATTGTAGAGCATATCCCCCCAGATAAAGTACAGAGTGTGACTGCAAATGTCTTGTTTTGACCTGTGCAGGTAAAGAGGAGACTGCAGCTCATCTGGAAGGAACATAAAGGATTGGAAGCTGAACCTAGGCATAGGTTTAAAAGAAAAGTCCCAAGAGAGAGGAATAGTGATAGAGCTAGGCCACAGGAACAGTACATGGAGTATCAAGAAGGACTTGGTCTTGATGGATGGGAATCTTACTATTATAGAAGTGGTGAAAATCCATGGAGTGAGTGTGGCTGGTAGGGACAGGCTGGGAGAGTACCTTTCTCAACCCACTTTTACATTCTCTGTTGTTCCTAACAACCTTCAGTAAACCCAACTAGCTAGAGTTTTCCTGCCTTGCCCACAGTCAGGACAAATCTTTGTCACCCACCAGTCCCACAGCCGCTCAGACCCAACCAAGTAAACACAGAGACTTATTTTGGTTACAAACTGTATGGCCGTGGCAGGCTTCTTGCTAACTGTTCTTATATCTTAAATTAACCCATTTCCATAAATCTATACCTTGCCAAGTGGCTCATGGCTTACCGGTACTTTACATCTTCCTTGTCCTGGTGGCTGCTGCAGGCAGTGACTCCTTCTGCCTTCCTGTTCTTTTATTTCTCCTCTCAGTTAGCCCCGCCTATACTTCCTGCCTAGCCATGGCCATACAGTTTGTAAACAAAATAAGTCTCTGTGTTTGCTTGGTTGGGTCTGAGTGGCAGTGGGACTGGCGGGTGAGAGAGATTTGTCCTGACTGTGGGCAAGGCAGGAAAACTCAAGCTACACCCAACCACTTCTTATTTGTATTACTTGCCTCTGGCTGCTTACCAGAGACTGCTGAAAAAAGTCACCTGATTGATGGATAAAGCCATCATAGGTTTATGGTCTGCAGCTTCAGCCAGATATTGGATTAACAGGGCTAGCACATTCTTGACCTCAAAAAGTAAATATTGATTTGTGGTTAGGAATGGAGAAAGCTGTGTTCTTTTTATGGGTAAAACACAGGTATGCACAAAGTATATTATCTACAAAATATATACAGCACTAAAATTTCATGAGAGGTACACCTAGGAAACAAATGTAACAGTGGTTCTTAGAGTTGGGGAGTCAATATGGAAGCAATAGATCTAAGTGGTGCAGTCTAGTACCATCTGTCTGTGCATATGACCTCTAATTTCCCAAAGATATTTGAGGCTTTGCCCTTCTTAAAAAACTCCATGTTCTCCATCTTCTCTCTTTGCAGGCCTGTCTCCTCAGCATTTGTTCTGGAAGTTGGCCACACTTATCCCAGAAACTTTGCACTTTGTGCCCTCTCTCTCTGTCTCTGTCTCTCTCTCGCATCTGATAGAAAAAATAAGTTGTCATGTTTTTTCTTTCTATTTACAGAGCAGCTCTTCCATACTACTCTGTTTCTTATGCCTTATTCCTTACTTAATCTATACTTACTCAGCCCTATTCCACATTCTCTAGGACCTGGCACAAGTGCTTGAGGCCCAGTACAGTAGGTTCCTTTCAGTAATTTATCTTTTCAGACCACTGTCCACTGTATGTTAGCTTTTGCACCTCAGTGACCAAAATACCTCAGAGAGACAGTTAAAAAAAAAAAAAAAAAAAAAAAAAACTGAATTAAAATGTGACGAAGTAATTAACCTTCAGAAGAACTTTCATCATTCTGTCTTTAGAGTAGATATTGCTGGCAGCTTTTAGTGAGATTTACAGTGAGAATTGGGAGCAAAAGGCAGAACAAAAAGGGTTGAAAAAACCCTATATTTAGAGTTTTGTACTAGTTATTTTTCTGTTGCTGTGATAACACCCTGACCAAGGCAACTCAGAAGAGTTTATAAAGGAAAGAGCATTTAATTACAGACTCACAGTTCAGAGGTTAGTCCATTATCATCATGGTGGGGAGGATGGTGTGTAGATGTATCCAATCGTCTTTTTAAAATAAAAAACACAGAGCCAATGTAAAAGAGAGAAAGCCGAGAGGTCAGAACTCAGAGATAAAATCTTACCTCCTGCAGTGCTCCTAACTTCCCCGAGAGAGAGCTACTTCCTGTTTGTCTGTGTTTAAATAGTCTTTCTGTTCTACCTTCTCATTGGTTGTAAACCAACCACATGACTGCCTCATCACTGCCTGTAAGTACCGCCCTCCAGGTCTTAAAGGCGTATGTCTCCAATACTGGCTGTATCCCTGAACACACAGAAATCTACATAGCTCTTCTAACCACCACGCTCTTGCTATGGCTCTAATAGCTCTGACCCCAGGGCAACTTTATTTATTAACATAAAATTAAAATTACATTTCAGTACAAATAAAATATCACCATATTTCCCCTTTTCTATTTTAATAAAAAGAAAAAAGGCAAAAGGTTATAACTAACAAAAGAAAAACTATACACAAAAGTACAATAACTATATACAATATATACAAGTAACAAATACCTAAACGATGTCTAGTCCATTTGTATTTGACAAATCAGAGAAAATAATTCCCTTATCTATCCCGCCTATTCCCCCGGCCCCGCCCACTCACGCACCAGCCCCGACCACACGTCACAAATCAATCTTCCTATGTCAGTGTGTCTGGGGTGGGCGTGGCCTCCTGGTGTGGGTGTGGCTTCTGGGGACCCCGCCATCGCTCCGGGCCCCGCCCACCGCCCCGCGCCCCGCCCACACCCGCCCAGGCCCCACCACACATCCCATGTCAGTCTTCCTATGTCTGTAAGTGTGTCTGGTCCAAAATGTATCTAATTCACTTTCTATCCTAATTAATCTTCAACTATAACTAACTAATCTTCAACTCCCTCAGAGACCCAAGAAGGAAATAATATTAGCTAACAAAAATAAAAACAAGAAGTGCACAAAAGCAACTTCCAAAAATTTTGTGAGTTGACAGAAACAGCCAGCTGCCTGGACAGTTACCTGAGGTTTCTTCGCAGTGTTGGGGCATCATCTTCAGTCTATAGTGGTGGCATAATGGTGGCATGTTCAGATGGATTTGAATCCATGATGGCAGAGACAGGAGGCATGATGGCAAGAGCGGGAAACTGAGATGTCACATGCTCAATTTCAGTCATGAAGCATAGAGAGAAAATTAAAAGAAGCAGGAGGCTTTTAATTTCAGATCTTATCCCCAGTGACATCCTCCCTCCAGCAGGGTTATACCTCCTAAACTTACTAAGACAGTACCATAAACTGGGGACCAAATGTTCAAATTCATGAGACTATGAGGGGCAGTTCTGATTCAAACTACTATGGGTGTAAAAGGCCATGTGAAGTTGAGGGCTTTGTAGGAATTACAGTTTCAATGGTATAAAACTACAAACTCATTTGAAAGATTTTTCTTTCTTTTTCTTTTTTTTTTTTTTTTTTTTTCCATCCAGGTATTTAGTGATTGCTGTAGCTATGATGTGAGCAGTGGTAGACATTGATGTCATCCACATATTGCTAATTTTGAAGGCAAAATGCAGGAGTTACAAAGTCACAAAGGATTCTACTCATATTTCAAAAAAGAAAGCCTGTGGTGCCTGGTGATATGTGCCAGTGTCAGAATCCCAGCAAACAGCCCCTGGTAGGACAATGTGCAAAGCTATGAGAAGGAAGCCAAAATTCAGTGGAGACCCCAGGATGTTAGATACACCAAGAATGTGGAATATCTGTCAAGGAAAGCTATGGAAAATGAGAAAAAAAGGTTTTCATAGAGATATAAAGGAGAACCTAGGACCTGCCAGTGGGCTCCATATTGAGAGAGTAGAAGGGACCTTATTCCAGGCATACTAAAGAATAGAGGTGAGAGAAACTGGTCAACCAAGTCAACCCCAGAGTAGCCAAGATGTTCCTAGACTAGAAATAGGAGAGGAATATAGAAGCTAGGGAATTGGAGCCTTTGCACAGAGATAGCCTAAACAGGGACTATATCTTCATCTCTCAAACTATGCACTGCTGAACGATGACTCACTGATTAAAGTGCTTGCTGGGAAAGATTAAGAACCTGAGTTCACATGCTGTCTAAATGTTCCATTGCTGTGAAGAGACACCATGATCAAGACAACTCTTACAAAGTAAAGCATTTAATTAGGGACTCACAGTTCAGATCATCATGGTGAAGAGTATGGTGACATGCATGCAGGTGTGGTGTGGAGGAGCTGAGAACTCTCTATCCAGATCTAGAAGTGTACAGGGAGACAGACAGACAGATGGACTGGGCCTGGCCAAAAATAAATAGATAGATAGATAGATAGATAGATAGATAGATAGATAGACTAAAATAAATAAATAAACAAATTAAATAAATAAATAAAACCAAACAAAAAAAAAAAAACAACACTCAAATCCCACCCCCATCCAGTAATATACTTCCTCCAACAAGGCCATACCTCCCAGTCCTTATAATCCTTTGAAACAGTTCCACTCCTCGATGACTAAGCATTCAAATATATAAGCCTATAGGGGCCTTCTTATTCAAAACCACTACAGATCCCTAGAATCCATGCAAAAGCCAGTCTTAGAGGCATATGCCTGGAATCCCAGTACAAGGAGGCAGAAATAGGCAGCTCCTGAGGGCCTTGCTGTTTTACTAATCTAGGCAATAGGTTAACTTACAGGTTTTATAAGAGACCCTGTCTCAGAAAATAAAGTAGGAGCCTGATATGGTGGCACACACCTTTAATCCCAGTACTCAGGAGGCAGAGAGCAGATAGATCTCTGAGGCCAACCTGTTCTACATAGTGAGTTCCAGACCAGCCAGGGCAACACAGTGAGACCCTATCTCCACATAAATAAGTAAATGAATTGGATGAAGAAGTTAAGTAACTGAGGAAGATATCCAATGTCAACCTCTGGACTCCATATGTGCCATGTGAGTGAGTCCTCTTGCATACACACACACACACACACACACACACACACACACACACACACACACACACGCACATGGTAAATAATTTCTTATAAACATGCACTGAGGTGCTCTCATTATCCTAGTGAACTCAGTGCACCAGGACACCTGACTGATACCTGTACCATGCACTCTCCTCGCTTGAAATTGAAACTGAAAAACTCCTAGTTTGTAGTTTTTTCCCCTTATCTTCCACTGTATTACCTGTATCGGTGCAACAATATAAAAGCAGAATTTTTTGCAGTTGTTATAACTAAAAGTTGGTATTATTGGAAGATGTGGGTGAAGAGCTGGTAGAGAGCCCTCTAAATTAAAAATATGTTTATAGACAAGGGCAAAATCTGTTACCAGAAGAAAGCAGCCTGGGGACCTTTGAGTGCAAAGGAGCATCCATCATCAAGAGACTAGAGCTATGGAATTGGTTTTTGGAGAGTTGGTGAAAAAAAAAATGGGCCAGATTTATTAAAGTCATAATATAAATACAGAGTAAATAAGGCCTTCATCAGATGTTTGGCTGGGAGAATGGGCAGAATGTGATGATTGAATATGAGAATGTGGACACCACAACTGGCTACTGTGTTGTCTTACAGTGATGAAAAAGGGAGGGACAGGATTCAGGAGACAGTGAGCTCAGTTTAATGACAGGTGCTTTGTAGATGGAGGTTTCTCTGGTCCTGCCTTGCCCTGTGGTCCTAGCAAATCTCTCCTACCTGCAGTCCTACAGCCACTTATAAAATAATCACTCAGAGGCTTATATTAATTACAAACTGTTTGGTCTGTAGCTCAGGCTTCTTACTTGCTAGCTATAACCTTCTTGCCATAGGCCATAGCAGCTTCTTTATTAACCAATGGTAGCAACACATATTCACAACATACAGAAATACCATCCCACAACAGTGCTTTTAGGAGAGCCATCTGGCACCTGCACACTGGACCTGTTGTACAGAATTAAGGCTAACTTGCAGGCAGATTTCAGAACCCGTCACTAGGCAATATGGTAAGCAGCAGTGTTGCTTAAACTTTTCCCTGCCCTAGGTGGTGTGAATGAGTGTTTATGTGTTATTCACTAGTAAGGATCTAGTTTGGGGTACTAGAAATGTAGCCATGTAAGGAATGGAAAGGGAGCCCAAGAAGAAATCTCTGAGTACTCACAGGATATCAAGACTGTACAGTAGGATTCTTGAAACTCAGATAGTAGTAGAAGAAAGAAGGATTGGCCAACCATAAACCATTCTCCAAATATCCCAGTAAGATGTGGATACAAATATTCAGCCTATTGGTACTGAGGGCCTTTGTGAAGGCAGTTTCCTTGTGGGATGAGAGTTGTCAGTAGCTTGGAAGCTAAAATGAGACAATTGGGCCTCATCTAGCCATTCCTATCTCACAGAGCTTCACTGAAGCAGAAAAGGGGGTTAGGGTAGGGGTGCTGAATTACAGGAAAGGTAAACTTACTTGTATGTGGACATTTTGGGTTTAATTAGAAATTGGCAATATCTTAGAACTTCTACTGCTGTGAAAAGACCCCATAACCACATCAACTCTTAACAAGAAAAACATTTAATTGGGGCTGGCTTACAGTTTTGGGGTTCAGTCCATTATCATCATGGCAAGGAGTATGGCAGCGTGTAGGCATACATGGATGCTGGAGTAGTAGCTGAGAGTCTTACATCTTGCAGGCAACAGGAAGTTGACTGAGATACTGGGTGATATCCTGAGCATAAGAAACCTCAAAGCCTGCCCCCATAGTGACACAGTTCCTCCAACAAGGACTTACCCACTCCAACAAAGCTACACCACCCAATAGAGCCACTCCCTATGGGATTATGGGACCAATTGCATTCAAACCACCACAGGCAACTAGTTTCTTACTGGGAAAGGTCAGTAGCATAGTCAGAATCCAATGCAACACCAAATCTATAAGAGTTGGATTGAGGTGAGACGGTCCTCAAGGAATTGGAAAAGAAGGCATGGGATTTAGGGCAGAGTCCTGGGTAGAAGTAAAAAGAAGTTTGAGGGTGGTAATAAGTATAGATGATTGCCAGTAGGAGTAGAAAGGAGGCTTGGAGGAAATCTACTGCAGATTACCTATTTTTTTCTTTCTTTTTTCAAAAAAGGTCAACAGCACTCAGATCTTGAACAACAAAATGGCCAAGGCACCATCTGACCATAAGGATGAGACAAAAGACTTGTGCACAATTCCCCAAAGCATGATACTACTGTGCTTTTCTGTTGGCAAAAAAAAAGCAGCACAGTAATGTTAACATTTTACCATATTATAATTTGCATTGCCTACTAGTATGTTAAACAAATAACCACTGTTAAATGCAACTTGTTTAACTGGTTCTTTTCTTCATTTTTAGCTAGAAATCCTGTGTTCGGTCAACATTCTCCAGTTTATATTCATTGCCTTAAGACTGGACAAGATCATCCACTGGCCCTGGCTTGTATGTAGCTTTTTAAATCTTTAAACAAACATTTTATTATAAAAGTAATTTATATTTATTGCAGGAGGCTTGTAAAAACCAAGCAAGGCATGAGTAGCAGCCTAATGATAGTATCAACACTGGGAGCTAACATAGTGAGATTTATTCTCTTATACACAAGCTGTTGAGGTTCCTCTGTGTGTAAAATTTTGTATCCTGCTCTTTTGTTTTAATATAGCATAAGCATTAGCTCAGATCAATAAATGCCATTGTAAATATAACATTCTTTATTGATTCATAAGTTGCATTTATGAAACATCTCCTTGTTTCTAGATGTTTCAGTTGCCACTAGTATTTGTAATTTCAAAATGTTCCCGTGTATACATATTCTTAAGTTTTCAGAATTTCTAACTGGCATCATAGTTATATTTGTTTATGGGGAATAGTCAGACCTTTCATTGTGTATTTATAATATGTAATAATTAAATCAGTTTTATTACCATATCTATTACTTCAGACATTTGTCATTTATTTGTACAAGGAATGTTCAAAATGCTATTCTCTTTTAGCTATTTTGAACCATTTAATTATTATCAATCATAATTATCCTGTTGTTCTATAAACACTACAAGAATTTTATCTCAAACCTCTGGTGTGTTTTGGGGTATAAAAATCCTCATTTAATATTTTCTTGTTTTCTTTGAAAGTATTCTAGAAAAAGTATTACTGAGTTATAAAACAGAAACTTTTTAAAGATTTTTTTAAGATTTTATTATTTTTATGTATATGAGTATTTTCCCGAATGTATGGCAGTGTAATATATACCTTTAGTGGTCCAGGAAGCCAGAAGAGAGGGCATAAGATTCCCTGGGACTGGAGCTACAGATGGTTGTGAGGCACCATGTGGGTATCGGGAATTGAACCCAGGTCCTCTGCAAGTCCAGCAAGCACTCTAATCCACTGAACCATCTCTCTAGCCACAAAATTAAAACTTTTTAACAGATTTATTTCCTATATTTATGTTTAGTTACAAAATAATGGGGTTAACTTTGACATTTTCCCATGAATAGCATTTATTGTTGTTTGCCTAAATTTGTCCCCATTAACCTCTCTTGTTCCCCCATCCTGTTAGCTCTTTATCCTCTCCAAACAGATACCTTATACTTTCATGTCATATATACATGTTTAATTCTAATTCCACATATAAGAGAAAACATACATTTGTCTTTCTTTTACCATGTTTTACTCTTTCTTGTCCTTTTCTTTAGACCTCTTCCTTAGCTCAGTTGGTAGAACTCAGTTGTTTGCCTAACATGCACAAAGCCCTGGGTTCAATTCCCATTACTGAATAAGCCAGGCCAGGTGGCACATGTTTATAATACTAACACTTGGGAAGTGTAGACAGGAGGATCAGAAGTTCAAGGTCAGCCTTGGCTACATGCAAGTTCAGGGCCAGCCTGTGCTACATGAGACTGTATCTCAAGGGGTTATACCATTGCTTTAAATTTTTGGATGGATTGTGTTTCCTTTGATGCTTAATGCATATTTGGGGGGGGGGTGCATGTGTGTCCATCCATTTGTGTATGTTAGGAAAAAAGAAATCTCAAATTCCACTTTAAGTAGAGGGATCCTGACCCTTAACCCTGTACAGAGCCAAATGGATGAAGCAGTCTGACTACATATATCTTATAATTGGTGAAAGAAAAAGAAGCTGTTAAAATCACTATCCTTCTGCTCATGAGAGGAGTATCAATAAATTAATGCCATCACAGATGTACTTTAGAAGAGCTATTGGAAGCTATACATAGACAACTTTGTGACAAAATTTGTAATCAAGAACTCTAAGCTACTCAAGAGGCCTAAAAGTCATGGAACAATGCAAATCACAGGTATAAGATAAAATGTCAAAATTTTAGCACTCTTAGAGGAAAAGGTAGGAAAAATCTTTAAAGCCTGTAATTAAGTGAAGCATTCTTTATAAATGGCACCAATAATTTGATCTATAAGACAAAATTATAAATTTAGACTTTATAAAATAAAATAAAGGAAAAGACAGATTACTGGCTGAGGAAAAGGTTTTGCAAGTACATGTCAAAACTTTGACTTCTGACTAATATATACAAAAGACTCAATTGAAAAATAAGGACTTACTCATGTGCACACACACACCCCATACACATACACATAGGTGATTGATGTAGTGAGTAGCTGTGTTGTTGAATAACTCCAAGTGAGAATAATAGTGAAGAAGGGAGTAAGTGAGATTAAGTGTGAGTGAATGAATATGTGAGAGACTAAATGAGAGTGAGGGAGGAAGTATGCAAGTGAATGTGAGAGTGGAGATTTATGAGAAAGTGTGAATAAAAATTTGACAGAATGAGAATGTAACAGTGAGGAAGAATTCTTATGTTGAGTAGCTAGACAGAGAGAGACTGAGTGAGCATGAGGAATTATTTGAGTAAAAGAATATGTGGATGAGTGATGGGAGGAAGTAGGGATGTAAATGAGAGTAAGTATGAAGAACTGAGTGAGAAAGTGACTGAAAGCAAGGGAGTGTAAATGAGTGAGAATAAGTAGTGAGGAAGAGACAGAGTGGCCAAGACAGTGGAGGAAGAAATGATTCTGATGATATGGATTATGTGTATGAGTGAGAATGAGTAGGAGTGGGGGAGATAATTATATGAATGTCCAAGAATGAGGGAAAATGAATGGAGTGGCAGTGGGTATGTGAGGGACAGTGAGAAACTATGGATGAGCATGATAGAGTGAATGACTGTGGGAATGAGGGAATGACCAGGTGTGCATGTGTGACTGAATAAGTGATTGAGAGTATATGTATAATAGTGAACATGTTAGTGACTGAGTTAGAGAGCAAGAGACTGAATCTGGGAATAAGTGACTGAGAGTGAAGGAATGTGGGAGTGACTGAGAGTGAGGAAGCATGGGAGTGAGTGAACAATGAAATGAGTGACTTGAGAGTGAGGGAGTGTGTTTAAAAAAAAAAAACTTAAAATATGGAAGGCTGTCACCTAAAGGGAAGCGGGCCTAAGGATAGCATTTCCTAGATAGAATCTCATGGTGAATATGATGTTTCCCATGCTATCTCTATGGTAGTCCTGGGCAGGAGGACTGTAGCCATGCTTCCCCTTGACTACCTGAACACAGCCAGCAAAATGATAATGGTAGCCACCAGAGGATGCAGGGAAGCTCTGAAGACACTGTGTTTCTATTCCTCTGCAGGTCGTGTGTGTCCCTCTGTGGATCCTCATGTCCTTCTTGTGCCTGGTGGTCCTCTATTACATCGTTTGGTCCGTTCTATTTCTACGCTCTATGGATGTGATTGCAGAACAACGCAGGACACATATAACCATGGCACTGAGCTGGATGACCATTGTCGTGCCTCTTCTTACTTTTGAGGTAAGCTTTCAACAGGAAACCTCTTGTGCTACCACATCCCACCCTTATCATGGACACATTTGCCATAGCTAGGTAGGTATGTATACTGCTGTCCTTGTGGGAGACAAAAATTCCAGAGAGAATTTAGGACAGTGAGAATGTGCTTGCAGAACTCACAGCTAGTAGTACAACTCTAGCTACAAGGTATCTGCCCATGTCTACCTTCTGCTTACTAAAAGTGTTGGATATCCTTGTTTTGTATTGAGTTTGGTGGGGAATTCTAGACTAGATACTGTAAGAGCCTTTTCTTTGTCCCACCTGGTCCCCAAGATACTATTTACTCCTTTGAACAAACCCTGGGAGAAGTTTCTCATAAAACTCCTGGCAGTGGGAATCTTTCAGCTGGATGGACTTTTGTTTGGCTCTAGGGAAAGATACAAAATCTCCCATGGTCTTTTCTCCCTAGATAAATGGTTTGTTACTGTTACCTATAGTGGCCTTCCATCTTCCCAGACATGACATGTGTGACATAGGAAAGGGTTATAACAGAGACAGCTGCAGACTTGGTCCATTTTCTGGTGACACATCAATAACATCTTGACTTTGTCTTTTTTCTAGATCCTGCTGGTTCACAAACTGGATGGACACAATGCTTTCTCCTGTATTCCAATATTTGTTCCCCTGTGGCTCTCATTGATCACACTGATGGCAACAACATTTGGACAGAAAGGAGGAAACCACTGTATGTCTGCAGACTAAGAAACTGTGTGTGTGTTGGGTGGGGGAGGTCTGTGCCTGTGCTATGCTTTATGAAAGGATGAATCTTAGGACCCCGGTTTAGAAGTTGTTATGGATACTTTAAAGATGAGGAAGGAGAGTGGTGCTCCACAGGAAGGGCATGCTTTCACATTTGCTTTGGGATGCTAGTCTGTAATATACCTCATTTCCAGTGCACAATACAAGTAGACAAGTGGAGGTTGGACCAAACATGGCAGGTGTCTTTTTGAGTTCCCATTCTATCCTCCTTAAGAATGGGCTATAGATCCTTTCCGGATCCGTGGATAACCCACATTTCCCACCAAAATGACAAGAGTCATCCAGGTCCATTTCTACCCATCTCTCAATGGAATAGAGTCTTTTCCATTTCATGGAGCTAGACTACTCTGTCTTAAGTAATATACTATGGCATGCACTTTGGAGGTGGTCTTTGAGTAGGTTACCATCCTCATAAGGCTGTGAGCTCTACTATGTGTAACCCAGAGAACTGCCCATCTGAACAGCCTTAGAAGGGAAAAGCCTAAACTGTAGTGCAGGCTGGGCTGCTATTTGTATTCTGGGAGAGCCAACACCAGGCTGACAGTCCCCTATGAAATAGGGAGAGCACACCCCAGTGACCTTGTTTGAGGGGTTCCCATGAACTCAGACTCCACTCTGGCCAATTCCTTATGTCTACTCATATTTCAGATGATTATAGGAATACTTTGCTTAAATATCACTCTGTCACCAAATAGTTTAACCTGGATCTGGAAGATTGGAAGAAGAACTAGTTCTTCTAGGTTTTGCCAGTGTTTGAGAATAGCTATGATATTCAGTGGCTCTGCAACTCCAGCTTCCATCTGAAATAAAAGTTGGCTAAGTAAAACTGTACTCTTTAGCCTACCTCACCATTTTTCAACCATGAGCTCTAACTGGAGGCTGGAGAATCACTTCCCAACAGGGATCTGTGCATGCTGCCACCACTGGCCTGGGGTCCCACTCTGAGAACTTTGGAGCTGGAGGTCTAAATTCCTCTGCTTATTGGGCAATTAGATCCTGGCTAGCCTTCACTTCTGAGGAAACTGAGTAAAGTGATACACAGTACCAGTAAAACTCATTGTTCAGGAAAGAAATGTGACATGAAAGCCTAGTGTTTGAAAGGAAAATTTCTTATTTTTCAGGGTGGTTTGGTATTCGCAAAGATTTCTGCCAGTTTCTGCTTGAAATATTCCCATTTTTGAGAGAGTATGGAAACATTTCATATGATCTCCACCATGAAGATAATGAGGAAACAGAAGAAACTCCCATTCCAGAACCTCCTAAAATTGCACCTATGTTTCGCAAGAAGGCCAGGGTAGTCATCACCCAGAGCCCTGGCAAGTATGTCCTCCCTCCACCCAAATTGAATATTGAAATGCCAGACTAAAGCACACCTCTGGGGCTGGAGTATGAATGCATTGGAACGCACACTCCTACTTCCCTTGCCCCTGACCCAGGCCTGGAACTGTGGACCTCCATCTGAAGCCTCATTTTCATCGAGTGCCAACCAGCCACTCATAACAGAACATAGGTGGCAGGAACTAAGGTGTCTATAAATATGGATGCCAGTGACACATCAGAGAACCCACTTCTTTCTGTATGGGTACCTGAAGTGTGTTCTCATTTCTGTGGTACCCACCTAAGGATGACTGCTGCCTAGACCTGCAGAAGGCACATCTGTGGTCTTGGCAAATTTTCTAGTGCTAAATTCCTATCAAAGTATTGGAAGATGTGGGTCTTATGGGACCACTTCCACTTGTGGCTCAACTGTGCTGCTATAGGTAGCCAGTAGGGACTGTAACTAAGTCTGTATACACCTGTTGTGTTCGGATACAGTCCAGCCTTGCTTTCCCTGTACCTGCTGTACAGAAATTTCACTTTAGGCAGGATGACAGCAGGTTTGCAGGGCTTCACCAGTGAGCCCTTCCCAATGGCATGATTCCATGCCTATATAGTATTTATACAGCTATTTTAGCATTGTAATATACAGTGTCAAATCCTACTTCTGTACAGCATATTCTCTGTTAAAGTATTTTTTTACAAGCTTGTGCTGAAGATAGATGGGTTAAGCCATAGTAGAAGCAGATGGCTCAAATGCTTTGGCCTAAACAGATGCCCCACCTTCACTTACTATGACCACCAACACCCTGGAGTTCCTTCTCTTGTATAGTAGCTGCTCCTGCTAGCACAGCTTCTAAAAGTGAGTAAAGGTCTGTGCTTTTTCAACATGGAGGTGGGAGAATAAGCTTAAAATCCCAAGAAGTGACCCCTTGAGACCAGGGCACAGGAGAAGATTGCCAAGGCAAGTCAGAATAGCCAGGGACTTCTGTCTGAGTCCAGAGAGGTCTGCCCACCTGCAAGAAAAACTAGACATATCGGTACTTAGATGTCATCACCTGTCAGCAGTTTCTCCAGGTTCTGTTGGTGTAGCCAGCCCAAAACCCATCATACAGCAACAATAACCTTTAGTCTAAATCAAATGATTCACAATGGAAGTAAAGGTAGCATTGATCTTCCTGATAAGGAGGTGCAATGGATTTTCATGGTCACCTGATCAGTGGCTTCAGTCACACATAATTGAATTCTACTATGACCTTGATCCTACCCCTGGCACAGGCCTCTAGCAAGCCTGTTCTGTTTCAGGAGAAAGGAGGAACAGAGTGTAACATTTTTGCCTGGTTTGTTAAAAATGTGGTTAAATCCACTATTTTTGCTCCTGTATTTGTTCAATAAAGTTGATCATTTTACATGTGTACTGTGTGTATTTCACTTTATGGAGAAACTGGAATTATTCTCACAATATGCCAAGAACATCCTCTGGGTGCCACAGGCAAGTGAAGAAGGCAGGTAGGGTGAGCATCCTTCACTGAGTCTCTTCATGCAGCAGTAGAGGGTATACAAAGGGGGAAAAAACACCTGTCATCTCTTGTATAATATTAGAGGGACCAGCCTTAATATTATACATCCCAGGGGCTCAGGAGAGAGAACTACTAACGGCGAGGACTATTATCAGGAAATATAATCTCAGCATACCGAGTTCTATAGTCCACTTGCTTTAATTCCTATATTTATCTACTGTCCCCTCTAGGTTCTATCTTAATTCCTTCATCTAGTTCTGTCCCTTCTAGGTTCTCATCTATCTAGTTCTTTCCCCTATCAGCTCCTCTCTCGTCTCCTTCTCTCTCATCTGGCTCTTCCTCATCTTGTTCTTCCCCATCTGGCTCTTCCTCATCTTCCATCTTGTTCCTCTAGTCCTCTCTTTTAGCCCTTCAATCTAGTTCTTCCCCATCTCAGTTTGTTCCTCTCAAGTTCTTACCCATCTAGTTCTTCCGTTCTCTTTTCTCTTCTCCTCTGCCTCCTGGAAGTCTCGGTATTTACAGGGAGGGTCCGAGCTAAATTGTGTAAAGCTATTACTTAACGTCCACCTCTCCTAGGCAGTGTCTCCTTGTGGAATTTACCGTAAATCAAGAGACTTGCATGTGGGCTGTTATCATTGTTAGTCCACCTGGGACTAACAATGGGTGCCCACCTGGGTGGTGTTTCCTGTAGTCCTTGAAAGTGGTCAAGGGAGATAATCTGATTCCAGAGAAAGCCTTTCCTGAGGCTGTTCTCCAAATACCTGGAATGTGTATGTCACCCAGAGAGTGATCAGTCTACACTGTTAGCCCTTCTTAGGGAAAAGTCAATTGGGAAAGCTATGAAGGCACACATGATTTTCATAACAGAATACAGCTGATATATAACAAGCCAAGTAACACCAAAAACTCCTTGGGATTTGGCTTCCTCTGGAGGAATTCCCTGATCCCTCCAGGTAGTGACTTTGCCATAACCAGCTGAGTTCTTAAGATATATTCCTGCGGCCCGCAGCAGCTATCCATCTGTAGTGGCTGCATGATGGCCTTTTGCCATTGTGAAAGCTTTGGAGGCCTTTTAGACTGCTCCTAGGGTTCTAGAACATACCTGCAATTGTAATGCACAGTTTTGTCTGGGACTATTAGAAGACCAATAGTGTTAAATCTTTAGAGAAAAGCAGAAACAAACATTTAGGAAGACATAAAATTTTTTAGATAATATATACCCATACGCCGTTTCACTCTGTTTCTTGGGATAGATGATTTGTCCCTTTTCTTCAGTTGTCTCATTTGTCCAGTGTTCTTCACATTCCTTAACCTTCATTCTCCTAAAAGACAAAAACAAAAACCTTTCCCCAAGACTAATTTTGGGGATGTTCCTTTTTGGCAGTCTCTTTGCCAAGGTTCACTTTCTGTCCATAATTTTTCAATGTCCTTCTTAGTTAATGGTACGACAATTTCTGCTGGGTCTATTCCCGCTAATTGACAAAGTCTCAATTTTCCTTTGCAAATCAAGTCAGATTTTTTTCCACATAAGTTTTTAATTTTTTTTTAAATTTTATTTTACAATACTATTCAGTTCTACATAATAGCCACAGATTCCCTTGTTCTCTCCCTTCCTGCCCCCTCCCCTTCCCCCCAGCCCACTCTCCATTCCCACTTCCTCCAGATCAAGGCCTCCTTCGAGGCCTGGGATCGACCTGATAGACTCAGTCCAGGCAGGTCCAGTCCCCTCCTCCCAGATTGAGCCAAGCGTCCCTGCATAAGTCCCAGGTTTCAAACAGTTAACTCATGCAATGAGCCCAGGACCTGGTACCACTGCCTAGATGCCTCCCAAACAGATCAAGCCAATCAACTGTCTCACCTACTCAGAAGGCCTGATCTAGTTGGGGGCCACTCAGCCTTTGGTTCATAGTTCATGTGTTTCCATTCGTTTGGTTATTTGTCCCTGTGCTTTATCCAACCTTGGTGTCAACAATTCTTGCTCATATAAACCCTCCTCTTTCTCACTAATTAGACTCCCAGTGCTCCACCTGGGGCCTAGAAGTGGATGTCTGCACCCAGATTCCTCAGTCCTTGGATGGGGTTTCTGGCCCAACTATTAGGGTGTTTGGCCATCCCATCACCAGAGTAGGTCAGTCCCGGCTGTCTCTCGACCATTGCCAGCAGCCTTTTGTGGGGGTATCTTTGTGGATTTCTGTGGGCCTCTTTAGCTCTTTGTTTCTTCCTTTTCTCATGTGGTCTTCATTTACCATGGTCTCCTATTCCTTGTTCTCCCTCTCTTTTCTTGATCCAGCTAGGATTTCCCGCTCTCTTTCCCTCGACCCTTGCCCTTCATTGCTCCCACTCATGTCCAGGCTGTTCATGTAGATCTCATCCATTACTCCATGTCTTTCTTGGGGTCCTGTTCTCCAGGTAGCCTCACTGGTGATGTGAGTAGCAGTCCAGTCATCCTTGTTCCACATCTAGCATCCTCCTATGAGTGAGTACATACCATATTTGTCTTTCTGAGTCTGGGTTACCTCACTCAGGATGATTTTTTCTAGATCCATCCATTTGCCTGCAAACCTCATGATGTCATTGTTTTTCTCTGCTGGGTAGTATTCCATTGTGTATATGTGCCACAATTTATCTATTCTTCAGGTGAAGGGCATCTAGGTTGTTTCCAGGTTCTGGCTATTACAAACAATGCTGATAGGAACATAGCTGACCAAATACTCTTGTGGTATGATTGAGCATTTCTTGGGTACCCCAAGAGTGATATAGCTGGATCTTGAGGGAGATTGATTCCCAATTTTCTAAGAAAATGCCATATTGATTTCCAAAGTGGTTATACAAGCTTGCATTCCCACCAGCAGTGGAGGAGAGTTCCCCTAGTTCCACATCCTCTCAAGCAAAAAGTGTCTTCAGTGTTTTTGATCATAGCCATTCTGACAGGTGTAAGGTGGTATCTCAGAGTTGTTTTGATTTGCATTTCCCTGATGATTAGAGATGTTGAGCAATTCCTTAAATGTCTTTCAGCCATTTGAGTTTCCTCTGTTGAGAAATCTCTGTTTAGTTCTAAAGCCCATTTCTCAATTGGACTGTTGGTCGTTTTGATGTCTAATTTCTTGAGTTCCTTATATATTCTGGATATCAGTCCTCTGTCAGATGTGGGGTTGGTGAAGATCTTTTCCCATTCTGTAGGCTGTCACTTTGCCTTGTTGACCATATCCTTTGCTCTACAAAAGCTTCTCAGTTTCAAGAGGTCCCATTGATTGATTGTTTCTCTCAGTGTCTGGTGTTATATTTAGGAAGTGATCTCCTAAGCCAATGCGTTCAAGACTACTTCCTACTTTCTCTTCTAGCAGGTTCAGAGTAGCTGGATTTATGTTGAGGTCATTGATCCACTTGGACTTAAGTTTTGTGCACGGTGACAGATATGGATCTATTTGCAGCCTTCTACACGTTGATATCCAGTTATGCCAGCACCATTTGTTGAAGATGCTTTCTTTTTTCCATTGTACACTTTTGGCTTCTTTGTCAAAAATTATATGTTCATAGGTGTGTGGGTTAATGTCAGGGTCTTCAATTTGATTCCATTGGTCCACATGTCAGTTTTTATGCCAATACCAAGCTGTTTTTATTACTGTAGCTCTATAGTAGAGCTTGAAGTCAGGGATTGTGATGCCTCCAGAGGTTGTTTTATTGTACAGGATTCTTTTGGCTATCCTGGGTTTTTTGTTTTTCCATATGAAGTTGAGTATTATTCATTCCAGGTCTGTGAAGAATTGTGTTGGTATTTTGATGGGGATTGCATTGAACCTTTAGATTGCTTTTGGTAAAATTGCCATTTTTACCATGTTGGTCCTGCCTATTCATGAGGATAGGAGATCTTTCCATTTTCTGACATCTTCTTCAATTTCTTTTTTCAGGGACTTAAAGTTCTTGTCATATAGGTCCTTCACTTGCTTGGTTAGTGTTACCCCAAGGTATTTTATGTCATTTTTGGCTATTGTAAAGGGTGATGTATCTCTGATTTCCTTCTCAGCTTCTTTGTCCATTGTATATAGGAGGGCTACTGATTTTTTTTTGAGTTGATCTTGTATCCTGCTATGTTGCTGCAGGTGTTTATAAGCTTTATCAGTTTCTGGGTGGAATCTTTGGGGTCACTCAAGTATACTATCATGTCATCTGCAAATAGGGAAAGCTTGACTTCTTCCTTTCCAATTTGTATCCCCTTAATCTCCTTATGTTGTCTTATTGCTCTGGCTAGAACTTCAAGTACTATATTGAATAAGTATGGGGAGAGTGGACAGCCTTGCCGCGTTCCTGATTTTAGTGGAATTGCTTTGAGTTTCTCTCCATTTAATTTGATGTTGGCTGTTGGCTTGCTGTAAATTGCCTTTATTATGTTTAGGTATGTTCCCTGTATTCCTGATCGCTCCAAGACTTTTATCATAAAGGGGTGTTGGATTTTGTCAAATGCCTTTTCTGCATCTAGTGAGATGATCATGTGGTTTTTTTCTTTGAGTTTGTTTATATAAGCTGATCCTGCCAAACTTGTATTCCTTTATCCCTCCATTGTTTTTCTGTTTTTAGCCTCATCCTTGAACCATGTTAGAAATTGAAGTCTCTGGCTGGGTTCCAGAACAGCTTGTGCAAGGTCCCGCCAGTCCTGTGGTACAATCCTATTATATGTTGACCAAGAGTTTAACATTTGCTTTACATATGGGGAAGGCATGCCATAAGATACTATTGCCTCCTTAAACCTTTGTAAATCCAACATTTCAATTGGAGCCCAAATATTTTGTGTAGTCATTTGATCAGGCATCTGCTGTATCGTTACAGTATAAATTAAGGGTGACTGTGTGAAAACAGGCTTTCTTTCTGTAACCTTATGATCCAGACTTGAAACAACTTCACTGTTAATTTCTTCTGTCTGAATTTTTACAGGCTTAACAAGTTTTTCTAAAGCTGTCATCCTGGCACTTAAATTGACTATCTTTTTAAATATTAAAATGAGGATACACATAGTGATAAACTACATAATTCCAACAATACTAATCTTCTTATATAGTTGTTCCATTGTCAGACTGCCTAAAATTTCGAACAAAACCCAATTTTCTTCCAATGTACACATAAAACCTTTTTTTTTAAATGTGGAAAAAAATTCTCTTTTAAATTGTTTCCTTTAAAATATCTGATATGTTATGACTTACCAAATCTGCATAGAACAGTAGAAATTCGAGGAAATTTCAAAACAGCCACCTATTGTCCGAGGTATAAATCCAGAGAGAGAGAGAGAGAGAGAGAGAGAGAGAGAGAGAGAGAGAGAGAGAAAGCATGCAAGAAAGTGTATCTGGCTAAAGCTTAAATCCAGCCACGTGTTCCCTCTTGAGCTGAGTCAAGGCTTGGCTCTGGCTTCCTTAAGCTCTGACCACGTGCGTTGGCTTTACATGCAGGGCCCTGTTCGGCAGGGCAGGCCTGAGTTGTTTGTAGCACCAGCTTTAAGCAAGCAGGCTTTAAGCAAGCAGCTCACAGTTAGTCCAGCCTGAGGCCAAGCAGACCTAGACCCGGGCTAGGAAGCCGACCGCCTGGACTAGCGAGCAGGCCATCCAGCCTGCCGCCCTTGCGGGAGAACGGACCTGCCACCAAGCCAAGCGGTTTTTAAAGGATTTTTGTCACGTTGGGCACCAGATGTAGATGTAACCAACCGTCTTATTAAATAAGAAACACAGAACCAATGTAAAAGAGAAAGCCGAGAGGTCAGAGCTCAGAGCTAAAATCTTACCCTTCCTCCGGCAAGCTCCTAGCTTCCCGAAAGAGCTATTTCCTGTGTGTAAGTTGTTTCATAGTCTTTTGTTCTGCCTTCTCATTGGTTTTAAACCCAAACACATGACTGCCTCATCACTGTCTGTATGTACAGCCCCCCAGGTCTTAAAGGCATATGTCTCCAATGCTGGCTGTATCCCTGAACACAGAGATCTACCTAGCTCTTCTACCAAGTGCTGGGATTAAAGGCATGTGCCACCACTGCCACACTCTTGCTATGGCTCTAATAGCTCTGACCCCCGGGCAACTTTATTTATTAACATACAATCAAAATCACATTTTGGTACAATTAGAATACCACCACAGGGACTCAACAGCTTTTGGGAGTCAGCAAGTGCCAGCACTTGGCAATTTTGTCCTCTGGCTTTTTATTTCTTTCCTGGAACACCTTGAATGTCACAGATGACACTTTCACCTGTGGGTCAGGAGCCTTGCTCTCCAGATGCTTAATTTTCAGTTGGGGAAGTCTGGGGAATAAGAGAGAGATTTTACTCCATGTCTTGAATTTTTTTCTGTGATGTTTGCTGGCTTGAGGACAGATATTTGGAAGATCTGCCAGGAGGCACACTATAAACTGATTCTTTTGGAAGACTTGCCTAAGGCTATAAGCTGATTTCTGGCTTAAGAGCATTACTTGTATGTATCTTAGCCTGCTTCCAGACCCCCTCATGGCAGCTTGAGAATGAATAGGGGGAGTTAAGGTGAGTTAGGGCAACAATCAGGAGAAGCGGCCCATACAACAGTACAGAGCCCACCCACTCATTCAGGAGTTAAGGTGAGGTGAAGTGAGCCTGCCCACACAACAGTAGAGATCCCTCCCATTGCCTGAGAGCTGAAAGCAGAAGTCAGACAGATGGTTGAAGCACGCAAGAAAGCTTAGCTGGCTAAAGCTTAAATCCAACCACGTGTTCCCTCTTGAGCTGAGTCAAGGCTTGGCTCTGGCTTCCTTAAGCTCCGACCACGTGCATTGCACCTGGAAGAGAAAACATTAGAAATGGGGAGGGAGAAGGGTTCAGAGTTTTAGCAGAAAGCTTGGGGATAAAGTAACTCTTTTATTTGCCCATTGCTGGCAGAAGTTCCCATGAAGCTGTTATGCAGCAGATTTAATGGTATCCTCCAATTTTACAGGTATCTACCCCTTTGTCCCATGGCTGCAGCGGAGAGAAAAATAAAAAAATTAAAATATCAAACAAGGATCAGACTACAATCCCAGGCATCCCTGAGGCAAGGAGAAAGATCTATGAATCAGCACAAATTAGCCCCCCACTTCATCAAGGGAGGGCTAAGGGCTGGGACATACGCAGCACATGGACCAGCACATGGACCATCCTGTGGTCTGGTCTGACAGCATCCTATACTTTGTCAAGATAGAATGTGTAGCAAGCACATACCCCAGTTACAGGGGAGGAATAATCACTCTTGATTCAGACTTGGTATAACACTCATTTATTCACACAGTAAGATTACAAGCAATATTCATCCCATCTTCCAAATGGAAGCAGGAGTACCTCACCAGGTATACAGGTCCGGACTCGCCACGTCTGTTCCTCTGGATCTTGGGTCAGCCTTCCTCAGGTCAGCCATGTCTGCACTGGGGACAGGATCTCACGTCTCTGGCAGAGGAGAGTTGTCTTGTGCGAGGGCCTGATGAGCTCTGTTGGTCGGATCTGAGGCTTCATCTTTTATATTCTTTCCTGGCTGGGTTTCTAGTCTTATCCCTACTTCCACACATAGCTTATAGCTTATCACTACTCCATTCGTGGTTTACTTACATCATTCTATTGCTTATCACTCCTGGCCAGGGTTGTTCACCCTAGGCCTTACATGTGTTCCTTACATTCCATCCCCTGATGCCTGAAATATCTTCAACATAAAAGGCATCATGTGAGGTCACAGCCTGGGAATTTACAATATACTATCCTAATTTGTTAATCCTAGCATTCTTATCCTTCTCATTCTGGATGGTTCATTTTTATGTTTTTTCTCTATATATGCATTATATAACTTCAACCAAGTGCTATAAGCTGCAAATTCTTTTAACACATCTATAACAAAATCTCTACACAATATTATCGTACATATGCTTTGTAAATACATTGGTTCTCCTGTTTCCCACTGTGGGTCATTCAGGAAATCTTTATCAATACTTATTATTGCTTCATCAGGATTATATTTTTGCCATGTTCTATATGTTTCATATATTCTGTGATTACTGTGGCCCACATATGCTGCAACTAAAGTGGCGCTTATATGTAGGGCTGCATCCATGTTATTTCTGTGAATTTTATACATTCCATTCACCCTATATATACTAGATTGCATGGTTCCATAATATCTCATGTATCCATCTCCAATTAATCTCATATCATGTATACCTCTTTCTATTGGCAAGTGGATTTTAAGTGCATCAAGAGCATTGGGAGGTTGTCTACCTCACCTGGTTCTGATAGGTAGAACATTGCATATTTATGGGTGCAGTATTTGCATCCCTGTATCATTCCTGCCATAGATAATATACCTATTCTATAGAAAATATCAGACAATGGTTCCATATATTTTTGGTATGTGGTATATAATAAATTATACATGCCATTTGTACTAAGTAAATCGAAGCGTCTGCCTGACAGATTCCAAAGTTGGTTTCCTGTTACTGGATTCCTGTAAGATATCTTAAGCATGGAGTTATTATCAAGCATTTGATTTTTTCAGACAAACATAAAGCAATACTTATCCCTAAAATTACTAAAAACCAAAAGGTTGCTAACTTTATCCAGTGCCACCATGTGTAAATTGGTGTACATATTAGATCTAATCTGACTAATCTGCCTAAATAACCCAAAAAGCTGCATTTCTGCATCTGTTTCACCCAGTCCTTGTGTATGTATGTATTTGTTCTTAACAGATTCACTAGATTGTGTGTTTGTGCTTGTGATGTATGTATGTCTGCATCTTGTTCCTTAACTTTGTTATGTATGGATTCTAGTTGTTTCTGATTGAAATCTGCATTGTGTTGTAACTCCATTGCTTGTTTTACAAATGTTTGGTGATGTTCTAATTCTGTTGGGTCATTAAATAAGTGTGAGCCATCAAAATAATGTTTCTCTTCTAGTGTTAATGTGGTCACTCTTTGTTTGGTTATGTTTTTACCATCATAATTAGTGAAATTCATTTGTAGGATGCTACAGTTGTGTACTATATAGCATCCTGATTCTGTAATATTAAATGTTGTGATATCATCATTCATTGTGGTTTCATTAAGATTTATGCAGCTAACTAAAGTAGGTAAATATTTAGTACATATCAAGAAAGTATAATCTCCTGTATCTTCTAGTGACTGTGTGATGGTAGTTACTGCCAATTGAGTAGTTTCAAGTGTGCTTTCTGGTAGATGTGGATAAATGTATGTATTTGCTCCTAATGATATGGAGTCTTCTAATGGTATGTACACTGGTGTGTCATTCATATTGGTCCATAAGTAATGGCCTATGGGTACTAAGTATTGGTGGTTCCATTCTGATACTCCTGTTCTTTCAGTATATAACTGTGGTATTGCCTTGGAATGATACACTGAAAATGAATTTTGTAAGAAGATCTGTACTAAATGTATATTGCATAATCCATCTGTGCATGAGCTTTCATATTCAGGGTTTAGTATACTTTGATATTATATATTATATATATATATATTATATATTATATATACCATTCAGTTCTACATATCAGCCATGGGTTCCCCTATTCTCCCCCTTGATATTCTCTTGTTCTTCTCCCTAACCCTGTGCTAAATAAACTATTTAATTCATTATTCATATTACTGACTTAAGTTCGATACATTTGACACATCATCATGTTATGGTTAGTATTAATAAGTTTTGCTTGAGAGGAGAATTGTTCCTTATAAAGGTCTTGTGACATTTTTATCTCACCTTGCATAGTTTGTATTAGTGTGTGCATGCCATCTATAGAATTTGATATGGCTGCTAAAGCTTCTGCTGTTTTCTTATTTACTTCTTGTATGTGGTATATTTCAGTCTTTATTGGTTCTATCATTGCTGCTGATACTCCTCCACCCATTATTCCACCTAAAATTGCTCCTGCCATAAAGGCTTCTATTGCCATTGCTTGTAGTGGTTTTCTTCCTACTCTTGTTGGTGATGAGTATTCTAAATCGAACCTAAAGTTCACATCACTACAATATTCTTTAGGTGGTTTCAGTGCTGTCAAGTCTATTGTAATTTCAATTTTTCTAATTCTAGTGTATAAAACTAATTTAGCTGGACTTTTTAGGTCTGGTATAATAGCTGGTGCCTTGACTACTGTTGGGGTTCCTTCTGGTGGTATTAGGTATCCTTTTAGAAAATGAGCAGTATATAATCCAATATCTTCTTTATTTGGTCTGGTCATATTTCCTCTAAATATAATTAATCGTGTGTTGGAATGTTCGCTGAGAAAATCCTTACTTCTTGATATCGGGAGATAATATATTTTATCCCAATATTGTGTATGTGATTTCATTGATCCTCTAGGTTTATGTGCTACCCATTCGGCCTTATTCCATTCTTTATCTTGTGGATTTGACATTAACATGTAGAAATAATATGAGAGATTATGGTGCTGTAATTCAATTACTCTATCCATTTCATAATCCAAAGTTTGCCAAAAACTACCTGATCTAGTTATCCCATTTTTATAATGTACCATTAGGTCATCTGAATCCATAACCTTATTGATTCTCATGTGTACATATGGTGGGATATATTCTACCTCCCTTATACCTGTAAAATTGTATGCTTTTTGTTCAATTGCCCTATTAAATATGAAAATATTTTTGCTGCTATTTCATCTGTAGTAACATTGGCACTGACTTCCCAGGGTATGGGCATGTCCAGTAAGTCTTTAGATTCGTGAAACCAGCAAATTGATATCTTACTGTCACCTAGCATGTTATGTGTTTTATATTTTGGTTCAAGTATCATGCCTACAGTTAATATTGGTGTGCTGTCAAATTTGACTAGTGACATATGTTTGTTTATTATGGTAATTTTACCATATATATTCAAATTTATTATTGTGGTTGCTTTATTTGTGGTACAGTGGTACCACTATATTATTGGTTTTGGTAAAGCATGATAATTTGCTTCTCAAGCTTGTGGCACCTTGTGTTAGTGATTTTGCTAAGGTTAGGTTAAAAAGTCCCAAATTACTTGCTTATGTAAAATATGTTGGATACGACTGTTGGTCATCATTAAATCTCATTATTGCATGGACCTGTTAGTAGCTGTTATATTTGCAGTACTGTCTGCAAAAATTCCTAGCCATGGTATTTCCTGGCCTATTGTATCTATGATTGCTATTAAATCTTGTACTGACCTCGATGTTCTTCCAGTAAATAAAGGTCTTACATGTAGGTCCACTGTGGTTTTCGTATTGTTGTTTTGTCTAATGTTTGTATTTGCTTCGGACATGTTTATACATGCATATGCAAAAGAGTATTTTTCCCTGTGTAATGTGGAATTTACTGTAAGTATGCAGATTTGTGTTGTGGTGTCTGTGTTGTGTGGGGCGTTTACCCACCAACCCCACAGCTTCCCAGAGTTTTCTTGAGTGCAAGCAGCAGGAAATATTAGATAGAAGGATTTATAGCAGAGAATCTTGTGGAGATAAACAGATAGAAAATAAAGGATAGCCTCCAGAGGGCCTGGAACCTATTGCAACAGGTCCCGACTATCTCTGGCCCAGGGTTTTTATAGAGACGCCAAGGGGTGGAGCAAAAGACCTCTTCCTCCAGCACAGCCAAGTGCAGACCATTCTCAGACACCTGCACTCAGGCCCGTGGTCCTGATCATCCTCTATTCAGACCTGCTGGGTAAAGCCACAAGGAACCCAAAAACGGGCTCCCACAGGTCCCCCCTTCTTAATATATAAAAAGTAACTATTAATGGCTTACAGCAATCTCCAAGCTGTTACACCTCCCAGTATGGGAGTAGAGGATTATATAGATGGCATTTCTCTTTTTAATTAGGTCCAAGGTGACTACAACAGTCTTAGCTGCCTCAAGCCCTTTCTAAACCAAAAACTCTTAAGGCGACTACAAACTTAAAGAATCCCTTAGCTTCATCATTACCATTAACAGGTTAACATAAATATTGCTATACAGTCACAATTCTCTCAATCTTACAACTCAAAGCAAACTCTTAACAGAACCATTTGAATTAGCATATATGGTGCTATATATAGTTAACTATTTTCTCTCTCTTACAACTTTAACTTAATCATTTGAATTTTCTTGTTAACATAACATAGGAAAAACTTCGATGCATTCACATCAAATTTAAATATTTCCTTAACTCCACAAAACCAGGGTGAGTTAATATCAATAGGTTAAACATAATTTCTGCAAACATAATTCAACCTCATAACTCCTCCTTTTCTTTATAATTTTTTTTTTTTGTTTTTTTCGAGACAGGGTTTCTCTGTGTAGCTTTGTGCCTTTCCTGGGACTCACTTGGTAGCCCAGTCTGGCCTCGAACTCACAGTGATCCTCCTGGCTCTGCCTCCCAAGTGCTGGGATTAAAGGCGTGCGCCACCACTGCCCGGCCTTTATAATTTTTTAAACAAAAACTCAAACCTAGTTAGAGGAACCCAAACTTATACAATTCCTACAAACCCATATTGAAAAGCAATATTTTCAATCTAACCATTAACACTTTGAAAACTTTTAGCAAAACATCCAAAAGCAGTTTCTTAATAAAACTCTTTACACACTTTAAAAGTAGTCTCAGTATACCCCATTTGCATTTCTTACTAACAAAACATGACATTAATCCATTCAAACAACAATTTAAATTAAATAGACTAAGGAATATTAACTCTCCCTTTTCTTTATAATTTTAAGCAAAATCTCAAGTCTAGTTAGAAAACCCAAACTTTTCTGTTTAAACAGTTCCGTTTGTAACACAAAACCAGTTCCATAAGTAATTCCATTTTTACATAAACAGTTTCACAAAACAATTCATAAATCACCAGTTAATAAAGCATATATGCATACACAAAACTGCATCTTGATTCTAAGTAGAACTACATTTTTTCATTTAAACTGTTCCATTTTTAACCCAATTCCAGAAAACCGTTCCTAGGTCATTACTCAAAACTGTCCCATTGCAATGAAATCTCTATTGTTTATTTCATTTAAGTCTTAAAATTCAAATGATAAATTCTGGTACTAGCCTTCAATATATGAGAAATCCATAACCAAAATCTTTTTGTAATTTTATCTCATTTTAAGTTCAAAAAGTTCAAACAAGAGAAATTCTGGTATCAGGCTTTCACTTCCAAATATGAAGAGACGTTTTTCAACCAAAACTTTTTGCAGTTAATAATTTTTGTTCAAACAAGCGTCTCTGAACTTTTATTCTCAAGCCAGAGACCTTTATAGGTACAGTAGTATTCTAAACCGCACCGTTTTTGATGTTAATTCAGGTTTTTCTGTGTTGTGTTGATTTTCCACGGATCTCAGCTGCTAATGCCTTGTTGTGCTGGTTCTGGCATTCGCCATTTTTAGCTTCTTAGTGGCTCTGGAGCTTTCGAAACCATTCAGACTGCCTAATTTGCAGTCTACTGGGACACTAACCTTCTGTGTCTCGGGTTCTTTCACCATGTACATTAAGAATAGATTCACACTTAACATTTACACATTTTTTTTTACAAACTCACATAACATGTGCTTAAGCATAAACTCACTCAACATTTACACATTTTTACAAACTCACATATAACATATTAACATCTACTTATTTATACTTTAAGGAAACTATAGAACTACTTTAGCAAATATATTTCTTATTAATTCTTATATACTTATATTCATTCCATCTTATCTCTTATTTAAACTTACATTTACAACTAGCATCTTACAAGCTTATTACTACATGTCTTAAGACTACCTTAGATACTTCTTGCAAGCTTATATTCTTACAGGAACTCTATAGATCTATTTTACAAACTTATATAGGCTACCATTAGCATATATCTAACTTAGCAAACACCTAAAGATTTCTTAACACAGATCTAACAAGACAGAATTTTTATAAACTCACTTATCTTATTTTCGTCTTTCTACTTCTTACTCTTAATTATTATCACCATCTCTATTAGAAAGATTCTCTTAACTAGACAGGAAGTATGTACATCATTTCTAAAGTTTAGAGTTTATAGTCAGCTTTGTTATAAAGCACTGGGATTTAGTGAGTGTTGTCATTATAGAGTTGTGATACTTGTTGCTAGGGGATTGTAATGTTCTCAAGATGAAGCCACACCCCAAAGTTGCCGAGTTCTCTTGGCCTTTCTGAACCAGCAGAGATGCACTGTCAGCGGTAGACGGTTTTTAACTAGAGGCTGTCCCTTCACCCAAATTCATAGTAGTTCCCCTAAGTGCTTCAATTCAGACAAACGTTTCTATTACAGCAGTATTTTTGGTTCATTCTACTGAAAAACTTCACTACACGCTGAGGGTGAAATTACCGTATTTAGCTGCTGTAAAGCTCGCCCAAAAACTGCACAGCTATTAGGTGATATAAAGTATTTTTCTAAAGAAGCTAGTAAAGCCAAAAGCGGCACAGCTCTGAACTGTTTCCTTACTGTTTGCATTAACCAGTGACAAAACCTCAGAAACACTAATCGATCCACTTTCATTCTGCTTCCTTTATAGGAACGTCATTGGAGCTAACTTTTCTTAGTTCCATGCTCCTTACCAGATGCTCCGGTAACCACCGAGCTTCATTCTCCTCTTGTTAAAAAACACAAACATGTCCTCGACGCCATATTAGCACAGGATCAGGGCCCTTCCATAATCCCGAGTAGGGATCTTTCTATTTCACTTGAGTTTCAGGATTTAGTATTTTCACTTCATTAGCTTTAACTCCTGATGTTATAGCAGCTGTGATATTTAGCATTGTTTTTTTTATAAGGAACTTTCAGGTGAAGCAACTCTTTTGTAAAACAGGAGATTTTCTGAAGTTTGTTTCTTATCTATAAAGCAGTCATTTCTTTTTGAATGCCTGTTTCCTTGTATCCTTATTAGATTTGCAAAGGAATTACTCATTGCAGGCAGTTTGTTCAAAAGGCAAAGAACTTTATTTTCCCATAAGTTTCTTCATATCTAAGACAACGTTCAGTGTATAAACTGCTTTCCCTTGTTTTAAGGATTTTAAAGTTGCTTGTTTGCTCTTATAGGTAGCTTTTTGTCATCCAACTATCGTTAAAAACTGCACAGCTATTAGGGTAAATAAGGCATTTTACCAACGGAGCTCCAAACTGTGAAGCACCTAGTTCCATATCCTTTCAATTTTTCATTGGAACTGACACTTAAACCCTTAGACGGTTTTTCTACTTATTCTTATAAAAGCTGTATTTTAAGTTTACCATGAACATATTTTCGAACTGACAAAAGTGTTTCAGAGCAATGCCGCCATCTTTAGCAAAAAAACCTACCTTTCCCAGAATGCATTTCCCTTATATCAGTCCATAATAATATCAGTCCCTTATATCATTTCCCTTATATCAGTCATTTCCCATAGTTCTTTTTGGGTCTGAACGTCAACTGGTTCTCTTTTACCAGACTTGCTTACAAATTCTTGCCTGGGAGGTTTGAACAAAGTTTTTTGCTTTTGCAACAGGAGATTTGAACAAGCATTTTACATTTTCAGCTATAGCACATTGGGAGATTTCTATTCTCTCCTCAACTGGCTTTAACAGGTATCTGTCCTTCATTTGAAACTGGCCCCCAAATCAGAACCACACCTGCCTCATTAGCGCACATTAGCGCACATTGAGCCTGGCATTCCTGATAGCAACTTTCCTCAGGGCTTGTGTTTGTTTTAGCCAGTCAGTGAAAAACAAGATCATTTACAACAGCTTTTCCATAGCTCTTTCAGAGAGATTTTCTCCTACTGATCTATCTCATTTTTCTTGTTTGTTCCCCACCCCACCCCCCAGATGCAGAGCTTCAGGTATCTGTCTGCAGCTCTGTACCTCTGCTAGCTCCAAAGGGAGGTAGGGGCTTTTTTTTTTCTCCCCCGAATCTGCCTCAAACTCTAGCAGCTTTGTCAGGTCATATATTTTCTGGGGAGGATTATGTCCCTTCTCTGTTTCTTCAGAGTCAGTTCTTTCAGAGACAGTCTTTCTCCCAGACAGTTCCCAGTTTGGTCTCAATTTATCCCTTCTACCCCAGAAACAGTTCCTGACACTACAGTGGCAGGCTTTCCCTGCTACTGAAGGTAGGGGTTTTTTGTCCAGTTCTGTTTTCGGGGTCTGTGTGGTTTGCGTACAGACTGACAACCTAACAAGGGAGGTTTTTGCCATTTCTAAACTACCATTAGGACAGGTGCTTTGCCTCATCAGGCCTTCACCTGGCCCAGTCCCCCAGTGGGTTGCATTTGCTTGTCTGGGTGCTCAAGGCAATCACCCCTTAGGGTTACACTCCCTCATCTCAGGGAGTCAGTTGAAACAAAGCTTTTCTCAAAGAGGTGCTTTCTCTGACAGAAAAGAAAGCTTTACTCCTGGATAGTTCTGTTCTGTCCTGGCTGAGCTCTTTCCCCAGATAGCGTTCTGACTCAGCAGCACGACTGCTTCAGACACAGTTCAGCTTTACTGTTTTCCCAGAAAGGTCCTTACTCTGATAGGAAAGCTTTTCTCAGATTTCTTTTTGTAGCTGTGGACCTATAAACCCAGGACTTGTAGGAAAATGGACAACTGTGCCGTTCCCACCGGCTTTAGCTTTATTAGCAGTTTTCCCCTGGGTCCTGCACCTTCCTGCCTCAGCTCTGTGCTCTAGGAAGTTTGCAACTGCACAAATCCTAGTATCCCCAAAATGCACTCCAACTCAGAGACGCTGGCCAGTCGCCCCTGGGTTTTTGGTCAGAAGTGAGGATACAATACTAACAGTTTGCATTGCTTCAGGGGATCTTTGCATTAGGATGATTAGAAGCACCTTTTCATTCTGAAACGCTCACTCAGACAAAATCCTTGATGCCTCAGCTGGGCTGTAACTGTGAAGCTTGGCTTTTTTGCTTTTCTCAGGTAAAGTTTCCTGCCCTTTTGGGCTCTGTAGCTCTTCACCCACTCCCCCAAGCATTTCCCTGAGGCTACTCTGACCCACTCTCTTTTATTAGCTTGAAGAGACCGAGCTTAGAAGAGGTTTTTAGGAACTTGTCCCTGCCTCCTGCATTGCAGGGAGTATTGAAAGAACTTAGAGAGGTTTTGCTGTCTTAAGTTTATTGTTTTCCCTTAGAGGTAATCACAGGAGGTCCCCATACTAATATCTTCAGGTGATACTAATTTTTGTCCTTCTGAGAAAGTTAAAGACTTTAGTTTTTAAGTTTAAGAGAGCTTTTGAGAAAGATTAAGGCTTTTTAGAGAGGTCCCCCACACCAAATTTTCCAAGAAAAGTTTTATAGTTTAAGAGAAAGATTTTTTTCTCCCAGGAGAAGAACCAACTTTTCCCAAAACTTCCCAACTTTAAACTTTGACTTCTTACACTCCCATTTTTGCCTCAGGGAGAAATTACTTTCTCCTGCAGCTTGGACTTAGCCTTTCAGCTGTCCCCAGGTCAAAAGCTTCCATAGGAAACTTTTTCTTCCCCATAATCTCAAAGAAGAGCATTTTTACTACCTGTAAAGCCCAAAGAAAGATTCCCCCCCCCAGTTTGATTTCATAGCCCCCAAAGTTAGAAAATTGAAGAGTTTTTCTGTCTAGTTGCCTTACTTATTTTTTCCTACACAATCTTACACTTATATGTTTTTCCTACACTATATTACTACCCTATACCTTATACTTATTTTTTCACAGATAGAAATTGAGAAAGGGATAGAAGATAGAAAATTTTGACAGAAGAGAATTTTGCTGCAGCATCGGACATCCTTCCAGTCCACTTTCCTTTTCTCTCAAGGATAAAACCCCTGCCTCTCAAAAATATATATAAAAAATATATATTTTCCATAACACCGGCATGCCTTTCCACTGGCAGGGCTCTCAGCACTTTCACCAAAAACTCTGTAATAAAACTATTATTTTCCTTTATCTTTAGTCCCTATTACTTTATCTTTAGTCCCTGTTTATTTGTCTTTAGTCCCTGCTTTTTTTTTTCAGTACCCCCTTTTTTTTCTTTAGTCCCTTTTTTTTCTTTTTTCTGTAGTCCCTGTTCATGGTGCCATTCTTTGGGGGCGTTTACCCACCAACCCCACAGCTTCCCAGAGTTTTCTTGAGTGCAAGCAGCAGGAAATATTAGATAGAAGGATTTATAGTGGAGAATCTTGTGGAGATAAACAGATAGAAAATAAAGGATAGCCTCCAGAGGGCCTGGAACCTATTCCAACGGACCAAGACAGTCTCTGCCCCAGGGTTTTTATAGAGACGCCAAGGGGTGGAGCAAAAGACCTCCTCTGTCAGCACAGCCAAGTGCAGACCATTCTCAGACACCTGCATTCAGGCCCGTGGTCCTGATCATCCTCTATTCAGACCTGCTGGGTAAAGCCACAAGGAACCCGAGAATGGACTCCCACAGTGTTGCAATCATATTTAGGTTTCATTGTGTGTCTCACTGAAGCCCAAGGTCATTGTATAATATCTGTAAGTATGATTGGGAATCTCCAATGTTCTACTCCTAATTGCAATATCTTTGTCCAGTCATCCCATTTCCATTCCCTTCCTTTTACTGATGGGTTATCTGTGCTATATAATACAGAGAAGTTACCATAGAATGGCAAATTGGGATAGTCTGCTACGCATAACCAGTTAGTATTATTTTGTCCTAGTACATCTAATTTATGTTTTTTGATGTATCTCCATAAGTTATTGGAACATCTATTTCCCTAGGGTTTGGGTAATGGTATTATTCCAGATACTACTGGCCATGGTTTTACCATTTCACCATCATTGCATGCTGTCCAATTGATAGGGTTGCATGGGTTTATAGGTGTTGTAGTTACTTTAGGTGTTCTTGAATATGTCCTAGTAGGGTAATCATCATCATAATAATCATCATTGTAATTATACACTTGTTCTTCCCACCTTTCTGATGTCTTATTATACAGTATACCTATCTCCTCTATCTGTTATGCTATTACTGGTGCAAAATATTGTCTCACAAAGGAGCTATTCATGCCTATTTCGCAGTCAAATTCTGGTTCTGTCTCTATTCCCATTGTATTGGTCCTATAGTGTGAGTTTACCCTTAATGTGTTTGTTCTGATATGTGAATTCTTTGTCCAATACATGTTGTATATGGCTGTGTGATTGGTAATGTTGGTCCATAATTAATTGTAATGGCATTTTAATGGGTTCTGCTCATGTATGTTGGTGTTAACATCATCCCCTGATTCTATCATATATTCTTTGTTTGGATGGTATATGTTAAGTGCCATTCTATATTGATCGCAACCCTTATACCAGGCATATGTTAAACATGCTACATATTTTTGCCAAAAATTATGTGTTTTTCCTATATAATGTGTAAATCTTCTCTCTGCTGACCAATATAATGGTAATTTGCCTTCTAGATCATAAATCATTGATGTAGCACGGTATTCTGTTTCCTAGAGCCCACTTGTATAACATGTGGTGTGGTAGTGGGTCTGTTTGTTGTGGGTGTACTGTCCAATAGGGCTGGCATTGGTATGCTGTTATTGCCATCACATCTGCTAACCTGAGACAGAAAAATGAGCACACAAAGGCCCCAATAGTGTATAGCTTGCTTGCCTTTAGTGTGTACATCACATTTGCTATTCTTATTGCCTCCTGTGCAGATAGTGTATCCAGCATACTGTGAAGTTGGCTGCTCTGGATGCTGCAGAAGCATATCCAGGATTGGTATTGTTGACTGTGTTGTGTGAATAGCTTCTTTGGTAAATGATGTTACAGAAGGGAAAAACAAATTCTAAGATTGGCAGTACTATGTATACTGCAATGGCTATTAGCCAAATCGTCAGGAGGTTTGCCCTTATGAATATCACCTCCCTGACACACATTTATACTATATCCTCCAGCCTGGCTAATTTCAAGTCCTTTTTACCTTGAGTTATCCACATGTTGTTTCCTGTCCCTGGTGCTATTATTTCTGCTGGGGATAATTTGTTATTCTTCTGATTCCTGTAAAGGCAATTAGGATTCCTTATTACTTCTCTATCTATAACTGTAGGATAATCTATTGTATGTTGTTTTTGTATAGCTTCTTCTATTGGGGACTTCCTATTTATTCTGGGTCTGGTATTCAATTCATAAGTTGCTATTTTTATTGCTAATGACAGTGGTATTCCCTTATGCATCTCTAGCTGTTTTTTAATCATTCCATTCCATCTTTCTATTGCTCTGGCTGCTGTCGGTGTATAGGCTCTATGGAAGTCGCATTGAATGTTTAAGTTTCTAGCCATTCTTTGTGTTTTGTCTCCTGTGAAATGAGTTCCTTGGTCTGATTGTATTATATCAGGTATTCCATATGCTGCGCACCATCCCCAGACTATAAGTATCGTTGTGTTTTGGTCTGGGTGTGTGCTTTCTCGGGCCATCCCGAGACCTGTCGTTATGTCTACTAGGGTACAGCAATATTTTCCCTTAAAGTTGTTTAATGGTCCTATGAAGTCTATCTGTAGGATTCTATTAAAATCCACACGGTGTCCTATTATCCCTTGGTAATTGTGTGTTAATCTTGTGATAGCCTTTGGGCAATTGTTGCAACTATTGATTGCTTTTCTTATTGTCTACCATGTTATCTTAAGATTTCTTTTATCGAACCAACTTTTTAGTGTATGTGTACCTATGTGTCCTAACTGCTTATGGATTTTCAGTATTTCTTCTGTACTTATAGTATGTCCTTAGTTGATGGTCTTACCTGTATCCATTCTCTCTGTATTTTACCTTTTCCTGTTTCTGGATCAATGTTTGCCTTCCATGTACCTTTTAATTTTATACTTAACACTGAAGCTAGTTTGTCTACTACTTCATTGTTTTTACTTGTCTCATCCTGTTTCTTGGTATGTGCATCTACATGGTATACTATGATTTTGATTAGTCTACTTGCTTCATCCAATTCCTGCCATGCTGCCTTTGACCATATGTCTTTACCATTAATTTTCCATCCATTATTTCTCCATTTACCTGACCATACTGCTATGCCATTTGCCACACACCATGAATCAGTGTATAAATAAATTTGTTTATAATTGTCCTTTATGGTTTGTCTTATCGCCAACAGTGCGGCTATAACTTCTGCATGTTGGGCTGATTTATCAGTGCCCTAGTCTATAATGACCATTCCATCCCCAGGTCTATAAGTGGCTGCTTTCCATCTCACTTTGTTGTTCACCATGGTTGCTGATCCATCAGTGAAACAGGCATTAACCAGAGAAGGATCATACTCTCTAGCCCCCACAATGGCCCATTGGTACCTGTTTCTGAGGAGGGGTTGAGGTTGGGAAAATGTATCCCTCTGGAGTCATGGGCCTGTCGGACTGAAGTATCAACTCCGATACTGCTGGTACCGACCCCTTTGCTGACAGAGGTGTTGATCGAAGGAACTCCTGAAGGTACCATTTCCATTGAAGTACCTTTCCTTCCATAGGTAGTCCAGTCCATGCCTCTCCTGGTGCCTTTACCCAGTCCAAAATGGGTATATGTGATCGGAGAGTCACATGGTTCTCTTTGAGCAGTGAGTGGATTGTCCTGAATGCCTCATAGGCTGTCCATATGGTTCTTTTGAACAGCAAGTATTTGTTCTCTGTCCATGGGAATTTCTTGCAGTAGAAGCCTATTGGCGTTTCTCTGTCTTTATTTTTTGAAAATATATTCCAATTACCATAGCCCTGTATATACAAGATGTCCACAAATACGTGGTCACCGGGCTGTATATAATATAGGTGACTGTACTGGTTTATATATTCCAGTACCAATTTAATGGCATTTTCACAGTGTAGCTAGAGTTTTCCTGACTTGCCCACAGTCAGGACAAATCTTTGTCTCCTGCCAGTCCCACAGTCGCTCAGACCCAACCAAGTAAACACAGAGACTTATATTGCATACAAACTGTATGGCAGTGGCAGGCTTCTTGCTAACTGTTCTTATAGCTTAAATTAATCAATTTCCATAAATCTATACCTTGCCACGTGGCTGGTGGCTTACCAGTGTCTTCACATGCTGCTGGTCATGGCGGCAGCTGGCAGTGTCTCTCCGCCTCAGCCTTCTGCTTCCCAGAATTCTCCTCTCTCCTTGTCCCACCTACTTCCTGCCTGGCCACTGGCCAATCAGTGTTTTATTTATTGACCAATCAGAGCAATTTGACATACAGACCATCCCACAGCATCACAGTTTTGGTCCCATTCAAAATCCTGTGCTTTCTTTGTTATTTTATATAAAGGCTGTAATATGATCTGTAGGTATGGGATATGTTGCCTCCAATATGCAAATAGGCCAATTAGATGTACCTAAGTTTTATTCTGAGGTCGCTTAATTTGTTTTAATTTGTCTATTACTGTTTCAGGTATTGTTGGTCCTTCTGTAGTCGAATATACTCCTAAGAATTTTACTTCTGTCCCTGCTTTATTTACTTTTTTTCTAGGTTTATAGTCCAACCTTCATTTCTTAAATGTTGAATTAGTTTCTCTAATGTACTTTGTACTTTTTCAATGGATTGTCCTACTATCATTATATCATCTACATAGGTATATATGTTACATTCTGATTCTGGTTTGAAATTCTTTAATGTAGTTGTTAGGGTGTTGTGTGCAATAATAGGACTGTTCAAATACCCTTGAGGGAGTCTCAAGAATTGATATTGCTGTCCTTGCCATGTAAATGTAGTAAGTTCCCTAGATGTTGGGTGTCTTAAGTCTATAGTTGCCATTGCCTTTGGAGCCGAATTTTTAATTCTAAGAAAGATGTCTTCCACATTGGGAAGTTGTCCTGGAAGTTTGGGTGTTTTTTCATTTATTCTCCTGAAGTCAACTGTAAATCTCCATTTGCCATTAGGTTTCAACACCGGCCATACCGGGCTGTTATAATTGAATGATTGAGATTTCTCTATAATGCCTTCTTTTAGCAAAGTTTGTATAGTCTTTGTTATTTCCTTAATACCTCCTTTGATAGGGTATTGTGCCGTGAAGGTCGGGGGTGTGTGTGGTAATTTAATAGGTTGTATTTTTACTTCTGCTAGATTACATCTGACCTTAGCTATTCTCTTATTATTTAGAAAGTCTGGGAATAATTTTCTTATTTCTTTAATGCCTAGGATATTACAGGGTGCATTGAATCTAGCTGCTTCAATCTCATATTCCTTATTATATAATTTGAGTCTTAATTTTATTACTGGTACTTCTGTTTCTGCTGCTACTCCCTGTATTATAATCTTTTTGTCGGTTTTAAAATATTCTGTAAATTCCATTATTATACTAATTTCAGAACCTGTATCTATTAGCCATTTTACTATTCTCAGCCCTTTGTTAGTTATTATAGGTATAGCTTTGAATGGTCTACCAGCTGGGTTGATCAAGTCCGTCTTGGTATGCAGCGTCTGGGGGGTCCTACTCTAGGGGGTCTGTGGTTGTTCTGATTGAAAAATTTTGGTCTGAAATTTGGTTTAAAATTTCGATTGCCTAAAAAAGGTTTTGGTTGGTATGTCTGTCTCCATGGGTTGCTCTGTGTCTCTCTCCATTGTTGCGGGCCACAGGAATATATCATAAGAACTCAGCTGGTTATGGCAAAGTCACTACCTGGAGGGATCAGGGAATTCCTCCAGAGGAAATCATATCCCAAGGAGTTTTTGGTATTACTTGGCTTGTTATATATCAGCTATCTTCTGTTATGAAAATCATGTGTGCCTTCATAGCTTTCCCAATTGACTTTTCCCCAAGAAGGACTAACAGTGTAGACTGAGCACTCTCTGGACATACACATTCCAGGTAATTTGGAGAACAGCCTCAGGGAAAGGCTTTCTCTGGAATCAGATTATCCCCCTTAGCCACTTTCAAGTACTACAGGAAACACCACCCAGGTGGGCGCCCATTGTTAGTCCCAGGTGGACTAACAATGATAACAGCCCACATGCAAGTCTCCTGACTTAAGGTAAATTCCTCTAGGAGACACCGCCTAGGAGAGGTGGACGTTAAGTAATAGCTTTACACAATTTAGCTCGGACCCTCCCTTTTATATACCGGGACTTCCAGGGCACAGGAGGAGAAGAGAAAAGAAAATGGAAGAACGAGATGGGTAAGAACTTGAGAGGAACGAGCTAAGATGGGGGAGAACTAGATTGAAGAGCTAAAAGAGAGGACTAGAGGAACGAGATGGAAGATGAGGAAGAGCCAGATGGGGAAGAACAAGATGAGAAAGAGCCAGATGAGAGAGAAGGAAACGGGAGAGGAGCTGATAGGGGAAAGAACTAGATAGATGTGAACCTAGAAGGGACAGAAATAGATGAAGGAATTAAGATAGAACTTAGAGGGGACAGTAGATAAATATAGAGAGAAATCAGGCAAGAAAGGAGCTAGACATGAGAACAGAACTGAAGCTGTGTATAAAGGATGTTATGCCAGAGGAATTAAAGCGAATGGACCAAAGAACTCTGCGTGCATAGACTGATTTACCGACCTTAAAGAATAGATTCTCAGCTGGTTGATAGAGCCTTCCGCGGACCCTGGGAGGGGACTATCGAGGGGCTGGACCCCTATAGTCCTCGATACTCCATGGGATATTTTTCCTTCCTGTCAACCTTCTAATCGGGTTCCATGGTTTGTTTGCATTCTGTCTTATGGGCATTTGAATAGGTTTCCCAAATGGTCTCATGTTAGAAAATCATTATGTAACTTTCTTCTTGTACTGTTTCTTATTAACATTAAATGACACTACCTTGTCTATATCCATTTCCCTGTAAGATTTAAAGAATTCCATGGCATCTGAGATGGTTTGACATGCCTGCAGGGGTCCAGCTAGGCTCATTTTAAGGTGTGCTGGAGCTCCTTTAATAATGATCTTTTTAAATTGTGGTGTAAAATGTGCGGCTTGAGGTGTGGGTACCTGGTTGTATATGAAATATAATATGCCTAATTTTCTATATTGTTTTATGGCTTGTGCGTATGTTGTCCACTGTGCTGCTGATTCAAATTGAGTGAGGTCTAGTGTTGGAAATGCAAATCTCCAAGCTGCAGTAATCCAATCTAATAGTGGATGTGTATCGCCTTTTGATGTCTCAATTACATGCTCTAGAGCTTCCGATACTGAGGGGGTCTCTACTATGTTTCTGATCTTCCTCATTTTTAGATCAGTTAACATGACTGTGTCAGCTCCCTTTTCCCTCAGTCAGCACATATATTCTGCATCTCTCTGTCCATTTTGGGCATAATCTTTCCGTAATTCTGAGATCTCCTGAGGAGTATATGGCCTGATTTCCTCAAACTTCGTTCCCATTTCAAATTTGAGATGGTTACTACCTCCTCCAGTGCTGAAGGGGTTCAGAGCTGACACAGTACTTCTAATAGGAGTTCTCATACTTTGGGTAGAGACAGGAAATGATGGTATGGTGTTACATCCGTTCCATCCAGGAACAGCGCTACGCTCCTGTTCCTTCCTCACTATGTTTAAGGCTAGCCTTTTGCCCATTAATCTGTCCTTATCAATATCCTGCACCGTTTTCATAAGCAGTGCAGTAGTTTGTGCCTTGCTACATCCCTCTAATTCTTGTTCTACCACATCCAGATTTGTTAATGTGTTAATCACATTTACTGACTTCATGCTGGCCTTATTTTTAACCTGGGAGGCTACTTTCCCCTACTGTTCTTCAACCTCATCTTGGTATTCTCTACCTGTCACTAGGGAGATGTTAGTCTTCTTAAATTTCTTAATTAATCTATTCATTGTAAGTGGTATACCAAGCCATATAAAAATTTAATTATTTTTTTCCTACGGTACCACTCACAGTCACTAATTTGTTTAGACTGATTCAAGGAATCAGTTATCAATTTTTCAAATTTTAAATCCACAATCCTTTCTATCCTTTTGGCCAACCAGTGCCTCATTTAGCTCTTTCCCAGCACCTTCCGCTCTTCCCCAGGGGTCTGGGTTGGCATCAAGGTGTCCAGTATTCTTTTGGTACTCCGCATCCTTAGAGAGGGTGGTGTTTCCTGTCTGCTTCTGATACTCTCTCTCCTACCAGCTCTTCCTCCTTGGACCTTCAGATTTTCTTTAGGTCCTCAGAGTTGGCTTTGAGGTCGCTTGCTAGTTTATTTAGTTTCCTATAATTTGTTACTCCACCAGAGTAATAGCCAATTCTTTTGTATTAAATGAGATACATTCCTCAGTGCTCAGTGGTCAAGGAGGCTTTAAGCTCAAAATCCTGCCGACTACGCCAACTGTAGTGAGCACATACCCCAGTTACAGGGAAGGAATAATCACTCTTGATTCAGACTTGGTATAACACTCATTTATTCACACAGTAAGATTACAAGCAATATTCATCCCATCTTCCAAATGGAAGCAGGAGTACCTCACCAGGTCCGGACTCGCCACGTCTGTTCCTCTGGATCTTGGGTCAGCCTTCCTCAGGTCAGCCATGTCTGCACTGGGGACAGGATCTCACGTCTCTGGCAGAGGAGAGTCGTCTTGTGCGAGGGCCTGATGAGCTCTGTTGGTTGGAACTGAGGCTTCATCTTTTATATTCTTTCCTGGCTGGGTTTCTAGTCTTATCCCTACTTCCACACATAGCTTATAGCTTATCACTACTCCATTTGTTTATAATCATTCTTTGTTATCTTGCAGGTTTTCACTAGCTTACATTGTTTTACAGAATGTTCCTGCTGCGTAGTCGAGGACACCCTGTGTCCATCGTGAAGAAAATAAGTCAGGCTGCAGCCGGGAACATCGGAGGACTCACCAATCACATGGTGAGGTGGAGGATGTGGTAATGGGAGCCATGACAAAAGCAGCTGGGCAAGGTGGGACTTGGCTACAGTGGCAGTTGCAGGTTCACAGTCTAGACTCGTACTGCAGTGGTAGCGGTGGTGCCAGCTGGGCAGGTCCTCAGTATAGGTTTCCAACAGCACTCAACCCTGTTCGCCAAATTGTGGAGAATTTCCTATCCGATGTCACGGGCCACTGAAAGGATAAATGGCACTGGTTTGGTTGGTGGAAGAGTCACAAGCCATGGTTACCAGAGTTAGAATGGGCTTTATTAGAGAGAAGAGGGGATAGGACAGGAGAAGCCAGACCTGGGAGAGGAAGGGAAGCAGGTCAGAACAGACAGCAGAGAGGAAACGGAAAAAGGGAGGATGGGGTCCATGTGTGGTTTTTTAAGCCAGAGATTTCATGATCACGCGTTGCCTGCAACACCCTGATGACATAGGATGTTATACCTGGAAGAGTGAGAGCAGGATACTAACACCTCCCAGACCCCTCTTAGGAATGTGGGTGTAGTTTTCTTCATACTTCTTTCTTCCTGCTGTCTGTGGACAAAGTACCTTTAGGGACACAGAAAGAAAATTTTGAGGTAATGACCAAGTCCTGAGAAGACCAGCAAAAACTTTGCTAATAGATATCACCTGCCAAGATTCAGGAGGTCTCGCCTGATAAAACTTGATCCATATTAACCTTGAAGGAATCCACAGCCTCTCATCTCCTGACAGAACTGTGGTGAGCCACAGGAATATGAAATAGACGTCCAGCTGTATATTATAAGCTACACCTTGATGAGGCCAAGGGTCAGTCGAGTGGGAAAGCCAGTCAGCAAGGTCTATTGGTGTTATGCGGCTTAATATTCAGTTGTGTCTTACTAGGAATTCCTTGTGCTCATAATTCTCCTAAAGTGTGTATGTGTGTGAGTCTCCATTTCAAAGTACCTGGATAGTCATGTAGACAGAATCTTCTGCCTCTGAGCTCCAGGCCCCCTCTTTAGCATTTGTTTTGGGTATCTGCCATTTGCAAATACCCTCCTTGAGTTACTTCCTAAGATAGAGTCAACCCCAAAGCCTTAAAAGACAAGCAAGGAACAAATAGCTACCAGGCCATCTGTTAGATGCCTGAAAACTCTCCAATTTAGATAAAATGTCCTTTCTAAGACTACATGTCTCACAGGCTAAATGCCTACCAACTAGGCCAACAAGCTTTGTTTCTTGTGCAAATCAAGGCCTCCCCCCCCTCTCTCACTGCCCCAGAGAACCTCTTAGAACAAAGGGAGTTTCCCTTCAGCAGGTGTTTCAAGCTGTGATGCAGATTGACTAGCTATCAGTACTCTTCCCCCGCCCTGTCAGGAAACTGGCAGCAGAGTCAAAAAGTGACTGTTTTAACTTTTAGTGACCTACAGACTTTTCCTACCCTATTACCTGTAACTCTATACTTGATAGATTCATAATGCCTTCACGTAACCACAATAAGAATATATTTCTAGCACATATATTCCTTTTCTGATTTATCCCAACTACTAACCAACTCCACTCTTATCTCTCCCCTTTGGGGTTGTAAATAAAATTGCCAGGAAGCCTCTAGCACCTTGTGCTGTATACAAAACATAAGGTGTTACTGTTTGGGATACTGTTTCCTCCTGGGAGAAGGGGGAAAAAAGAGAAGGACCTAAGAATGGAAGAGAGAAGGACTGAAGGATGGAGGATTGAGGGATTGAAGATGGCAGAGAATTGGGATTGGAGAGAACTAGGAATAGAGGGAACAGAAAATAGAGGGAATGAAGAATTGAAGGAATAAGGAATGGAAGGATTGAAGAATTGAGGGAACGAGGAACTGAAGATTGAAGGATTGAGGAATTGTGGAAATGAAGATTAGAGGGAATTAAGAATTGAGGGAACAAGAAGAAAGGAACTAAGGAAATAAAGAGAAATCTGAGAGAGTTGAACTGGTGACTGAACGATGGCAACTGAGGAATAAACAAGTTTAACTAAAGAGCTCCAAGCAACTGGATTCATCATTCCTGTGCCACTGATAGTGTCTCTCCTGAGCCCCTGGATTTGTATAAATTTAAGGCTGGACTCTTAAATCTTATACAAAAGCAAAACTCAAAAGCATTTTTTATTTCCATTTGACAAATATAATTTTTGACTTTTTAAAAGTTAAGGCATTCCTGAAGTATATAGGCTGATTTATTTCAACAAGCCCTATTTCAATTGCAGGTCTCTTTGAAGCTATCCTTTGCTTTTCAACAATCAAAAAATCCAAAAATCAACACAATAACAGAGAGGATCTGTGTATTTCTAATCTTATGTGACTTACTCTCTCTTTAAAGACTTTAGTATTCTTAAACTATTTCTTTCTATCTTTGACTATATTCTTTTTCTTTTCTTAAGCCTATGCACAATGTTAAACACACTGTAACCTGCTTAGAGGTATTTCCATCTAGACCTCTTTTACTTTTATTGCATATTCTAACCATTTTTGATCACATGAGCAAACTTTTAAATTGCTAAGGTACATCCTGAATCTCTTCCGTGTAGCTCTCTGTAGCGGTAACTCCCTTATTACCGATACCCATTCACCATGTCCGAGCGAAGGGCTGCGGATTAAAAATAGAGACATTCAACATTCTTGCATCTAAGTTGTTTACACCAAATACAGGATGTAGGAACAAAGAACTTCCAGTAAACTCTCCGGTGATCCTTAGGCCACACAAGTGCTCTGTCTTAGGTTGATGGCCGCCCCCCAAGCATTACCCGTCTCTGCATACTTATTATCATACAGACTCAACCACAATTTCTGCTGGGTCTATGCCTGCTAATTGACGAAGTCTCAATTTTCCTTTGTAAATCAAGTCAGAGATTTTTTCCACATAAGTTTTTAATTTTTTATTTGGTTTATTTGGTAAAAATATCCATTCTAATATAATATCTTCCCTCTGCATTAATATTCCAGTAGGAGAATGCCTAGAAGGTAAAATAACCAAAATGCAATCCAGCTTTGGATCAATACGATCCACGTGTCCTTCATGCACTTTCTTTTCTACCAAGGCCAATTCTTTCTCAGCTTCAGGTGACAATTCTCTTGGACTATTTAAGTCCTTGTCACCTTCTAAGGTTTTGAACAAATTAGTCAGTTCATCATTTTTTACCCCAACAATAGTTCGTAGATGAGAAATATCTCCAAATAATCTTTGAAAGTCATTAAGAGTATGTAGTCTATCTCTCCGAATTTGCACCTTTTGCGGTCTAATGTTTTGTAGCTCTATTTTATATCCTAAATAATTAATAGAATCTCCTCTTTGTATCTTTTCAGGAGCAATTTGTAATCCCCAGCAAGGCAAAATTTTCTTTACTTCTTCAAACATTATTTCTAAAGTATCTGCATTTGTATCAGCTAGTAAAATATCGTCCATATAATGATAAATTATAGATTTAGGAAATTTTTTACATATCACTTCCAATGGCTGTTGTACAAAGTATTGGCACAGAGTTGGGCTATTCAACATTGCCTGTGGGAGTACCCTCCATAGAAATCTTTTAACCGGTTGAGAATTATTATAAGTAGGCACTGTGAAAGCAAATCTTTCTCTGTCTTTTTCTTGTAAGGGTATTGAAAAGAAACAATCTTTTAAATCAATAACTATGAGAGGCCATCCTTTTGGTAACAGAGTAGGCAAAGGCATCCCAGATTGTAGAGAGCCCATTGGCTGAATTACTTTGTTAATTGCTCTAAGGTCTGTTATCATTCTCCATTTACCAGATTTCTTTTTAATAACAAATACAGGAGAATTACAAGGACTGGTTGATTCTTCAATATGCTGAGCATTTAACTGTTCTTCTACCAGCTCTTCTAAAGCCTGGAGTTTCTCTGTTGTTAAAGGCCATTGTTGGACCCATACAGGCTTGTCTGTTAACCATTTTAAAGGTAGAGCTGTTGGTGTCTTTGTAAGATCATCAGTTATTGTGCCCTGTTCTTGTATAATATGGATGGCTCGTGACCACTCATTAGAACAATATCTTCTAATATTTCTCTCAGTAACATGTGCTAGTTTATGATTTGTTTCTGAGATTGGAGGGATGTTAATCTGAGTATTCCATTGTTGCAACAAGTCTCGACCCCACAGGTTCATAGTTATGTTAGCCACATATGGTTTTAATTTTCCTCTCTGTCCTTCTGGACCTATACATTCGAGCCATCTTGCACTCTGTTTCACCTGAGATAATGTCCCAATTCCTAACAGTTGAACGTTTACCTCCTGAAGAGGCCAAGTTGGATGCCAAAATTCTGGTGCAATTATGGTAACGTCCGTACCTGTGTCTACCAGACCAGACAACAAAACAACATTTATTTTTATCGTTAATTTTGGTCTTTGTTCATTAATAGAAGTTTGCCAAAAAATTTTCTTTATGTTTTCTCCTGAATTTTCTATTCTCTCTGTTTCATCATCCTGACCAGCATGATTTATTCCAATAGGCATTTGGTTATTTAATCGCTCAGAGCAGGGATTTCCTCTATGGCTGCAGGAAAGGTTTGAACTGGATTTGCACTGGGGGCCTGCGCGAGGCCCCTCTGGGAGTTTCCCAAAGACTGAGGCAAAGGATTACCCTGTCTGTCCTTTGTTGATCTACATTCGTTGGTCCAGTGTTTTCCCTTACCACAACTTCTGCATACTCCAGAAGGAAGGGGCATTCTGTTGCCATTGTTCCTTGAAGAAACATTGTTTCTCAGAATGACCTGTCTACAGTCCCTTTTCAAATGTCCTTGCTTTCCACATCCAAAACATCTAACACTCCTCAAACCTTTTGAAATTACTTGTCCTACCCACGTATCATCATGCTCATCAGCCTCAACATTAATTGTTTCTCTAATCCAATCTTCCATAGGTGCAGATCTTGCCCTTAATGGCCTGATTATTCTTTTGCATGCTGCATTCGCATTCTCAAAGGCCAAAGATTCAATTATTGCCTTACCAGCTTCTGAATCCGAGACCATTCTCTTTACTGCTGAAGCCAGTCTTTGTAAAAAATCTGTAAAAGACTCTTTTGGGCCTTGCATCACCTTTGTAAATCACTCAGATTTTTTTCCTGGTTCCTCAACTCTGTTCCATGCATTCAAGGCTGCCGTTTGACATAAAATTAGGGTTTGGACATCATATAAACATTGTGTTTGTACTGAAGCATATTGGCCTTCTCCAATAAGCTGATCCTGGCAAACTTGTATTCCTTTATCCCTCCATTGTTTTTCTATGTTTTTAGCCTCCTCCTTAAACCAAGTCAGAAATTGAAGTCTCTGGCTGGGTTCCAGAACACCTTGTGCAAGGTCCTGCCAGTCCTGTGGTACAATCCTATTATATGTTGACCAAGAGTTTAACATTTGCTTTACATATGGGGAATGCATGCCATAAGATACTATTGCCTCCTTAAACCTTTTTAAATCCAACATTTCAATTGGAGCCCAAATATTTTGTGTAGCCATTTGATCAGGCATATGCTATACGGTTACAGGATAAATTAAGGGTGACTGTGTGAAAACAGGCTGTCTTTCTGTAACCTTATGATCCAGACTTGAAACAACTTCACTGTTAATTTCTTCTGTCTGAATTTTTACAGGTTTAACAAGTTCTTCTAAAGCTGTTATCCTGGCACTTAAATTGACTATCTTTTTAAATATTAAAATAAGGATTTGCATAGTGATAAGCTGCATAATTCACGAATACTAATATTATATAGTTGTTCCATTGTCAGACTGCCTAAAATTTCAAACAAAAACCAATTTTCTTCCAATGTACAGATAAAACCCATTTTTTTTTAAATGTGGAAAAAAATTCTCTTTTAGATAGTTTCCTTTAAAATATCTGATATGTTATGACTTACCAAATCTGTGTAGAACAGTAGAAATCCGAGTGGATTTTCAAAACAGCCACTTAGTGTCCCAGGTGTAAATTCAGAGAGAGAGAGAGAGAGAGAGAGAGAGAGAGAGAGAGAGAGAAGAGAGAGAGAGAGAAGAGAGAGAGAGAGAGAGAAGAGAGAGAGAGAGAGAGAGAGAGAGAGAGAGAACGCACAAGAAAGCCTAGCTGGCTAAAGCTTAAATCCAGCCACGTGTTCCCTCTTGTGCCGAGTCAAGGCTTGGGTCTGGCTTCCTTAAGCTCCGACCACGTGCGTTGTCTTTACAGGCAGGGCCCTGTTCGGCAGGGCAGATCTGAGTTTTTTGTAGCACCGGCTTTAAGCAAGCTGCTCACAGACCTAGGCTCGGGCTAAGAAGCCACCGCCGCTTGGACTAGGAAGCCGACCACCACATGCCGCCCTTGCGGGAAAGCAGACCTGCCGCCAAGCCAAGCGGTTTTTAATGGATTCTTGTCACGTTGGGCACCAGATGTAGATGTAATCAACCGTCTTATTAAATAAGAAACACAGAAACAATGTAAAAGAGAAAGCCGAGAGGTCAGAGCTCAGAGCTAAAATCTCACCTTTCCTCCTGCTGTCCCAGCTTCCGGAAAGGAAAGCTATTTCCTGTCTGTAGGTCGCTTTTCCAGTCATTCTGCCTTCTCATTGGTTTTAAACCCAAACACGTGACTGCCTCATCACTGTCTGAATGTACAGCCCCCTAGGTCTTAAAGGCATATGTCTCCAATGCTGGCTGTATCCCTTAACACACAGAGATCTATGGGATTAAAGGTGTGTGCCACCACCGCCACACTCTGTCTATGGCTCTAATAGCTCTGACCCCCGGGCAACTTTATTTATTAACATACAATCAAAATCACATTTCAGTACAATTAGAATACCACCACATGGCCCTATCCCTGAAGTGGCCTTCGCAATCCAGAAAAGGTACAGTGCCCTTTTCCTCAAAGGCAGCTTAACAGGCAGAGGGCCGATGGCTTCTGTTGTGCAATGGAACAGCAGCTGAAAGCCATGCCTCTCGATAGTAGACTGGCATTCAATAGAGGGATGTGGAGAAGAAGGGGATGCTGAGATGAAGCCATATATACACAGCCAAGAAGAATGCACAGCTGAAATAAAAAAACTGTCAACAATTTCCAGAATTTAAAATCCTGAATCATGACAGGACACTAGTGGAATTCAGGTGTTTCTGGTACATGGACTGCTCTCACCCAATGTGAGGTTGAACTGTTGACCCTGTGTACATCCTACTTCACAAATGAGTCTGTCAGATACGCTAAGCCCATAGGCTGAAGATGATGCCCCAATAATGAGGAAACCTCAGGTGACTGTTCAGGCAGCTGGCTGTTTCTGCCACCTCACAAATTTTTTGCAAGTTGCTTGCATGCACTTCCTGTTTTTATTTTTGTTAGCTAATATTATTTCCTTCTTGGGTCTCTGAGGGAGTTGAAGATTAGTTAGTTATGGTTGAAGATTAGTTAGTTATAGTTGGAAATTAATTAGGATAGAAAGTGCATTAGATACATCTTGAATTTACCAAAATAGGATAATGGAATTATTTTCTCTGATTTGTCAAATACCTGTTTAAGTATTTATTACTTGTATATATTGTATATAGTTATTGTACTTTTCTATATAGTTTTTCTCATGTTAGTTATAACCTTTTGCTTTTTTTCTTTTTATTAAAATAGAAAAGGGGAAATGTGGTGGTATTCTAATTGTACTGAAATGTGATTTTGATTGTATGTTAATAAATAAAGTTCCCCAGGGGTCAGAGCTATTAGAGTCATAGAAAGAGCATGCCAGTGCTGGCACATGCCTTTAATCCCATAGATCTCTGTGTGTTAAGGGATACAGCCAGCATTGGACATATGCCTTTAAGACCTAGAGGGCTGTACATACAGACAGTGACGAGGCAGTAACGTGTTTGGGTTTACAACCAATGAGAAGGCAGAACAAAATACTATGAAAGGACAGATGCACAGGAAATAGCTCTCTTTCAGGAAGCTAGGACCACTGCAGGAAGAATGGTGAGGTTTTAGCTCTGAGCTCTGACCTCTTGGCTTTCTCTTTTACATTGGTTCTGTGTTTCTTATTTAATAAGACAGTTGGATACATCTACAGAATTCAGGATGACAGTGCTAGACAGAGCCTTCCAGGGTGAAATGAGGAGCTGATTTGCAGTGTCCATGGTAGTTTTTGAGAAGCTGGAAGAGATTTTGGTGAGTCTTACTTTTATTTTAAAATTATCTGACATTTTATAGTCTAGTGATTTGCATTTACACATATGTAAACATCTTTGTGATTTGTGCATACAATTTATTTGTGTGTCTATATTTATATATGTGTTTTCTATATCTGTATACACTTATTTTATTAGACTTAACATAGTAAGCAATATCTACTCTATGCATGACCCACACAAAGTTGCTATTCTGTTCTTGTGCCGTCTTATCTTCTGTTAAGACCATAATTGTTATGAACAGCTGTTAGTTATGCCTCGGCGCTGACCCTAGTGGCTGGTCATTGTATGCCTTGGCACTGCCCCTCGTGGCTGGTCACCACCCGCAGCGACCATGCTGTCGGAGGAGCGTGCTGATTAAAAGAATCATAGCCATGGTTACCTTTTTACAGCTTTATTGGGGGGGGGGCAGAGAGAGAGAGAGAGAGAGAGAGAGAGAGAGAGAGAGAGAAACAGAGACAGAAAGACACAAAAGGGGGGAGAGAGGGGAGAGGAGAGGGGACACAGAGCCCACAGAGGGCTCACCCTCTTTTTAGGCTGGGAAGCCGTCGAAGGCTGATAATTAAGGATCAAATCCTTACAACAGCCACAAGGGTAGCTACAGAGGTTTATCAGCATAGACTGAGCCTCTGCATCAGAATATTTTCTCCTGTTCTTTACCTTGTCTTTCAACTCTGTTAACCATAGTTTTAAAAAGACAGGCATATTGAGTTTTGATGTAACACGACATATCAATAATTACTCATTAATTGATTACTTTTTTTGTCCTGGTTAAGAAACTGTTACTATGGAGTAATATTTGTGCACCTGCAAAGACTTAAATTCTGATGAGACTATGTTTGAGAATGGGGCCTCTAAAGAACTAATTAAGGTTAAATTGAGGTTATAAATGTGGGGCGTGGCTCCTATAATATTAGTGTTTTTTATAAGAAGTGACATCGGAGAGTTCATTATGCATGTGTACTAAGGGAAGTTCATAGGATTACTTAATAACAACAAGGTGATCACTACAAGCCATGAAAAGAGCCTTCACCAGACACTCATACAATCAGCTGTAGACAAGAAACTTCTAATACCCAGAACTAAAGAAATGAAAGTAAATTTCTGGTATTTAAAATACCCAATGTGTAATCAAGGTACAGTGAACCCTCTGAACTAGACTGCCCCATGGATAGAAAGAAAATTTATTTGGGAAACAAACTCCCAGGTTGCCTCAGAGAATAGAGGACAGCAACCAGTAGGAAAAGCCTTGCTCATTTTATTGGGGAGGTAGTGATGGGTGGAGGGTGGAATGAGGGTAGAACAGCCTGAGGGTTAGCATGGGGTCTTTGATCTGTTTTAAGCTGTTTGGGTTAATCATGATCTAGATGCCCTGGGTGGTTGACTATGGAGGAGGAAGATGGAAGTATTGGCTTTTCTGGTAAACAGAAACCCACCAGAGATCCCTAAGGAATGCTGAGTTTAGTTTTCTGTTTACCCAACAACAATCCTTCTATTTACCCAGACAGAGTCTTAGGATACTGTCGCCAGCCTTGCCATTTTTGGGAACTGCTTTGGACCTAACTGAGTGTTTGGTGTTTTGCTATGGAAATCTATTTTAAGACAGATTCTGTTACCAGGAATGTGGTGCTGATATAGTATAAACTGAAGGGTCCAAGAATATAGAAATATAAAATTATAAACCTAAAAAAAAAAAAGCTGACACTCATCAGCTCTAATGGTTAACTTCTAACAATGGCTCTCTGCTTATAGCCAGCTCCTCTGTCAACAGCCAGGCGTTAACTTTTAACCCCATTGCCCCTTATAGCCAATAACTGCCTGGAACAAAGTTAACTTTTAATAGATGTTTCTACATGATTTCTAGCATGCATCCCATGCCTGATGTTTCTATGTGACTTCTAGTTGCACCCTATTCCTGATGCTATACCCCTTACTATAAAAAGAGAGCCAGAACCCGCTTCCATTGCCACATCCTCAGAATCCCGAACACTGGCTGTGCTCTCAGCTATAAGCTTTTGTGCCCAGTGGTAATTTTCTTTTCTTTCTTTGTTTTTTCCCCCCTCTAAAATAAATTCTACTTCTGGTTTCATAGATTTGGATGGTCTGTCCCCCATTATTTCGAGACCCCAGACCCAACATAAAAAACAGCAACAACAACAATAACCAAATTAAAAATAAAAATAAAACAAAGAGACTGGCTTTGAAACTGGATGGTGAGTAGAAACTAGAAGAGTTATATGCTAGAAAAAGTTTATTTTCTTAAAGTGACAAAAATTTAAATTATTTTGTTAAAAAGAGCAAAAGAGAAACTTATTTAAATCTTGTTATCACAGATAATATACATTATATAATGAATGGAATGTTAGAAGCCATTCTGGTGAAATCTCAGTTGGAAATAGAGAACATGTTTTTGGAAAATGGAAAGTGGGTTATTTTGTTATAAATGGACAAGACCTTGATGATTTGTATCCTATGGTTTAGTGATGGAAGCAGATACCAACACATGGATAGCAAACCCATATTGTATGAAACAAAAGGTTAGTACCACCTCTGACAAAGATGGAAGAGGTCTACAAAGCCAACAAGATATGTGTGATTAAGACCAAGTCACCTACTTTGTGATAGCTAATTACTGCTTTGATACTATATTAAGCCAAATAATCCAGACTCTGAAAGATAAACACTATTCTCTTTCGTATGTGATTTGTATATTTTAATTTTTACATGTGTGTATATGGGTATGTGGTAGATGCCATGATACTAAAAGTCAAACAAGAGAAGGAAAAAGAACTCTTGGGAGAATGGGGAAGGAGAAAAGGGTAGCAATAGGTTACATATGAAATAGAAGTAGAATGAGGAAGTCTTGGAGGAGGAAAGTGACAAGGGATGGGAGGAGGCTGGAAGAGAGGAATTGTTGGTTTTAATATTGCAGTGCAATGTTTTTCACTAAGTGGTGCTGTTACTGTGCCAGAAAGGCCACAAGGCACAACAAAACCCATTACCAGAGCTTTATTAGGAGAAGAGGGCATGATCAGGCCTGTGGAAGACAAGTGCAGAGAGAAGGTGGAGAGGAGGAAGAAAAGGAGCGGGGAGGAGCTTGTGTCCTGCTTCTTATGGATTCCCCTGCACATGCGCATATGGGCTTTAGGAGCTATGCCATTCATGTGCAGATTACATACATGATCACGCTGTGCACAAATAACGCAATCATGCAGTGCATGGATTAAATAGGATGTAAGGCCCCTTGCTTGGCTATTGAACTGTGCATGTGTGCTCATGTAGCTGGGGGAGTAGCCAGGAAACCAACATTCCAGACTCTTTGCTTATTATAAAAAAAAGGCTGGTGAACAGGAATAGGGGTGCCATGTCTCCTGAAAGCTGCTTCTAGCTGACTTGGTGGGTGTCAGTTGACTCTTTGGAGGGTAGGGAAGGGGGCTTCTGAGGTAATCATGTGTCCTGGAATGGTTGACTGTCATCTGCTGCTTTGGAGCCATCCATCTTTCTTGGCTTGGGGCTCTGGCTGCTTGTGTCTGAGAGATTGCTAGTGAGACCGAGAAAAGCTTAGAAAAAAGAAAAAAGAATTATATGTTTTTTTTTTCCTTTGGGGGGTCCCAGTGTGAGGGAAGGGGTCCTGGGACCAGGAAAGTTTGGGTTATACTTATCTGAAGCAAATCTGACCTGCCCAGATGAATTCAAGCTGGTTTCTAGAGCTTGGATGGATTTTTAGACATATTAAGAAGCAGCTATGGGAAATTTAAAGTCTTGGGCTGCTGACCATGATATTGTAATGTTTTAGTGCTCTGCTTATTGGTTAATGTTAGAGAGAAAGAGAGAGAGAGAGAGAGAGAGAGAGAGAGAGAGAGAGAGAGAGAGAGTATAAGAGATTTGGAACATGCTTTTAATTTTTACCTGAGATAAGCCTTATCTGAGACAGATTATTTTAAAGCATCTGTTTCCTTTATTAGTTTAGCATCCAGGTGACACAGGTTATCAATTGCTGAGGGCATTTAACAGTAATAGATTAAGTCTGTTTTTTGCAGAGCCAAGATCCCTTTGGGTCCGGGCATGTAAATATCTTTGCACTGTTACTGTTCCTTACCACCTGGGTTTATCTGATGGTCCTTGGACTCCAGCTCTATGGTGATCGTGTAACAATTACCTGACTAGTTAATTAGGAGAGGGAACCAGGAAGGAAGAGCTTGTGTGGTGAGACCTCATTCTTCTGGAATTGGTGACAAGGCAGTGGATGCTGGTGTCCTTTGGAACTTGAGAGAGAGCAGGGCCCTGTCTGTGTCAGTGTGAATGAGGAGGAGAAGAGGCACTACTGATGGGTCTGGAGTGAGGCACATGGAGGGAGCAAATGAAACAAAAGCTCCTACCTTAGCTGGAAGATATCTTCCCATTAGGTATCCCTGAATGTACAATTAAGTGGCCCAGTGGTGGAGGCACATGCCTTTAATCCCAGCACTCAGGAGGCAGAGCTAGGCGGATCTCTGTGAGTTCAAGGCCAGCCTGGTCTACAGAGTGAGTTCCAGGACAGGCACCAAAACTACACAGAGAAACCCTGTCTCAAAAAACCAAAAAAAAAAAAAAAAAAAAAAAAAAGTACAATTAAGTGGTGGGGTCTGGTGAGGTGGGAAAGGCTGTCCCCCTGCCCCAACAATAGGGAAACAAGAAGGAAAGGTGGGACCCCAAAACTCCCTCAGGACTGAGAAAGTGGCTCGGTGTCCAAAGGAAGAAAATGGATGGCCCCATGGTGTATCCTGGGTTCCCTGTGAGCCCGTGGCCAAGCCTAGGAGGTATTCTGGAGGTCTTTCTTTGATGTCCCCATGCCATGAGGTGCACAAGGGCAGTCAGCTGACCAGTATCCCTCTCAGTGGCACTTTGGACAAGGCTCAATTGATGGCCCACGTGGGGCATGACATGAATAAGCCCATGTGGCCTTTTCTAGCACATTCAAAACAGGGACCTGTGTAGCTGAAGTTTTTCTGTGTCCCACCTGGCCTGCGGTCAGAACAAGTGTCTCTCATCCACCAGTCCTGCAGTCGCTTGGACTCAAGTAAACACACAGAGGCTTATATTAATGAAAACTTCTTAGCCATTAGCTCAGGCTTACTATTGACTAACTCCTACATTTAAACTCAGCCCATTTCTGTTAATCTATATGTTGCCACGTTTTCTGTGGTTTACCTGTATGCCATTAAATGCTGCTCCCTAGACAGTGGGCTGGCGTCTCCTGACTCAGCCTTCCTCTCCCAGAATTTTCCTTGTTTGCTTATCTCACCTTTACTTCCTGCCTGGCTACTGGCCAATCAGCATTTCATTAAACCAGTATACAATAGCATTATTCCACAGCAGACCTGGAAGTCTTTATGCAGGCACTCAGTGTGTGCCTGCCTTTGGTAATTCTGTTCATGGGCTTTTTCATCTCTCCTATGGTACCTCAAATGACACAGTTGAGGCTTCTGCCTGTGGGGTCAGGGGTCCTCTTTATCAATGCTTAAGTTAGCCCTGATGTCTGGAAGCTCTGGGAGACATAAGATGGATTTTATTCTGTATCTTGAATTACGTTTTTGTTTTGTTTTTTGTTTCTTTGTTTTAGGTTTTGATAGTTTGGTGGATTTAGGGCAGCCTTGCAGGGGCCCACCAGGAGGCAGGTTATAAAGTGATCTCTAAATAGCGAGCCATCTAGATTATTATAATCCCAATGTGGGTCCTGACTGTAAACTCATTTGCATGCATCCTAGCCTGCTTCCAGACCTGTCTGTGCTACTCAGAGCAGATCGAGAACAGGTGACAGTATGAGTGGAGGTGGGAGCCAGATTTGGGCATGAGCGGCCCACCTGATACTGGAGAGCAGAGCGGGAGGTCAGATAGGCAGAGGTTTTTTGGAGTCAGAGATTCCTCAGGTTCAGGTTGCACATGGGCAAGAGAGAAAGAATCAGAAAGGGAGGGCTCAGAGCTTAGGCAGAAAGCTTGGGGATAAGGTAGCACTTTTCATTTCCCCATTTGCTGACAAGTTAGATAATTCCCATAAAATACTGGGGTCCAAGCAGCCATTACACAGCCATATTTACTGGTATCTAGGGATATTTAAGGCATTTCTCAGAGGAGGAGTGGGACAAAGAGGAGGAAGCCTTTATGTCCCATGACTGCAGCTGAGAGAAAAAAATTAAAAATTAAAGTAACAAATGGGATCTAAGACCCCAGTCTCAGGTATCCCTGAGGTTAATGAAGGATCTCTGAATCAGCAAAAGGTACCCCACACTTCCTCAAGAGGGGGGTAAAGGGCCGGGGCATAAAAGCACAAGGACCGCCCCACCCCGGGGTCTGACAGCATTCAATGCTTTATCCAGAGAGAATGATTCGGGGGTGTACCCAACTAGAGGACACCCTGGGGGTCAGACAGAAAGAAATATATTTCAGGCTACAGTTGTGGGAAATGGTAAGTGTAGACAAATTTCTAAATGGTCTTATTAAATAAGAAACACAGAGCCAAATATAGGGGGAAAGTCTTAGAGATCAGGGAAATAGTGAGAGCCACCAGCTAGCCTTAACTCACCACACTGCCAGTAGCTTCCCCAGAGAGCTACTTCCTGTCTAACCTGTACCTTTATTGCCTTGCTGTTGTGCCCACTCATTGGCTTTTAGCCCAGCTGCCTCACTTCCTTGTTACTGCCTGTCTGTACGGACCTCTAGGTCTCAATGTTTGGAAGTAGCAATAAGGCGTGTCACCACACTTCACTGTTCCCTAGTGTGTCCTTGAACACACAGAGGCCCTGCCTGCCAAGTGATCAGATTACAGATGTGTGCCACCAGTGCCTGACATTTGTGTTTACTTAAAAATGGCTGGCTATGTCCTCTGATCTCCAGGCAAACTTTATTTATTAACATACAAATGAAATATCACCACATTTCAGCACAAATAAAATATTGTGGGCACCATGGGCCCTGGCCCCTGACTGTGAGTGGCTGCCTCCTTGTTGCTGACCTTGATCAGATGTCCTCCCTATTCAGATTCCCTGCCGGTATCCACCCTTCTGAATGCTTAAGGGAAGTTCCTTGTTTGTGTATCCTGCATATTGGGCGTTAACAACTTAGATGCAAGAATGTAGAACATTGGGTCTGGAATGTAAACCATTGGTAGTGAACTTCTGCCCTCTGGGGGTTCCTCCATTTGTGTTGTAAGCCTGTATTTAAGGTTTCTTCCCTCTTTCAATAAACGGCATTGGGCATTCAGCCATGGCGAATGACTCGCTGTCTCTTGTCTCTATTTTTAATCCGCAGCCCTTTGCTCGGACATGGTGAATGAGTATCGGTAACGCAGGCGTTACCGCTACAAAAATATCACCACATTTCCCCTTTTTTGTCTAATAAAAGTAATAAAGAATGAAAAAAGTTATAACTAATATAAGAAAAACTATATATAATAAGTACAATAACTATATACAATATATACAAGCAGTAAAAATACATCAACAATGTCTAGTCCATTTGCATTTGAAAAACTCAGAGAAAATATTCCATTATCTAGCCTATTTGGGCAAGTCCAAAATGTACCTAATTCACTTTCTATCCTAACTTGTATTATCAACAGAAAACTATCCTATGACTTATACACTTAACACCTTAATGAGTTTTTTTTCTGAAATTTCCTAACAAGGAAACTGTAAATACAACTATCTAATCTTCAACTACCTCAGAGCCCCAAGAAGGAAATAATATGGCCTAGTAAAACTGGAAGTGCAAACAATCAACTTCCAAAAAAATGTGAGTTGACAGAAACAGTCAGCTGCCTGGGCATTCACCTGAGGTTTCTCTGCAGTGTTGGGGCATTATCTTCAGCCCATAGGTTTAGCGTATCTGACAGACTCATTTGTGAAGTAGGATGTATACAAGGCCTACAGCTCGACCTCACATTTGGTGCGAGTATTCCATGTATCAGATAAACCTGAATTCCACCAGTGTCCTGTCATGATTCAGGATTTTAAATTATGGAAATTGCTGGTGTTTTTGAAATTTGGTTGCCCATTCTTCTCAACTTGTTGGTGGCTTCATCTTGACAAAACAGAACCCTACCCCACCCTTTGATTGTTAAGTTTTTATTACAACTTGTAGAGATGTCACATTGGTGGATGATCTTTTACTTCTCTTCATCAAGGGGTTTTTCCTGTTCGAATCGAATTTTTATTAATTTTGTTGGTATCCATAGCTTTTCTTCTCCTGCAGAAACAAAGGCAAAACCCCTTCCCCAACGTAGAACATATCCAGGTTTCCATCCTGAGGTCAGCACATCCTTGAAATAAACTGGTTGGTTTAGCTCAGGAGTTTTGTATGTCGTCCAATGTCTCTCTGCAGCTGTTGTTCCTTTCTCATCAGCATTGAGAAAATTCAACGTTAATAAAGCACTATGCAATCTATTTCTGGGAGTCATTGTTACCTGTTGCTGTTTATTTAGCATATCCTTTAAAGTTCGATTGAATCTCTCTATGACTGCTTGGCCTGTGGGATTGTGTGGTATACCTGTAACATGCTATATATTGTAATAAGCAAATAATTGACTCATTTTATTGGAGACATATGCTGGAGCATTGTCTGTCTTAATTTGTACAGGTATTCCCATGATGGCCATAACTTCTAATAGGTGTGTAATCACAGAATCAGCCTTTTCAGAACTCATAGGAGTTGCCCATTGAAATCCTGAATAGGTGTCAATGGTGTGATGTACTTACTTTAATCTTCCAAATTGTGCAAAATGAAACACATACATCTGCCAAATTTCATTTCTTTGTATACCTTTTGGATTGCTCCCTGCAGGTAATGGAGTTTGGTTATAGATGGAACAAGTAGGACATTTTTTCACAATATAATTGCCTGTTGCCAAGTGATGGAGAAATCCTTCTTCAAATCTTTGCTATTTACATGGTATTTCTTAAGACATTCTGAGGCTTCTAGCACATTACCTATTAGTAACTGATCGATCTCATCATTACCTTGTGCTAAAGGTCCTGGCAGACCTGTATGGGATCTGATATGTGATATATATATATATATATATATATATATATATATATATATATATATATATGATGTTTTCTTTTTCTGATGATTTCCTGCAGTTGTATGAATAATGAAGTTAATTCTGTATTATCAGGAATAAATTCAGCAGTTTCAATATGTAAAACAACTCTCTCTGCATATTGAGAGTCAGTGACTATATTGAGGGGTTCTGTGAAGTCCATCAGTACCATAAGAATGGCATACATGCCGGGCGGTCGTGGCGCACGCCTTTAATCCCAGCACTTGGGAGGCAGAGGCAGGCGGATCTCTGTGAGTTTGCAGCCAGCCTGGTCTCCAAAGCGAGTTCCAGGAAAGGCGCAAAGCTACACAGAGAAACCCTGTCTCAAAAAAACAAAAAAAAAAAAAAAAAAAAAAAAAAAGGCATACAGTTCTGCCTTTTGTACAGAGCTATATGGCCTTTGTACCACTTTACTTAAGTCTCCTGATTTATATCCTGCTTTTCCCTGATTTATTTGCATCAGTATAGAATGTGAGGACTCCAGAAATTGGCTTTTGTTGTACAATGTGAGGAAGGACCAATTCAGTCTTCTTTATGAATTCTATTCTCTTGCTTTTGGTATAGTGGTTGTTAATCTCTCCCAAAAAGTTACTGCAGGCTCTCTGCCAGTATTCATTATCTTTCCATAGTGATGAAATTTCCTCATTAGTTAACGGTACTACAAATTCTGCTGGGACCATTCCTGTCAACTGGCGAAGTCTTAATTTACCCTTTTGAATCAAATCAGAGATCTTTTCTATATAAGTCTTTAATTTCTTATTTGGTTTACGTGGTAGGAATATCCATTCCAATATTATATCTTCCTTCTGCATTAAAATACCTGTTGGGGAATGTCTGGTGGGGACTATGACAAGAATGCATTTAAGTTATGGATCCACATGATCCACATGTGCTTCTCGAATTGTTTTTTCTACTAGAGCCAATTCCTTCTCAGCTTCGGCTGATTAATTCTCTTGGACTATTTAATTCTTTGTCCCCTTCTAGAGTTTTAGCCTAATTTTGTAGTCCATCTTTAGGTATCCCCATGATACCCAGTAAGTTGGAAATGCCTCCTAATATCTTTTACTTCTTCAAACATGGTTTCTAATGTATCCGACTTTGGATCAGCTAATAGGATATAATACATATAGTGATAAATTATGGATTGTGGAAACTTTACACGAATTATCTCTAATGGTTTCTGCACAAAGTATTGGCACAAAGTAGGGCTGTTTAACATTCCCTGTGGGAGGACCTTCCATTGATATATCTTGACTGGCTGGGAATTATTATAATTAGGTACTGTGAAGGCAAATTTTTCTCTTTCTAGCATTGCTTTGCGAAGAAACTTCATTCTGAGCTGAAAAGTTTTTGGACAGTATCGCCATCTTTAGCTGAAATACTACATTTCCCAGAATTCATTTCTCTTCATCAGCTCACTGTTAAGAGCTAGGTTATGGACTCCTTTTCCCATAGTTCTTTTCGGGTCTGGAAGTCAACTTTTGGTACTTTTACCAGACTTGCTTAGGAGGTTTTTGCATTTGCAACAAGAGATTTGAAGCAAGAGTTTTAAGTTTTCAGTTATGGGACATTGGGAGATTTCTATTCTCTCCTTAGCTGGCTTTAACAGGTGTCTCTCCTTCATTTGACACTGGCCCCGGATCAGAACTGCACCTGCTTTGTTTGCCAGCATTGAGGCTCGCATTTCTGATAGCAACTTTCCTGGGGGCTTGTGTTTGCCTTAGCCAGTCAGTGAAAAACAAACTTTTACAACAGCTTTTTCATAGCTCTTCAGAGAGATTTTGTCCCACTGATTTATCTCATTTTGCTTGTTCCTTCCCCCCCAGATGCAGAGCTTCAGGTGTCTGTCTGTAGCTCTGTA